>NC_136592.1:33800502-33845502 GCF_910589615.1 Taurulus bubalis | reverse complement strand
TCACACGAGGAGCAGATGAGTAACATTTACATAGAAATCAAATTTGAAAGGCAATTTCTTCTTCCGGCTTTGAGTGTGCAACATGCATACGGCCTTTTATTATTGTAACTCACAGAGAGCTGCAGAGGAGTTGAAGTATGTTTTACAATCACGCTCATATGATGGTCGCGATATTAAAATCAGCCTTTAACGTTGTAACATGTGTCTTCTGGCGAGAAAAACATACTTGAACATTGAACAAAAACTGCTTTGAATGATTCAGGGACTGTACCGAAACTCCTGGATGGGAGGCGGGGTCTCGGGACCGTCCAACAGCATTCTGTTTCATCTTGAGTTGTCCTGAGTTGCCACTCAGATTTCTTTTTTATGAGCTCGAGATCATGTTTCCTGGTGGACCTGCTGCACCGGACTGTAACTACCGATACACATATAGTTGGCCAACTTTGACACCTCATGCTTGCAGGAAAATAATCTAACAACCAAGTAATTTACATAACTATCAACGCGCAGCGCAAACCAGTTTGAATGCTCCAAAGCGAGCAATCAGAAAAAATTAGCATCACAAGACTCAAGAGCGAGCGCCGTTGATAAGAGATGAAAGGGTGTCGGCCGGAGGGCAGGCGGAGGACAAGACAAGAGGCAGCGGATCTGCAGGAGATGAAAGACAGCGGCACATGCAAGTAGCATGAAGATTCCTCTTGTGCATACTTTCACATATGGCATATTAACATAAACAAAAGTTTTTACAATATTCAAAAGGGTCCTCCTCTGCTGTGGCCCGTCGTGAACACAACATCCCACAAACGCCTGGAAGGGAATTCCATCAAGTTTGGCACAAGCGTCCACCTGGACTCACGGACGGACTGATTTGATTCCGGAGGTCAAAGGTCAGTGTCCTCACATCCGCCCCATGGAGAGGATGTCTTTTTAAACTTGGCACAAAGGTCTCAAGGGTGGACTGATTTGGAATTTGGTGGTCAAAGGTCACTGTGACCCGGTGGCGGGCCGTGGATTTGGTACCTACGGCCGCTGTGTCTGTTTAGTTCAACAGCTGAGCGCGGCTTCTTCTTCTACAAGTTTAAGTGGGCTCATGTGCTAGTTATCACAATGCGGTGTAGAGAGCAAACATGTAAGTCGCTTTGGATAAAAGCGTCAGCTAAATGAAATGGAATGTAATTTAGAAGCAGTGGTTTTCTGGAAAGTAATACTATCTTGTCAGCAGGACTACTGGGCTTATGTCATGATTTAGTCCAACGCTCCTGCAGCATTAAGAAAGAATAAGCAACGTATTCAAGGCTGTCGCAAAAGGTAAAAAAAGAGGAGTTTGGATTTAAAGGCCTCAATGTCAAAGTTTTGTCTGTCATTTTTGCTATTTTTCGGTCTTTTTTTCGGCCATAGCTGCTACCATGGTTCTCAATGGAAAGTGTTCATGAGTAACCAATTTGATTGATACGGTAATGTGTGTAATATCAAGCTAAAGGCCACGATGTGTGATGTCGTATTACCTTTAAAGGTTCTGGTTTTAGTGTAATTTTCATTTGTCAACAACTATTTTCTTTCAATAGAGCAAAATAATGGATCTTTTCAGTTTTGGAGATTAACATTGAAAGATATTGAGATGAATCTATAAACTCTAAATCATGCTGACATGACGGCTTGTGCAGATATGCATCATCCTGTCTTGATCAAAATCCTGAACGCACCGCCGGTTCTCCACTTTGCATCGGAGGCGTCTTCCCGATAGGTGAGCGTGTGTTAGCATAAAGCTGGCACAGCATTTTTTTGGAGCATACGGAATGGAATCAATTTGTCTAAAAATGTCTCAAAAAGAGGAACGCATTCATCATGCACAAAGTAGGACAAGAACTCTTCGCTCTGATGTGAATCAGGAGCGGCAGATGAGTTGTGTGAGCGAGCCCCTCTTTGCCAACAAAACAATGTCAAAAATCTCTGAGCGCTCGCCACGCTCACCCCTCCCTCTCCATCAGGCCTCTGCATCAGCGCCGCCCAGCTGGACCGGCCTTCGGGTCAGGCCGGGTTTTGACACAGACGGTTACCAGATGGTGTTATCTGGGAGCTGCCATGTTCGGCCCGGCGCTGGGCACACACACGGGGGCCCGATAAGAGGCATCCATGGCAGCCGACGGGTCATGACCAGAGAGCTCAGTGCATCTGTAAGCCAGCCAGAGGAACCGGGCTGTGCAAATGGGATAAAGAGAGAGAGACACTGTGGACTCAAGTGTTTGCCTCGGTCTCGGATTGTTGTCCGATGAATGGAATCTGGATCTAGATAGCGGTACTTTGTGGCATTGTGTGAGAGGATTGTCCTCCCAATGCTACATGCTACATGCTACATTACAAGCACAAGGAACATTTCAATTTAAAAAGTCTGAAACGGGTACAGTTGTTGGTGAATATCCAGGTAAATGGACGGAAAATGTGCAATATGTAAAGCAAATGACGGAGGTTGGTGAAAGGTTGTTTTTGGTACATTACAATCACTTTGACAAAGTTTTAATGGCGAACAACAATCAGCATGTTCTTTTGAACTAGTCAGATGACTGTTGGAAGCAGTTCAACATCCATTCTATTTCTACGGACAACACACCTGTGGGAAGAGGTCGGGTGGATTGCTGCCAGGTTTTCCTCGACTGTCTCTTTTAATTTGAAGGGTAGAAATGAGTTGGACGATTGGGCGGGTTCCCGGCTCTGATTGGGAATATGTTGCGTCCGTCAAATCTGGCAACACCAGACGCCAACGTTTGCATCCTCTGTTTGTCTCCTACCAACAGTGTGGATTGCTTTTGGAAGGCACTGACCGAAATTGCTCTTTATAGAAGTACATCTTCATTTCAACAAGGATTGGAAGTAATATTGTCATTATTAATGTGTGTCTCTCTGTGTATAGTGTCTGAGCATGGCCCGTGTTTGTCTTCTCAGTCAGATCCGGGCAACATATGCAAATGTTTGGAACCGTGACATCCATTGAAGAGCTGGAGAGCGAGGCAAATGTTGATTTCACCTCCTGACAGGCTGCGCAAACATGCAATAACAACGTGGAGTAGGCAATTATGAGAGGGGCTCATTCAGTAAATATGCCTTTAGTGCCATGTCATTAACAGAGAAATAAACCAGAATAATGAGTATCCTCCTTTTAACTCGTCGTCGACCGTCCACATTCCCTTCCACCTTTTTCTATTGGAGGGAACACAAAAGGTTCTTGTTCTCATAAAGTCAAAGTGTTTCACGTCACACTGCTGTGAATTGTGGGTAATTCCCTCGGGCAAAGTGTGTCCACAAAGGGCTCAAAATGTCTGCGAGAGAGCCTTCAAACGCTCCACGGTTTGCCAGTGGGACAGCCAAGACAGGAGCTTGGGAGCGTGGAAGTTGGGACCGGGCCACGGCTTGAAGCGCCGGCCGCTGACCGAGCGTTGGGAGAGAGAACGTGCTGAGAAAACTAAAAACAATCTGCAGCTCAAAGCGATCTGGGTTGCGTTTCGTTGTGAATCTCAGAAATGAAATTGAAACAATCAAAAGTGGTGGCCGTTAAATTAGCTTGTGTTAGCTATTAGCTTGTGGTAGCTAATGTTCGGTAATGTGAACTTAAGATGAATACAGCTGTATTGTATAATAACAGTTAGTTTATCGTCTTTATGACTTTTCTCGAACATGGTTTCCGTAACACCGTGTTTTATCATTTTTAATGTTCTCATAATTGGCATTCGTGTGCATTGTTTGGCAAAAGTAACCCGGCCTCTTCGCTAAGAATCCTTGTTGTGTCTTTTGCATTGTCCCTTCTGTGTGACCTCTACCTCCAGGGGGCCCTGACCGCTGCAGCCTGGCTGTCTGAGCTGCTTTTGAGCTGTAAAAGTAGTTTGAGCCCTGAGGAAAGCAAAGAAAGAATCTAAACGACGAGTGACCCTTTATCTGCAGCTTTATTATGAAGCTGCACGCGTGGCGAGGAAGGAAGCAGTCTCTCTGCTAGCGGCACGGCTCCAGAGGATCTGTTGGGTGAGTCGGACTTTAGTCCAGACTAAAATATCTTCACACATAAAGACATGATGGAAGAGACTATGGAACTAAACACATTCTGCTCTGGAAACACAGATTTGATTCTGATTGAAAACTAGTCACTCACTATTGTTTGGCTTCTGATATACTTCTGGCATTTGATTTGTGAATGTACTGAACTTTTTTTTATTAGGAAATAAATTAAAAACCAGTGAGGAGCCTTTTCATCAAATACCATGACAAGCTAAGACAATATGAATATAGAGATGGGCCAGAGTACATATTCACCAGAAGTCTTATTTTAGTGAATCCCTAATGTTTTGAGGGGAAATTCAGTTCCTTTGAGTGCACATGCATAACTTATTCACAAGGCTTGTGGATGGATTGAATTATTCCTATGAATGTGAATGTAATGCCCGTGAGAGGAATGCTTTGTGTTGAAATTGGATAGAGGGGAATGAAATCTAGCTCAATAATAAAAGTCTAGCTGTCCCTCTCAATGCCCCGTCTCTGACTGAGGGAAGGCTGAACAGCACCAATAGATCTGCATGTCAGCTTCATCACATGAGCATGTGCAGAGGGGTGATGGGAGACGGATTGTGGGGCGAGACACCCCCCTGGTGGAGGACGGGTCTCACTGCAGGCGATGAAGTTAACCTGGAGGACAGACGGTCACTAATCCACCAATCCGCCTCCTGCAGCTCCTTTTAGAGATCAGTTCATGTTTAGTGGATGATTTATTAGAAAGGAAAGAAACGGCATTGATATCAGAGCTGACATAAGACCGGTGTGGTATTCATGTTAATAGTGTTTTTATAGTCAGGAGGCCGCAGGAGGACGTAGGAAGCCGTAGGAGGCCTTAGGAGGCTGTAGTAGAACACAGGAGGCCGTAGGAGGACGCAGGAGGACGCAGGAGGCCGTAAGAGGACGTAGGAGGACATAGGAGGACCTAGGAGGCTGTAGGAGGACGCAGGAGGCCGTAGGAGGCCGTAAGAGGACGTAGGAGGACGTAGGAGGCCGTAAGAGGACGTAGGAGGACCTAGGAGGCTGTAGGAGGACGCAGGAGGCCGTAAGAGGACGTAGGAGGACATAAGAGGACCTAGGAGGCTGTAGGAGGATGCAGGAGGCCGTAGGAGGTCGTAGGAGGACGTAGGAGGCCGTAAGAGGACGTAGGAGGACGCAGGAGGCCGTAGGAGGACGCAGGAGGACGCAGGAGGACGCAGGAGGACGCAGGAGGCCGTAAGAGGACGTAGGAGGACATAGGAGGACCTAGGAGGCTGTAGGAGGACGCAGGAGGCCGTAAGAGGACGTAGGAGGACATAAGAGGACCTAGGAGGCTGTAGGAGGATGCAGGAGGCCGTAGGAGGCCGTAGGAGGACGTAGGAGGCCGTAAGAGGACGTAGGAGGACGCAGGAGGCCGTAGGAGGACGCAGGAGGACGCAGGAGGCCGTAAGAGGACGTAGGAGGACATAGGAGGACCTAGGAGGCTGTAGGAGGACGCAGGAGGCCGTAGGAGGCCGTAAGAGGACGTAGGAGGCCGTAAGAGGACGTAGGAGGACCTAGGAGGCTGTAGGAGGACGCAGGAGGCCGTAAGAGGACGTAGGAGGACGTAGGAGGCCGTAAGAGGACGTAGGAGGACGCAGGAGGCCGTAGGAAGCCGTAAGAGGCCTTAGGAGGACGCAGGAGGACATAGGAAGCCGTAGGAGGCCTTAGGAGGCTGTAGGAGGACATAGGAGGACGCAGGAGGACGTAGGAGTTTTGCAAATGTTAACAACATATTTTAAGGGTTGAAATACATTACATTTTAGGATTATTTATATATAACGTATATGTCTGTAGTATGTCTATATGCTGCAGACATATACACTATAGTTATAAATAATACAGACGTGTATATATATATATATATATATATAACACAAAGGTATCCATTGATAAATGCAATACACAAGGAACAGTGACCTGGACACACAAACACACACACAATGCGTTTGTTGAATGTAATTGTAATACTGTGTATATGTTTAATGTATCAATGTTCATGTTATGTTAATGTATTAAAATTCACATTAGTATTTGTGACCTTTTTATATATATTGTATTATTATTACTTTGATGGCAACATAGTTTTTTGGAAATGTCCATGCCAATGACGCCACGTTGCAGAGAGCATAAAGGTTTACGGTGTGATGGATCTGCAGAGCGCATGAGGACCAGCGCCAGCCGGGGGAAGTCCGGGCTGTGAGTTTGTTTTCCTCTCAGGATTCTTCAGCTGGCGGCTTCACTTCCCTGATGGGAACTTCATCAGCAGGATTGTTTTGAGCTGATCATCTTTCGCAGCTTTCTTTGAAAACTGCCAAACACACAGAGCAGCGCTTCAAATGGGAAAAGAATGGGACAAAA
The DNA here is from genome assembly GCF_910589615.1 of Taurulus bubalis. NCBI lineage: Eukaryota > Metazoa > Chordata > Actinopteri > Perciformes > Cottidae > Taurulus > Taurulus bubalis. The sequence continues at coordinate 33,839,088 of NC_136592.1, read as the reverse complement.
TGAAAGGGAGGATATTATTGACCCCTTGAAAATATAAGTTATTAAAAGTAATGATAAAAAGAACTACAATATGCAATTCTACCAAACATGGTGTCTGTAAGCAGTGCACAGCAGGAGGCCACTAGTTCAAATATAATGCTATGCAAATATTCTGAAAGAAAACATGTGAAGCAAAAACTTGTTTCTTTGTTTAATCTTTACATCAAAGTGTTACGCAAACCCGCTCAGTTTGCGGTCGCCAACGGTATTCCACTTTGTCGTTTCCTTATTGATTTAAATTGTTAGAAAGAAAACAGATGAGTTATTCAATACACGGGTCTTCAGTGCAAGCCTCGTTACAATGCATGATCCTATCATCAGAGGACCAGAAACAGGAAATAAGACCCAGAAAGTATTCCACTGTTTCAGCCTCTTCATCAGCCTGAAACAAGGCGTCCAGGTTATTGAACTTTCAATCGTGCCGGTTTGACGGAGCTGATGACATTGTTGTTGTGGCTTGAGGCGTAATCATGAAGTGCTCTCAGGTTAATACAGGCGGTGCATCTGCCGGATGGAAATGTCTGATGCCAAACTGGGGGCTTCTGTCAGGGGACTAAAGGTCTGTACCACAATGAACCACGTGGATCACTGCCATTGCTTCTCCCTGTACAACTAGGTGACCCCTTGCATTCGCCTTTCATCTCTGGAACAGCGACAGTCATCCAACAGCGTTCGTTAGAGGGAGCCGTGCCGTGGCCCCTCTGGATTTTGTTCTGCTTGGAGGCCTCAGACACCATATCAGCTTTCGCTGACCACAACTGGGGATTTTGCAATTGTGGCTTAATTGCCACCTGCATCTCGTTAGCACGTCAGCAAATAAACGATCATCACAGGAGACCTAAAGTTTCCCAAGTTCTGGTCTTGTGTGGAGGTTCTCTTAAAGGGGCGCTTCTTCAATTGTACCCATAAAGTTGTAAAAGAGTGTTTATAATGGCTTTATCCCCGATGACGTCGTCATCATGCCCGCAGTGCCAACTGTTAAGAGTTTAATAAGTGGACTACACCTCACCCTCTAGGTGGAGTCCATGCATGAGCTGACCATCCCACGGGGAAAAACCTCATTGTGCTTATGGGAAGCTGTGATATTGTGAAACAAGAGTCTGAAGTTCAGTGACAAAGAATCTCTGGTGCTTTCACTCTTAGGACACAACAACCAACAAAGACATCAATAACAATATTCATCAAACATTTAGAGCTCAAACACTGATAGAGATGGGCTTTGGAGAACAATGTGATACTTGGATCAGCCTGCTCTACAGAGACCCAAGATCAAAAGTCAGAGTGAATGGTCATTGCTCTGAATTTTTCAAAGTGGAGAGGGGCGTGAGACAGGGGTTCACTGCCACCCGTCCTCTTTGTACTTAGCATTGAACCTCTAGCAGAAGCTATACGCCAAAATATACAAATTCAAGGAATAGTGGATGACAGTGGAACAGATCATAAAATAGCTCTGTTTGCAGACAACATTTTGCTTTTTATAAAAAACCCTCTTCTCTCCATTCCTGCACTAATGCAGTGTCTGCACAAATACGGCTCAGTATCAGGGTATAAAATTAATGAAAACAAATCAGAGGCGATGATGATAAGTGGAGTCTGGCCCACCCAGTGGAATGAGGATGTTTCCTTTCACTGGTCTAAACAAGGATTCCGATATTTGGGAATTCATATTACACCTAGCCCCACACAGCTGTTTGAGGCCAATTATAAGGTAATCAAACAAATAAAAAATGATATGTCACGTTGGGAAATCCTTCCCCTCTCATTGTGGTAGAGCAGAGACAGTGAAAATGAATGTGTTACCCAGACTCCTCTTTCTGTTCCAGTCCCTACCTGTGGCAGTACCGGTTTCTACCTTCAACATGCTAAATAAAATAATCTCAAAATTCATCTGGCAGAATAAGAGACCCAGGATAAGGCTTAAAAAGTTGTTTCTGCCCAAAGATAAAGGAGGCCTGGGGCGACCACATTTTAAATTATATTATTGGGCAGCACAACTAACAGCTATAGCGGCATGGATTGGAAACGAGCAGGAGATAGGATGGACCCAGGTAGAACAAAGCACAGCTACGGGTATAGCTACATCAACATTGCCTTTTATTGACACAAAATCCCTTAACAAAATTAAAATTGAAAACAAATGGATAAAACACACACTGAAGATTTGGACAATAATACAAAAAACACTTGAAGGTTCAAGCTCACTCTCAAGGGCTACGCCACTTGTAGGCAACATAGAATTCCCTCCCTCTATATGGGATAGTGGTTTTAGAAGATGGGCTGATAGAGGTCTTAAAACCATCAATCAACTATTTGACAAAACAGAACTCAAATCCTTCTCTCAGCTGCAAGAGCAATATTCACTTCCATCAAAGGACTTGTATAAGTACCTTCAAATGAGACGCTATATTACAAACCATAAAGACCGACAGTCAGTCAGAAGAAATCCTAATGCAATGGAAGAATATTTTATTAGTATAACAGAAAAATGCTTTCCAACTAAAACACGTCTCCCACATATATAGAAGGCTTATTATAGCTGACAAAACACAAAATACATTGAACATTAAAGAAAAGTGTGAATTGGAACTAAATGTTATAATTGAGGACAACACATGGGAAGACATGTGCAGCACATGCCATAAAGGAATCAACAGCCCATTATGGAAGGAATTCGACTGGAAATTAAAAATGAGATATTTCTACACACCTCTTGTAATCTCCTCATGTGGGACTGATCCACTGGCTTCACTATGTTGGAGAAATTGTGGAAAAATAGGAGATCATACGCATATCTTTTGGGACTGTCCACTAGTTAGAGGGTTCTGGAAAAACATTAAAACAGAAATCAATAAAACTATGGAAGTGGAGGAACCCTTAGAGCCACTAATATTTCTGCTGGGGTCCATACCGAAGCATTTAGGGGACACTGATAGGAGGTATATTTTGCGTATTCTTTTAATTATTGCCAGGAAAACGATAACTGTGAACTGGAAGACTGTAAACCCACCATCAATAACTCAATGGAGACAGAGATTAAAACAGGTCCACACAATGGAAAAAATGACTGCAAAATTACAAATGAAAACAGATACCTTCACAAGACGATGGACTTGGGTTACACTATACCTAGATACCATGGAGTCACAAAACCAAGCTCTACCACCAGAATATCACTGCTGTCAATCTGTGAACCCTGCCCGAATATGAATGTCAGCTTCCTTTCATTTCAGTATCTTTTACTTTACTTTATATATTTTTATATATTTTTTTAATTTCTTTTTGATTATGATTTCATTTTCTTCTATTTTGTATTATTCTTTTTTTTTCCTCATTGGTTATTTACTTCATTTTTGGTACTTAATGCATGTATTACTTGATTGTATTTAACTGTACTTGGTTGGGCGTTCCCCCCCCCCCCCCCTTGCTGAGCCCTCCTGGTGGAGTGTGTGTGTTGAAGTGAGGACATGGAGGAGGGAGCATACGGGTGTGTGTGTAGACTGCTGCGTGAGTGTATGGGCATCTGTTAGTCTGGATGTTCATGTATGTAAGAGTCAGAATTTATACTCGTATTTAGACTACCGACACTAAACGCCACCGCTTTGACTATTTGGTACCTGCTTTATCATGTTTGTTTATTTTGATGTCAAGGAGGACTCTGATGTGATGAAAACGCAAAATAAAAAGTTAAAAAAAAAACATTTAGAGCTCAGAGAAGTTTACATTTTCCTGCAGAGAAATATGAGTTGAGGTAAACAAAGAGCATCATGAGCAGTGAGAGCCTCCACGACTAAACAGACGGAGCGCCGCCTCAAGAAAGTCAAACATTTACAGGACAATAAGGAGACGTCAAAGTACCGCCCACAATGTTTGATTGACAGGTGAAGAACAGTCAGCTCTCGGCAACTATGATGGACACAAAATGAGTTTGAGAATTAAAACACAGAATTTAACCCTCTGCTCTTTCAATCACGTCTGTCTAGTTGAGCTTACAGAACTCAGCAGTGTTTTTATAATGCGGATCAATCCAAAGTCCAGCATAGAGAGGCTGAGTGAATGTGGTCTGGACTCTGTGGAGGAGAGTCATGGTTTCAGAGACGCTGTAGAAGGACAGAACACCTGCGCTGTGATCCAGGTACACTCCTACTCTGGAGGGCGGAGGACCAGAGACGGGAGCTGTGATACTGTTGTAAATAAATGTAGAACTTTCTTTGTCGCACTTTAACGCCCAAGATTTGTCATTGAATCCAAACACACATTCATGACTGTTCCCTGTTCTGCTGATATTCTTGTATGAGACTGATACATGAGCTCCTGTTCCTCTCCTCTCCACCTCCCAGTAACAACGTCCAGTCAGACTCTCTCTACTCAGGACCTGATGACACCAACCAGTGAACCTGTCTGTGTGACGAGAATAAGACTGATGTTTACTCATTAATGTTGCTTTTCTGTTCCCCTCAGATAATAACAGCCGTGTGTGTGCTGTGTTTGGATCCAGAGTGATTTCACGTGAATACCTTAAGAATCCAGCTCTGGTCGTGGGCTCTGCTTGTGAAGGTGACAGTAAAACGTCCACTTCAGTCACTGCCAGTGAGACGTTTGTCCACTTCTCCTTCAGGACGTCCTGCAGTTCATCTCTGACTTCTGACACAGCCGCCGCCACGTCCTCAAAGTATCTCAGAGGACGGATGTTGATGCCGGTGGAGTGTGTAGACTCTCTGAGTGGTGACAGGGAGGGGTAGTTGTGTAGGAACTGGTTGTGATCCTCTGTGTGTGAGAGCAGCTTCAGCTCAGCGTCCTTCCTCTTCAGCTCAGCGATCTCCTGCTCCAGCTTCTCCTGAAGCTCTTTGACTCGACTCACTTCCCTTTTCTGCTGGGATCTGACCTGCTGCTTCACATCGGAGCTTCTGTTCTCCAGGAGACGGATCAGCTGGGTGAAGATCTTCTCGCTGTCCTCCACTGTTTTATCAGCAGAGAGATTGACGGCCTCCACCTCCTGATGGAGCAGCTTCACGTCCTTCTCTCTGTCCTGGATTCTCTGCTGGATGTTTAGTCGACTCCCCTCCAGCTCTCTCTGCCTCTCGGTCCTTTCTGCTGCAGCTGAGACTGTGTCGTGGCCTTTATGGTCATCCACAGAGCAGATGTAACAGATGCACTGCTGGTCAGTACGACAGAACATCTTCATCACCTCGTCGTGACGAGAGCAGATGTTCTCCTGGAGCTTCTTGGACGGCTCCACCAGCTTGTGCTTCTTAAATGGAGCCGCTTCATAATGAGGCTGCAGGTGTTCCTCACAGTAAGAAGCCAGACACACCAGACAGGACTTGAAGGCTTTCCGTCTCCTCCCAGTGCAGACATCACAGCCCACATCTTCAGGTCCGGCATAGCAGTGATCAGCAGCAGCAGCTTGGAGTCCAGTCTTCTTCAGCTGCTCCACTAAAACTGCCAGCATGGTGCTTTTCAGCAGCACAGGCCTCGGTGCAAAGGTCTTCCTACACTGAGGGCAGCTGTGGAGTTTCTTACCGTCCTCTTGGTCCCAGTGGCTTTTAATACAGTTCATGCAGTAGCTGTGTCCACAGGGAATAGTCACCGGATCCTTCAGTAGATCCAGACAGATGGGACAAGAGAAGCTTTCCCGATCCAGCTGAACTCCTTGCTGCGCCATTTCAGCTCTCAGTAGCAACGACTATCTGAGTTTCACTTCCTGAGAAGCGACTCTGCTTTGACTTGATCTGAACAACACGTGATGTTCAGTGAACGGGGCGCGTCAGCTCTATTGCTTCACACCATGTCGGTTACACCCATCTCTGAAGGTGTAGATCTGAAGGGGAGGGAACGAGGAAACGTGTGGACAGGGTGCAGCTGCTGTGTTTGAGAGCAGGAGGAAGAGGGAGGGGCTTATCCAGGAAGAAGAGCCGCGCTGTGAATGTGAACTTTGTTTCCTCATTTTCAGACGGAGACTCGGTTGAAACCGGCTGCATGTTTGAAAGCGTTTATGTTTTTGTGAGTTGTAACATATTTCTTGTCTCCTCAGGCTTTGGTCATGTCTCCATATCTTATCCTCAGATGTTGTTCAGTTTTCTTTTACTGCTTAAAAAAACAACCAGATGACAAAAGAGTTACAACAGGTACAAGTACAACAGGCATTAGTTACATTTAGATTAATTTGTTAATTCATTAATAAAGGACACAATTATTGTTAGTAAAATGTATGATGGAAGATGCAAAAGTATGAATGATTGTATGAGGGTTATTTATTAATAAACACATTGTAAAAAAAAAAACATGAAACAGAAAAAAAACAATTGGTTAGAAAAAAAAACTTCTTGAAAATAGTGATTGAGGTTGGCCTTGTTTTTAGCTTGCAGCACAGATACATGGCCTCTCACTGAAAGAATTACACCACAGTCAATAACAATCATATTTAACTACTGATGATGGCGTTATTGATTGGATTAATACAAAGACATATCTCTGATGAGATTCAAATCCTGGAATGATGGCACTGATGTGATGAAGAAACATTCAGCTCATTCAGGGATGGCTTAGCTGTGAGTAATGGAGCAAGACTACTCCATGTTTTAATAACCCACTATAATATTTGTTTTTAATTAATTTTGGGGGAATTAATAGAAGGTGAAACAGACACCTCAGACCATTGAGCCACCAAGACGCTACGCAGTATTAGCATTTTGAAGATGTAGCCTCTGGCCTGAGCAGCTGAAAGGAAACTCACAGCCTTGTGTGAAGAATGATTAATCACACCTGCACCTGCAGCCTCATTACTACACCAGCTGATGAATTCCATTTATTGTAAAAAGGAAATGCGTACATGGTGCATGCAGACAGTGCACATGCTCAAGTATGCATGCAAATACGCACACTTTTTACCCAACATTTGATCATAAACATTGTGGAGATGCGCTGCCACAGCAAAGTGGATACAATTTGCTCTTGCTCTCTTTGCGGTGGCATAAACACGTCTTAAATCCTTGTTAAAGCCTGCTAATCCATAATCCCACTGGCACGTCATCGGTCCCCTTTAGTCTCTGAGCAAGGCCTGTCCGACAACACAGAGGTCCGGGTGCGATGCCGAGCGTAGAGTAGCTCTGAGGTTTGATTGGCTCCCCCATAATTCTCTGTCCCTGGTTGGTTCATCATCCAGCCTATGAGAATGAATGGAGAATGTTGTCAATATCAATTAGGGAAGTGGGCCAGGTGGGTTTGTGTCAGTTAGAACCAAGGAGGGTGTATGACTAAGATTAGTGTGTGTGTGTGTGTGTGTGTGTGTGTGTGTGTGTGTGTGTGTGTGTGTGTGTGTGTGTGTGTGTTTACTCTCTGGAAGAAATAATGTAAGGCTACTTCCATGATTTAGAAAAATTGCCTTTCACGTTTAACATTGGATTGTTTGGGGGTGTTTCTGGACACTATTGTGACACGTAACCCTTAATATGCCCAACATTTAAGATTAATGCCGTATTCAACCTAGAAGAGGTCGGCTAAGTTCATAGTGCAGGGAGATCAAAAAGATGGGCTTTATTTATTTCATACTCTATAGCTGATGTCTCTATGATTCAATATTCTCTTTTATCCTTAAGGTACTCTCACTACATCTTGGAAACATGTCATCTTTAAGTCCAAATCATGAAAAGTCATTGAATGATAATCTAATAATGTAGTATAATAGCATTGTCAAATCAGTTCTATACCAAAACAATATACTGTATTTGATGCAACTAGAGACGTTCTCCATTTTCCTTATAACTAATACAAAATCCATACTAGCACAGTAATTACATTTACAGGAACGTGAAGGTACCTGTACAATAAACCATCACAAAAGATTGAATGAAAAGCCATATTAAATTACATAGAAACATGGTAAACACTCACCCCTGTGAGCATATTGCTGGCTCACTCCCACAAGTCTCAGCCACTGAGATGCCTGGCGATCTTGGTGGCAGAATTAGACTTGGCCTTCGATCTGATTGGCTACGTCGGATGAAGGGTCGAGGTCCTTGAACGAATACAGGTAACCTCCCACGACTTCCCCAAGAACGTGAGAGAAAGGAGACCCCGGTAGAGGCCCATGCTTGGGGTGGACAAGGCTGGGCCTCAAAAAGTGATGGCGATGCGGGGCAGAAGACTGAACGTGCGTTATTGATCATCTGAGCACTGGATGAGTCTTCCGTGCTGTTCTCCCTTGACCATCTTTGTAGTCTCGGAGAGGCTGGTGGAGACGGTGCTTTGAAAGGGTAGGAAGAGGGCGAGTTTGAATTTGAAATATTCTGCTTTGTGACCGGTGGGCTGGGGAGCCTTCCTTGAACTGCTACTGGTGTGGGGAGTTTCCTGTTAACAGGGGGGCTAGCTGAAGAAGGTGGAGTAGGTTGCCTTTTGCAGTGCTGGGGACTAGGAAGTCTTCGATGTAGACTGCTCGGTGTAGAAGGTGTAGAGGGTAACATTCGCCCCCTATTTACAGGTGGTGTGGAAGGTGGTTGGCTCCTGACCACAGAAGGAGGAGGCACTGTAGAGACTGTGGTGTTACATCCAGGCACTGAAAAGTTGCCACCATCTTGTATGTCTGCTGATTCTCCTTGACTGGCAGATGGATTTGTTGATACGTAACTCTTTGACGATCTCTGTATGTCTGAAGAGTGTCTTAGGTGTATACTCTTTCTGTCTGGCTGGTACAAGGAATCATTTCCCTTCCCTGTGTCTGCCTCCAGTTGGACGTCTGGTTGATTGACCTTTGACGGAGCAGATGTGTGTTCTTGATTCGCTCTAGGCAGGGAAATGACCTTGGAAGCTTGTGGCAGGCCTCCTTTACTTGGCAGCACTGTCACTGACTGAACTGAGGCCCTCAGTCGTTGTGATACTGCAGCCCTTTTTAATGAAGGAGATTTTCCGGGGTTTGTTGCCCCTTCATCTGCTACACCAGTGAAAAGATTCTGGGCACTTTCAAAAGAATTGTCCATTAATACTTCCAGCGGAGGCGGAGGAAGACTATCCAGATCAAAATCGTTGGTTTCAGGTCTACAGCTTGTTATCCCACTACTAAGCACGGCTTCCATATTCCCTAAACCAGGTAGCACAGGAACACCACACTTCCGCACTCCTCTGAGGGGCCCCAGAACTTGAAGACCTTCTAGATCCTCTATTCCTTGACTGAACGTATTGATCAGTCTTTTGACTGAGTTCCTGCCTCTGTAAAGGCCGGAAGGTGGTCGTGGTGATGAAGGAGGACTAGGAGGTGGGGTGGCTTTTATTGGACCCTTGGATGTTTTCTTGTCCATAGGTTTATCATCTTCCACAGCAGTAGCTACCTCCCGTTTTTTACTGTTGCACCTTGTAAGACCTGCTTTTTCATCAAGTGGTTGGGGATTGCTGTTCTTCTGTAGTGAGGGATTTTTGCGATGAATTGCTGGAGATTGTGCTGGTGAGGTTCCTTGATTTTGTTTTGATGGAGCAGTCTTCATGTTCCCACCTGCCTTGCTTTTACTCATCCTTTGCAGCCTCTGGTTTAAATCCTTCTGGGTCCTCTCTAGTTCAAGCAGAGTAGGATCTTCACCTTTGCTCCGCAGGGATTCTGCTGACTGGGAACGTCGCTCTCTAGCCACTGCAGTCTTTTTTACCACTGCCTTCCGAAAAGGTGCTGTTGTTTGAGGCCTCCTCGGAGGACGTTCCTCCTCCTCCATCCATTGCCGTCTATTGGTTTTTGGGCTGCCACCTAACTTTATTTTGGCACTAGCATCCTGTGATGGGACAAACTGTATCCTACCACTAATAGCATTTTTCATTTTGAGAGTCATTTCGACATTTTGAGGATTCTCTATGCGCTTTGGGGCCAAGCGGCGTGGATGTTGTTGTTCACGGTCGACAGTTGAAGAATTTGATCGCTTTCTAATCCCTACATCTTCCAAGCCTCTATCCCTCTCCTCCTCCTCCTCATCGTCAATGTCGTCTTCTTCCCCATAATCCAAGGAGACTGATCCTAACAATGAGTCTCTATGGTAACTGGCCATTATGGTACTTGTGGAACCTAATGAGTTGAGTGAGGTGAGGGACACACTTGGACTTATTTGACTTGCAAGCTTGTGTCTTGATACGCCTTGCCTAATGTTCATGGAAGTGTATCCCATAGGACTGACAGGTGTAGTTCTATTTGTCCCAGTGGACGCACAACTCTCTCGTCTATGGCGTCTTTCAGATCCAGCAAGGGATTCGCTCTCCGCCCCAATACCACTGTCCTCACTCAAGAGAGCAGAATCCTCTGGCCCAGGCTTGCGCATAGAGGCCATTTCTATTCGAGTTAAGAGTTGCATTAGCCTCTTCTCTACTGCACGTTTGACTTTCAATTTCTCCTCTAAAAGCTCGGAGACAGAGGCAAAGTATTCCACTGCCTCCTCCAACGCACACTCCCCAATTCCGGCAACAGTCTGGCTCACATTTCTCATTCTCTGTGTGGTGTACTGAAGCAGCTGCTGCAACAAATCCGGCGGGGGCTCAAAATTAGCAGAGCCAGTCTTCAAAGGTGGAGAAGATGAGAGGTTTTTCATTTGACTTGGCCAAGCAAGATGTTCTCCATTTTCTTTTAAAACGTGTTCTCCCTCGTCTACCATCTCCTCCAGTCCCTGAATCATTTCCTCATAGCGTAGAGCCATGAAAGCAACCATGGTCTGCACAGAATCCTGTGTTTGGGTTGCTTGTTCTAGAAGTCCCAGTAAAACGTCATATTTGTTTATGCTAGGATTCAAAAAGGCATAAGCAGCTTGGTGAGCCTTGACCAAAGGTTCAGGGAAGTCCACTTTCTCTTCTGGTGGTTTGTCTTTGTCCTTGTCTTTCTTTTTAAGCCCCTTAATACCTCTGGTATTTTTTTTTGGTTTTCTGCCAGGCTTCTTTTCTGCCACCTCCTGCATGTCAACGTTTTTGTCTTTTCTCTTAGAAACTGTGTTGTTGTCCATTCCTTGACTCCCCAGTTTATCCACATTTACTGCTTCAGGGACTAGCTCAGTTACATATCTATTTTTCTGTAGTGTCAAATGAGCCTCTTTCTGAAATACCTGGCTTTGTCCAGCTGCCTTCATCTCCTTTGTATCCCCATCCGTTGATCCCGTTGAATTACGATTCTCTCCATCTTCAAAATGGGAATCTCTGGGGGTTCCTTGAGGTGCAGGGGGAAGCATTCTGCTCTTCCTCATGGGATCCAGAGTCCCAAAATGATTGCCTTTGGATGGTGAGCAACCCATTTTGGCTGTCTTCAAATACAAGCTGATTTCTTGGGTCTTCTTTGAGACACAGCAGTGGAAAGAATAGCCACGGTCCTTAGCCACCTGCTGTATCTGTCAGTTTCAGATGGCTGAGACCGTCAAGTCTGATGAAATCCCTCCTCACAAGGATGCTGCCAAAACAAAACCTTGATACATCCATTTTACGAGTCTCTCATCTGTCATAGATAGGCAAAATAAATCCACCGCTCGATGCCCATGTTTAAAAAAAAAGGCCCTTGTAGCGTGCTCTCAAACACATCCCTCTCTACCTTACACAAGCAGCTGAAAGGATTAGCGAGGCTTTCAGTGAACTCCTCGGCATGCACATATGCCACGTTAAAGCATGCAAAACTCACCTCCTTGTAAGACTATAAGCTCATTTGCGTAAGGAGAGTTGGCCTCAGGTGGCTTTTTATAGTCGGCAAAACAATATCTCCCTATTTAGCTCGAGGGGTATTTCTTTTCTTTTGCAAAAACAGAAAAACAATCAAATAGATTTTAAAAGAAAATGACACAAATAAATTCAAATGAACAGGAAACAAATAATATATATATATTTAGAAGACTGAGCTTTATGGTTTGATCGGAATGACAACAATGTACACTTAAACATGATGCAATTAAGATAGAATGTCATTTAATGTCAATTAATTAATTCGTGAATATATTTTAAATCCTTCTTATGTGGTTACTTTTAAAATATCTATGTATGGTCACATATGCACCTTTATTTAATCCCTGTAATCTCTGTCAAGTCACAATGTAATGCATTTGATTACAGTAATAATACAAATAACCAGTTATCCCCTCTGCTATCAAACTCTGCTCAGTCATCAGCACACAGATCACATGTTCACAATTCCCTGACCGCCTGTCTTGTTCCTCTAAGCCCAATACGTCGATCGGGAGATCACATGCCATTAAAAAAAAATAATAACTTTATCGACAAAACCCAGTTCCCAGTGTGAAAAGTAATGTCAATCACCAGGAACGCTGCGCCCGCGATGGTCGGCAGCTTGAATGGATGTATTGCCAAATGCACGGAGGACGATGTTTTCCTCGACTTCCTTAATTACCACTGCATAACACACCAACAAGCATTATGCGCTACAACGCTCAACATGAAAGAGATCATGGATGTGGCAACGAAGATCACTGTTGTGTGCGCATCTGGAGAAGGACTACGGCCACTCTGACTTCTACACACTGACGTGAGACGGCTTATAGAGCTCTGTCCAGAGATACAGGAGTTTCTCCATGTTGTTAAACATGCAGAGTACAACCAAGAGCAGTCAATATGTTCACGCTTCTGCATTACAATTTAAAACGTGTGTGAAGTGTGTGTTCCCCTGAAGGAGCAGCCAGATGTGGGACTGCAATAAGTCATTTTGATTTACTTTTTAACCCTTGCACTTTAATTGTCGGGTAGGATGGACTATTTTTTTACTGATACTTGAATGTGACTTGCAGCCCAGTTATTATTTATTTACGTTGCACTTTCAGAGGCTTGATTGCTATTTTGAGTTACTTTAAAACTTTATGTGTACCTTTTCTTTACTTTTAAAGCATATTTGCACTTTAATTTGTATTACTATTTAATGTATTAGTTATGCGTGTCCTTGGTCTTCCCCGGGGTCTCCTACCAGTTGGACGTGCCTGGAAAACCTCTAATGGGAGGCGTCCAGGAGGCATCCTGACTAGATGCTGAACCACCTCAGCTGACTCCTTTCGACACGAAGGAGCAGCGACTCGACTCCAAGCTCCTCCTGATGTCCGAGCTCCTTACCCTATCTCTAAGGGTGAGCCCGGCCACCCTGCGGAGGAAGCTCATTTTGGCCGCTTGTATCCGAGATCTCGTTCTTTCGGTCACGACCCAGAGTTTGTGGCCATAGGTGAGGGTTGGAACGTAGACCGACCAGTAAATGGAGAGCTTCGCCTTCCGGCTCAGCTCCTCTTCACCAGGACGGACCGGTACAGCGCCTGTTTTACTGCTGCAGCCGCACCGATCCGTCTGTCGATCTCCCGCTCCACCTTACCCTCACTCGTGAACAAGACCCCGAGATACTTGAACTCCTTCGCTTGGGGTAGGCAGTTTGTCCCCACCTGGAGGGAGCAATCCACCGGTTTCCAGCAGAGCACCATGGCCTCAGATTTGGAGGCACTAACTCTCATCCCTGCCGCTTCACACTCGGCTGCAAAACGCCCCAGTGAATGCTGGAGGTCACGGTCCGAGGAGGCAAACAGGACCACATCATCCGCGAACAGCAGAGAGGCGATCCCGAGACTCCCGAACCGGATCCTCTCCGCCCCCTGGCTGCGCCTAGATATCCTGTCCATGAAGGTCACGAACAGGACCGGTGATGAAGGGCAGCCCTGGCGGAGGCCAACACCCACCGGGAACGTGTCTGACTTATTACCGAGGATACGAACACAGCTCCTACTGCAGGCGTACAAAGACCGGATGGCCCGTGCCAACGGGTCCGGCACCCCATACTCCCGCAGCACCCCCCACAAAAACCCCCAAGGGACCCGGTCGAAAGCCTTCTCCAGGTCCACAAAGCACATGTAGACTGGTTGGGCAAACTCCCAGGACCCCTCCAGTAGTCTTTGAGGGTAAAGAGCTGGTCCACTGTTCCACGACCGGGACGGAATCCGCACTGCTCGTCTTGAATCTGACCGAGGACACGCTGGAGGGATTATATCTCCCGGCTGGCCTTGGAACGCCTCGGGATCCTCCAGAATGAGCTGGAAAGTGTTGCGGGTGAGAGGGAAGCCTGGGTCGGCCTGCTGAACCTGCTGCCACCGCGACCCGACCCCGGATAAGCGGCCGATAATGGATGGATGGATGGATGTATTAGTTATGATGATGTTCTGATGTTCAGATCTTGTTACTCACATACATTTTAAGTTCAAATTCCAACATTTTGAGTCATTATTTTAATTTGCTATGGGAAATAGTCATTAGATTAGTCGATTAATCGAAAAAATAGTCGATAGATTATGAAAATAATCGTTAGTTGCAGCCCTAGAGTCAGCCTTTTCCCACATGAAGTCCAAACAGCATGATGATGACAATAGTCTGCCTGAGGCTGAGCAGCAGCTACTGTCTGCTGTTCACTCAGTGAAGACATCAGAGTAACATGTCAGGGCCAAACATGTACAGAAGTGTATTGTGTCATAAGGGTTCATGCAGTTTTAAAAGTAGCTCGTGGGCACCCTGCTCTATGCAATACTAAGCATAAGGATATGAGCTATGAAATGTTAAATAAATCAGTCCAACCGGTGTTTCCCACACATTACATTATATTACATTACACTACATTACATTTCAACAACATGTGTATGCATTGTGAATAGCAGAACTATGGGTAAAGTCAAACTTAGGGCTGCAACTAACGATTATTTTAACAATCGATTAATCGGTTGATTATTTTTTCGATTAATCGATGAATCGGATAAAAAAATGTTTTTATCAAAAAAGCGTTCATTTCCAACCCTTTATTCAAAAACAGAAGTGACAGTGCAAAACATCTTCAGAAAGCACCAACAGGTTGCTCCTTGAACATCCCTGAGCTGTTCATTAAAACAACAAAATGGACTAACACTAAAAACATACACATGTATGCTTTACATCTGCCAAATGTGAGCCCTTTTTACTGTAATTGATCCCTCCAGAGGCTGCATTTACATACCCTGCTTTATCAATATGTGTGAAATACTGGACAGAGGGAAGCTGTACTGCTCCATATAGAGCGTCCTCTTCCTTAAACGCTTTCATTCTGGGTCTCTTATGACCACGACGTCACGTTGTTGGCTAAGGCTAATCGATTTTTATCGATTTTATCGATTCGTTGTTGCAGCCCTAGTCAAACTAAACTGAATTTGGCATATTCAAATTCAGATCTCTATGGGAAGAACAACGTTTTCAATAATGATTTGAAAAAATATATATTTGCAAAAGTATGTTCCATTTATTGTTTTATCGTCATCTTATTATCTCAAACTGTATTTCTACATGTTTAATATATTTAAAAAAAATACAGGATGGAGGAGTTGCCATTATTTTCCAAAGAAGAAGAAGAAGAGGAAGAGGAAGAGGAAGAAGGGGAAGAGGAAGAAGAAGAAGAGGAAGGAGAAGAAGAAGAGGAAGAAGACAAAGAGGAAGAAGAAGAAGAGGAAGGAGAAGAAGAGGAAGGAGAAAAAGAAGAGGAAGAAGAGGAAGGGGAAGAAGGGGAAGAAGAAGAAGAAGAGGAAGAAGAGGAAGGAGAAGAAGAGGAAGAAGAAGAGGAAGAAGAGGAAGAAGAGGAAGGGGAAGAAGGGGAAGAGGAAGAAGAAGAGGAAGAAGAGGAAGGAGAAGAAGAGGAAGAAGAAGGGGAAGAAGAGGAAGAGGAAGAAGAAGAGGAAGAGGAAGAAGAGGAAGAAGAAGACAAAGAGGAAGAAGAGGAAGGGGAAGAAGAAGAGGAAGACAAAGAGGAAGAAGAAGAAGAGGAAGAGGAAGAAGAAGAAGAGGAAGGAGAAGAGGAAGAGGAAGTGGAAGAAGAAGAGGAAGAAGAGGAAGACGAAGAGGAAGAAGAAGAGGAAGACGAAGAGGAAGAAGAAGAGGAAGAAGACGAAGAGGAAGAAGAAGAGGAAGAGGAAGTGGAAGAAGAAGAAGGGGAAGAGGAAGAAGAAGAGGACGAAGAGGAAGAAGAAGAGGAAGAGGAAGAAGAAGAGGAAGAAGACGAAGAGGAAGAAGAAGAGGAAGAGGAAGTGGAAGAAGAAGAAGGGGAAGAGGAAGAAGAAGAGGACGAAGAGGAAGAAGAAGAGGAAGAAGAAGAGGAAGAAGACGAAGAGGAAGAAGAAGAGGAAGAGGAAGTGGAAGAAGAAGAAGGGGAAGAGGAAGAAGAAGAGGACGAAGAGGAAGAAGAAGAGGAAGAGGAAGAAGAAGAGGAAGAAGACGAAGAGGAAGAAGAAGAGGAAGAGGAAGTGGAAGAAGAAGAAGGGGAAGAGGAAGAAGAAGAGGACGAAGAGGAAGAAGAAGAGGAAGAGGAAGAAGAAGAGGACGAAGAGGAAGAAGAAGAGGAAGAAGATTGGTCTCTTGTCCCGCGTGCAGGTGACCTCCCGTCTCCTCCATCTCCTGACTGCGTGATTCCCGGTTCTGGTTCTGGTTTTAACAGCAGTACTTTTTATTCGTTCTTCTCGGTTTCTCCCGTTCACAGGGCAGTGTCCCGCGGCTCTGCCCGGTGTGTCGCTGGTGTCCGTAACACCGAAACCCGGCGATTTTTGACCGTTTTTCTTGTTTCTTCTGAGAAACTTAAACAAGAAGCAGCTTCCTCTGCTCATCCACTGAAGCAACGGACCACCACACAGGTGAGGACTCGGCTAACTCAAAGTTAACTTGACTACGTTTTTATTTATTTATTTTCGCCAGAATAAGTTCGCCAATAACGTCAACATTAGTTTCAGAGCTGTCCGCTAGCTTAGTTTCAGAGCTGTCCGCTAGCTTAGTTTCAGAGCTGTCCGCTAGCTTAGCTTCAGAGCTGTCCGCTAGCTTAGTTTCAGAGCTGTCCGCTAGCTTAGTTTCAGAGCTGTCCGCTAGCTTAGCTTCAGAGCTGTCCGCTAGCTTAGTTTCAGAGCTGTCCGCTAGCTTAGCTTCAGAGCTGTCCGCTAGCTTAGTTTCAGAGCTGTCCGCTAGCTTAGTTTCAGAGCTGTCCGCTAGCTTAGCTTCAGAGCTGTCCGCTAGCTTAGCTTCAGAGCTGTCCGCTAGCTTAGCTTCAGAGCTGTCCGCTAGCTTAGCTTCAGAGCTGTCCGCTAGCTTAGCTTCGTGACTGGTTGACATTGAGATGTATTCGGATGGATATTCAGGTACTAGCTTAAAACTAGCTAATTGCGTTTTGTGTGTACTGAAAAAGCACTAGAAAGTAATGCTGTTTGTGGTTTTACATTAGTTATTTAACTTCAAAACTCTCCATTACGTTTCCTCTTAGACCCCCCACTGCGCATGACCCAGCCCTAAAAGCATGATGAAGCACAACCGCTGCCAGGCCTCTTCCTCCACGGCCGCTGGCGTGAAGCCCGGCGGCTCGATCCCGCTCCTAACCCGGCGAGGCCTCCGGCTCAAACGGGCCAACGGCCAGGACGCCCCGGGCCCGCCGAGCAAGGGCCAGCCGGGCCCGCCGAGCAAGGGCCAGCCGGGCCCGCCGAGCAAGGGCCAGCCGGGCCCGCCGAGCAAGGGCCAGCCGGGCCCGCCGAGCAAGGGCCAGCCGGGCCCGCCGAGCAAGGGCCAGCCGGGCCCGCCGAGCAGGAGCCAGCCGGGCCCGCGGGTCGAGGGGTACCGAGCCAACACGACCGTAGCCCCGACCATCATCATCCAGCGGCAGGAAATGGCGTCCTTCTTCAGACTTTTTGGTGTGAACTGTTTTTCCTTTTTCAATTCGGTGGCAATCAAAGGGATTCGTATGAAATGTCATTTGATTGATAAATGATAAATTGTATGTGTGTTTCGGTTACAGACGACGACATGATCCACGACTTTCTGTGGATGGACTGTTGCTGTAAAATGACTGACAAAGTAAACTGTGCAGTAAATACACTACCACTAATAAATGGTACATGGAGAGTTAAACGCTGCTTAAATCACTGTCCTCCCTAACGCTTCAGTACCTTCTGGCCATGACCTTCGTGTACTTCAAAAGGGCGCGCTTCACCATCGCCGAATACACCAGGAAGAATTTTTTCATTGCACTGTAAGTTTGAACAAAACAATACATATAGTAAAATCTCTATGTTGTATCTCGTTATCCTTGTAGAAAAGTGCCCTACCCCCCACTGGGCACGCTGTAACCCCTTCCTTTTGATGTGTGCGCTCCCTCGCTAGGTATCTTGCCAACACCATGGAGGAGGATGAGGAGGAGAGCAAGTACGAGATCTTTCCATGGGCGCTGGGCAAGAACTGGAAGAAGCAGTTTCCCCGCTTCCTCAAGCAGCGAGACGAGCTGTGGGTCCGCGTGGAGTACAGGGCTGCTGTCAGCCGGCGCTGCTGCGAAGAGGTGCGAATGATGAAGGATGTCTCTCTGACTCTTTAAGGGTCTAGTTTTCTGCTGCGCAGTGCAGTTTTTATGGTTTTAGATTACCGCCAGAAGTTCCATCTCTGTTGTTGTTGGGTTTTTTTTATGAGTGAGCTGTATTCATGTATTTCTGGGTCTGCGTCTCCCTTTCTTTGTCCTTTCAGGTGATGGCCATTGTGTCCTCTCACACCGTGTGGCAGCGAGAGCGGTCGGAGCACCACAGCGGCGCCCGGCGGCAGTACGGGGCCCGCATTCGCATCCCCCGCGGGCCCCTGGCCCCGCCGGTCTCCTGTCCGCTCTGTCAGCGGGGCGGCGCGTCGGACCGGTGCTCCTCCGCTTCGCCCTCCGGAGGCTCCTCTGCGCACACCCCGGACCCCGCCTCGCCCCACCCCTTCACCTCCGCACTGAGCCTGGAGGTCACGCCGCCCCGGGCCGCCGCCTGTCGCAGGAAGGTGGTGGAGACGGAAATCCACACGCAGCATTCCTTCTGCTGTAGTGCTGCGCAGGTTCCCAGTAGGTATCAGGTTCCCCAAAAGGCAGAGATGATCATAAACTCCATCAGCAACTTTGAACCAAAGATTGAAATATAGAAACAATTGCAGATAAACTAGTACCTCCTACTCACTACCTGCTTTCTTTTCTTATTATTTATGTTGCATATGCTGTGTGCCACACATTGTATACAGTAGGCCTAGCATCCACAATCATCGTGCATGTTAATGAAATCCTTGCTGCTGGAGTTTAGGTTAAACATGAGTTTTAAAGTAAACGCCTCGAGGGCCAGCAGCTATATAAAGGTGGCGCTGTATGTCCTGTGATACCGACTTGAATATTCAGGAGGTCGTCTTTATTGCCCCTACGCAAATTTTCCGATTTATTAGCAATTATCAAACAACGACGCAGTTAATTGTCCGTGTGTGATCAGTTGCTACTCAAAGAAATACATCTGGGGTTTTGCCTCCAACCCTGGCGTCCGTACCCTCCACTGGAGGGCGCTAAAGATCAGTGTGTGCCAGGATTAGTCTGCACCGAGGTCAGATTTGCACATGTATAACAAAAGTCTTAATACTTGTAATGTACTCGAAATTCTGTATTTATAACAAAATAAATAAGATGCATTTAATCTGTCCAGTCAAAAATAGTCCACATTCTGTTTAAACCTGCTATTTCTGCTGAAACAATCTGATAGAGAGCAGTATTGGTATTAGACTTGGTGTAGAATAAGATTCCTGAGGTCTTTTCCCACATAGATCCACTAAACTGTGTCTTTCCTCAGGGGACGAGTCCTCCGGTGGCTCCTCGTACGACCCCTCCATGGACTGGATCAGTGAGGAGTAGAGCGCCGGGCGAGTCGCTCCTCTCATGCCACTTTCACCCTGAAGTAAAGGTCTGAAAACTTTACCGCTTTATTTATTATTTTTATGCGACTTGAACCTGTCCAAACAAAGTTAAGTAAAAGTTAGCGTGTTTTGAGAATAAAGCTCATGTCATTCCATATACATCATTACTCTAGGATTGTTGTTTAACCTGCACTGAGTTCTTGGTATTTATTTATTTATTCATTCATGTACAGATGCACTTCTGTTTTTTTTTTTCCAACCACTTATTTGTGTGAAAATAAATGAATCAAAGTTATGTAGTCCGTCACATGCTGGGATGGTGTTTTTAGTGTTGTTGCCGATGTGTTTAATGATCCGACACGGCCTTGAGCTTTGAATAAAGGCATGAGCAAAAAGAATCTTGTCTTTTTGAGAGCCTATGCTGCACTTAAGTTTCATCACGGGAACGGAGCATTTACAAGATGAGACTCTTTTAAAAACGGTAAACATTTTTACTTTTATTTATCAAATAATTTACAATAATAACGTTTTTGGTTCCTTCCGGGCCAAAGGGTCTACTGCACACACTTCCTCAGTTTCACCAGGAATGCTGAGGAAAAAAAAAAGGAAACGCAGAAGATGAGCGAACACACACACACACGCACACGCACACACACACACACACACACACACGCACACGCACACACAGACCCGTGTGGCTCATCTGTTCGGGATGAGGTCTGGCGATGTAGGGAACACTGCCGAAGGCCGGGTGTCCCTCTGCGCCCGTCTCCTCTGCAATGTGACGGTAACAAAACATTATTAAAATGCTCTGAAACATCCGTGTACGGGCACTTTGGTCGCAGCGCTTTACAATCACCTCTGCCGGCCTCCTTCCCCCTCCGCTCCGGGTCCAGGACGGGAGCTTTCCTGACGCAGTAGCTCCCGTCCTTCTGAAGGGCCGGGGCCACCACCCAGTCTCGGGCCGGGACCTCGACGATGCGTTCGCACAGCAGGGGCAGCGGCAGACACCGGAGCCCCTCCAGCAGGTCGACGACCTGTGTGATGCTGGGTGACGCAGAGGTCAAAGTCACGTCAGGCTGCCTCGGCTTGAGTACAAGGTCTCATTATCATGTCAAGACTTTGAAAGGATAGCCTGACACGTTGGGACACACTTATTTGCCTACTTGCAGAGAAGTATGGAGCTGGAATCAGCTGCTGGCTAGCTTAGCTTAGCACAAAGACTGGAAACAGCTAGCCTGCCTGTCAGAAGGTTAAAAAACGTCTTTCTGGATCCGCTGTCAGTCGGCTTTAATAGCTGGAGACTTTTAATCACTGTACTTATGCTAATAAAGACCAGTCTTTTCCTGTTCAACCAACTGCAGTGAGTATACAGTGTGGTATTTATACTGTGTCCTGATTATAAGGACCAATTTCTACTGGTTGAATGCGTTTGTCTTGTTTACGAAGTATTTGAGTATTCTGAGTCATCGCTCATCAAACCCAACACTCAGGAATGAACGGTCTCTGAAACTGAATGGAAATAATGATAAATGATTGTTTATAAAAACGGTTGCTGCTGACAGACTCTGACTAACTGTATCCATAATAAAAGATGAAGAAAAGACTAATCTTTTTATAAATGAAAGTTGTTCAGACCTACAATAACATTTTAACCAGATGAGAGGGAGGAAATGACAACTCGGGACATGAGGTGGGGGCCGCACCTCGTCCCTTTAAAACTGAATGAAATGAACGGATACGAGAGTGGTATCGGACAACTCTGGAGGACTGCGGGTTAAGCATATTTCCCCTATATGTCCAAACTACTAGACGCCACAGGTTTGTGTCTTTCTTGGGGGGGGGGGGGCTGTGTTCTGAAAGGTGGAGATGTACACACTTGGCGAGGTAGACGGCACACACGGCCCCGGGGTGCAGACGGGGAACCACGGCGGGCAGGACCAGGTGAGGGTGGATCAGGTCGAGGGCCACCTGCAACGCAGAGAAGCCGTGCGATGGATGAGCGGAGGGTACATATGTATCCAGTTCCACTGACTTTTGAATGAAACACATAATCGGGTGTTGCCGGACACTGACCGCGTGGAATCCCTGAGTGGCGAGGAGCGGCGAAGCCTCGCAGAGGTCCCCGGTGTGAAACTGGACGTTGTCGGGCCACTCCTCGCCTCGCCGCAGGCTCCACGACTCCCTCCAGCGCCTGTAGTTGAGGACCGCCCTCCTGTGGTGGTCCTCCCTGACCTCCACGCTCAGCACGCTGCCCTTACAGCCGACTGGGGGCAACAACAACATCGTCATCATCATAAGCGACGGTCAGTGGGACCAGGACGGAGTCTGGGGGGCACACACCTGCTCTGGACAGGAACAGAGACATGGCTCCGGACCCGGACCCCGCCTCCAGCACGCGGTCTCCCTCGGTGACGTCCATCATCATGAGCATTGCGCTTGCGTCCTGGGGGAACGAGAGTCACACAAAACAATCAGGAAGAGCCACGGGAGGTCACGTGGGACCGTGCACACAATGCCAACCCCCAAACCTTAGGGTAGGCGATGGCCGGGCCCCTCTTCATGTACAGCACGTAGTCCTCCAGGCTGGCCCGGCGCACCAGGAAGCGCACGCCCCTGCTGGTCTTCAGAAAGCGGCCCGCGGGACGTCCGGCCACGTCGTCGTGCGCGACCACCCCCCAGTTGCTCTGCAGGAGCGCCCCCGCCCGGAGCTCGAGCATCTTCCTGAACTCCACCCGGCCCTTCTTGCGGTGCTCGGCGACGAGCAGCTCCCCGAACGCGAGCGAGCTCTCCCCGGGGAGCGCGGCCGACGCGCTCGCCTGGGGCCGGTCGCCCTCCTCCGGGGTCGCCCCGTGAGCCTCCTCGCCTTGCGTGCCCGACGCCGCAACGCTCGCGTCTTCTTCCGGGTCCCTCAGCCGCGACACCTCGGGGCTCAGCGCGTCCTGGGGCAGCAGGCGGCTGAGCCTCTCCAGCGGGGACAGGGGCCGCCTCGCCCTGGGCGGCGCCGCCTGCCCGCTGCCCGGGGCCGGGGCCGGGGAGGCGTCCCAGCCGCCGCCCTGGCTCTCGCTCCTCTTCACGGGGAAGGTTGAGAGAGTCCTCGCCCCCCTTCTGCATTCACGGAGCACGTCCCTGCTGCGGAGGCACGGCTGACCGGATGTGCTCGTCCTCAGCAGCCGGTGCACGAGCAGGAGCGTTTTCACGGCCATTACTTCAGGTTATACACAAACCGCGTGAACGCAGAGTAAAACTCCTCTCTGACATCCCATCAGTGAATTCAAAGCAGGTGTAAAAAACAAAGGAAAATGACAGCTGTAGTTATTCAAAATAATATAATAAATATAATCGACTCAAAGTGAATATTTACTGACAGTTCGCTCGTGTTCATTCCCAGAAGCTGCGGCTGTATTTACAGCCCACGGAGGTCACCATGCCGGGGAACACGCGTGAGACACGTCATAAGTGAGCGACGCGTGTAGTGATACACGTCTACCAGCAGAGGGAGACATCGCATCGATTCTTTTTATTTATTTTTCAGCATTGCAGTGTGAAGTTCAACCCTTCCTTTATATAAACTCTTTGGACTCTCATGGCTATTGTCATTACTTCTAGGAACTGGAAACGCATGTGTTTTAGAGACTCGGCATACTTTGCACACTGACATGTTAAAGGTCCGCAACAGTTTTGCGACTTCATGAAAAAACAGTAGAGAAGTGTGTTAGTTGATGCGTTCAAGTGCTCTTACAAAAAAAGTAAAGAAAGTTGATCTGCTAAAGTGAACCAAAATCAAGTTGAAGTGAAATGCTTGAGTGCGTGTTCTGAGAGATAAAGAAAGAAAGAACTACAAAGAGCACCGAGATGAGGTGACGGTGCAGACTGAGGAGAAGCAGCGGCTGACCTTCATAGCCAGGTGATGCATTCAACATCTGATATTCACTGTAAGGATGCAGCTTGTTGTGGAAGCAGCCGACACCTATAACCACCAGTATTTTGATAGATAGTCATGACAAACGGCAGTGATTAGCCACCAGGGAATTAATCAGTTTCACATCATCACACATAATACGCACCTGATAATCACTGTATTTTAAGTTACACGGTTTGATTCTTGGAATAGAATATTAGATATCTACGTGCTGAGGAGGATGACACCAAGTTGCGTCTCTTGATTTACTCCTCACATCCTCACTAACTTGATGTCTGATTAAAGTCTTCCTGGCCACCAAGCGACCTGCATGTAATGCTACAGATGAAAGGAACAAGAGGGCTGAACCTTGTCCATACTGTGTAGCAAAGCACACAGTATGAACACACACACACACACACACACACACACACACACACACACACACACACAATACGGATTTGAAATGTGTGGAAGTGAGGCATGAGCTTCTGCATTTAAGTTAGGAATCGGCATGTGTGGGTTGATCATTGTCATTCCTCTGGGACGGAGGCGGAGGCGTGTGGAGTGATTAAAACGAGCCGGGAGGGACTGGAGGTACCGTGAGTGATGGGAAGGAATTAGCTGCATCCAATAGGGAAAAGCCTGCAGTGAATACTGTTGTCATGGTACACAGTTTCAATACTTTGTGAGAGGAGGCAACACAAATAAACTAGGAAGACTGATGAAAGATTAAATCTTTCAAATAATGCTCGAACATTTTAAGTAAGTAAGAACTGAATAAGTTGTTGTTGTTTAGTAAAGTATGAGAAGCATGTTGTCCCCTTTCTAGTCCATCTGAACTATCTATCTAATGAGGGCAAAAAGGCAGCAAAAATATGTGTGTATATATATATATATATATATATATATATATATATATATATATATATATATATATTAATATATATATATATGTATATATATATATATTAATTTGTATATATTAATATGTATGAGTATATATTAATATATTTATGTATAGATAATATTTTTAAGTGTGTGCATATATATATATATATATATATATATTAATTTACATATATTAATGTATTTAATGTATTGTTTATATTAATATATGTATGTGTATATATTAATATATGTATGTACATATATAATATGTTTAAGTGTGTGTGTGTGTGTGTGTGTGTGTGTGTGTGTGTGTGTGTGTGAGTGTGTGTGTGTGTGTGTGTGTGTGTGTATATAATGAATGAATGAATGAATTGATTAATAAACAAATAGTTCCGTCTTTGACGAGGACCCCTGAAGGCAGCACGAGTCTGCCTTCAGGGGGCGGGGCTCTCGCGCGCTCTCTCGCGCGCATGTCCTCTCGGGGCCACACGTGGTCGCTCTGCTGTGAACCACGCACGCAGACGCAAGCAGCGGCTCAGAAATGGCGGCCGACACTGGCAGCGCGTCGCTGCAGCTACCATGCGTCTTCTCCCCGACATCCCGCCAGTACCTGGCGCTGTGCTCCCAGGACGGCAGACTCCGCATCTGGAACACAGACAGTAAAACACTTCATCAAGAATACGTGCCTTCAGCCCATTTGAGTGCCACTTGTATCTGCATCACCTGGGGACCATGCCGGACAGTCAAGGTACGTGAGGCTGCGTGAGCGAGGCCCGAGCAGAGCTGCCCGTGAGCGGGTCCCCCCGGCAGAGCGCCGCGGAAGACAGAACCGTGTCCCCGGTCCTCAAAGGACACGACACGGGACGCGGGAGCCCGTCGGCCGCGCGGCACCGCGGACGCTTTCTCGTGTCCGACTCTGGGTTTAGTAAGGTAGCCACGTTAGCAGCTAGCTAGCTAGCTAGCTTGAACAGCTGCGCAGGACGCACATGTTGGCCCCGCATGGTGGTGAGCAGAACACGGACAGCGGGTCCGTTCAGCCGGTCACCGTGGACCCGCCGTGAGGAACACGCGCGGCGGCCACGCGGACCCGCACGATGCGCCCCGCGCTGCGTTCAGGCCGCTAGCGCTGCGAATAAAGTCGTTATTCAAAGTTAGCTTTAGCCCACCGGAGCTCCAGCAGCGTGCGCCACCATGACACGTCTGTGGCGAGCAGGGAAAAGTTTTACCTTCATGTCTGCAAGAAAAAGTCTGTTGCGTTTGTTTTCAACCCGGAATCGTAATTATGCTTATTAACACCGTGTGAATCTGTGATTATTGTCCTGGAGATTAAAATAATAATGTTTTTACTACGTCCACAGCTTATCAGTAGGTTGTTGAGCAAGATCTTTATTTAAATGTCAATTGGGAGCAGTGATTTAAATACAGCATGTGGTTATTATGTTTAGGTATGAAGGTCATTAGTGTAATAAACTGATTTTTCAATAGAATCAGCTTTATTGGCCATGTGTGTTTACACGTACATGGAGTTTGACTCGATTAGCTCTTTGTACATATATGCATGTTATATACCAGAAGCAAAGAAAGGCGTGAACCCTACTTGTCTCGTGTGCTTTTCAGGAGGGACCCCAGAGGAAGAAGAGGAAATCGGTGGCGGGGCAGGCGGAGGAGAAGGCCGACCTGCTGGCGATGGGCACGGCGGCGGGCAGCGTCCTCATTTACAGCACGGCGAAGGGAGCCCTGCACTGCACCCTGGTGAGTCCGGCCCGACGCCCGCACCCCGGCCTGTGTTCATGTCACACACTCGTATGTAAGAGTGGAAGACCGAGTGGGTAGCTTAGCACCGCTAACGACCGATTTCCCCTCTCTGCCAGGATGGAGGCCACAGCGGAGCGGTGAACTGTGTCCAGTGGCACCCTGAAGACAGTTTATTATACAGCGGCTCAGACGATACGAACATCGTAGAGTGGGACCTGCAGACGGGCAAGGCCAGGAGGTCAGTGTCTAGTCACATGACAGTTCTGTTATCAGTCAACAGCACAAATCCCATGCAATCTGATCTTTTCAGATCAATATGTGATCCTAAATCAGATGCAGGATGTGTTATTGTATTGGGACCCCAGTCTGAAGTCACACCGGGATTCGTGCAACCGTTACCTCGAAGTACATGGCGCTCGTCCCAACTCTGCGCTGGTGGGAGTCCATCCATCCGCGTCTCAATCCCACCACTTTGACTCACCTGTGCACCTCCGACAGGCGGAGCAGCAGCTTTGCAGCGCGGCTGTAGCCGAGAGGAAAGAATGAACGAGTTCCTCCTGATCCGAAATACATTTACTATAGTGAATCACATTGTGATGTTTAAGATCTAAATGGGACGCTGTTGCATGTGAAAGGGAAAAGAGCATGTATGTGTTTTCAGTTCATCCCTCTTTAAAAGTGTCCTCTGTTATTGAGAACGTATAACGCCTCCGTGACGTTGTTATAATGTTCTGTTGGACCAAAA
This sequence comes from Taurulus bubalis, assembly GCF_910589615.1. NCBI lineage: Eukaryota > Metazoa > Chordata > Actinopteri > Perciformes > Cottidae > Taurulus > Taurulus bubalis. The sequence goes on along the minus strand of NC_136592.1, from coordinate 33,812,107 downwards.
CAACACCTGAACAACGTTGTTACAGAACGTGTGTTTTTAATCTGGAATGAGCTCAGCCAGTCTGGACAGGGACTCAGAACACACGCTTTCCTTTTGGCTGTTTTCTAGAATGAACATAATTAGTGACGGTGCCTTGCTGCCGGTGACGTTTGTCATTGAGCTCCTCGGTGACCGAACTGCTGCTCGTTACACGGCCAGCTGGGGTGAAAGGAAACATTTTGACAGGAGCACATTTCTTATGAACTGTCCTCTTACGACACACTCTAGGTAAAACTCTGTCGACTAGATTCAGTGAAATTCTTGGCACGGACTCATTTGGACATTTCTGCCCGTGTGCCATCTTAACATTAGACGCACAGATTTATATCGTGCGTTCAACGTATTAAATGTTCACACATCATTTTAGTCCCAGCTAAGCCTGTTGCAAAAGCTCCTTTTCCAACTCGATTGTGACGTTTCCCTGAACCTTTCCCACGTGCAACATCTCTGAACGAACTGACCCTGGCGGCTCTGACCCTAACGTACGACCCGGTAGATCATCCGCCTCCTGCTGACCGAGTCCGGCCGATCCAACGCCTTCAGTCTGGGGATCATGTGTTTACTGGTCTGCTCACTCATAAAAGGGGTGGCCTTTTTATTTCTTTTTCACTTCTCGAAAATAATACGTTTCATAATCTTTTGAGGGCATTAATGGGCTGCTCCTAATAGTAAACGCCATAATGATGGAGAAACCCTGAACTTCCATGTCTGGAGCTGCTTTTGGGTGAAGCTTAAGGAAACGCAGAGGTCCACCTCTTCATCCCAAACACAATGAACAGAAACTTAACAGCAGTTTTCTTTTTCAATACAAAGCATCTCTGCTGACTTCACTTCCTGTCAGTGTGAGCATTAATTTAAACCACCGGCTGTGTTTCACTGCTCCCTCACATTCAGGTTCCAGTGTTTTTATGTGAAGCCAGTTGTCTTGTTTGAAGTCGTGTAATAAAACAAAGCATCTCTGTATTCTATTCACCCCGAGGGAAATTAAATCATCCGGTAACGTAGAAAACGAAAACACCGATGCACGCAGGAACAATCAATGCACCCTAATGAAATAAAATAAAATAAAACGGCAGTGAAACGATGGTCCAACCCGAAGAAGTACAACACGGTTGATTTGGTCTAATCTGACGCCATCGTCCATCTGTCGAATAGAAATGGCATCTGTTTGTGCACAGCCAGCTCAAACGGGACCGACATGAACGTCTGATCCAGTTCACGTGATCATGACGGCCATCGAGGCGTTACAACCAGGTCCTGTCTTTCACCCGCGGTCAGATGAGGAAACGCTGCAGTTAAGTTGAAAAACGCACCGTCATATATATTTTGCCTATTCAATGACATATGAGGAAAAACATTCTATTTTTATATCAAAATTCAACTTTTCTTCCTGCGAGACGCAATGTGAGCTCGTAGAGAAGCTGCCGTCTGTTTCACGGGGACAAAAGACGGGATCCTTCCACCATTAGTGGAAACTACGAAGCAGTGAACCCCGTTGTCAAAGTCGCAAACTTACTTTTAAGCAAATCTGCTCAGAGGTTCAGTGTGCAGGAAAAACACATCGCAGGGTCTGTTTAGTTCTGAGACAAAGGAAATAACAGAGGGGCTGATTCTGCAGAACGGAGTGCCACGAGTTGTTGATGGAGTTAACTTCATCTTCCTCACAGGGATATCTGTTTGGATAAAAGTGTAAAAACAAAAATGTCTTTTATGGCTATGAATAACTACCAACCTTTTCCCCGGTGCTCCCTCCGCTTTCCTCGCCGCTGTAAACGCTCCGTCTTTCATTCTGTCCGACCGGCGCCTGTCCTCGCAGAGAGCAAAGTGGTTTTTGGTTTAAGAGCCCCCCCCCCCCCCCCCCCCCCCCCCCTCTCAGCCTCTCCTCGTGTAGAAACACCACCGGTAATTTGAAAGACCCGGAATGGCGCTCTGCCGGCATGCGTTTAGCGTCTCCGTGTTTCACCAGAGCACCGGTTGCTCTGGTGATTTGGTGCCGGGGTGCGTTGCTCATCTCTTACTGCGGTTAGCTGGAGCGCAGTGCTAAGCAGTCGCTTCAATCTAAAAGCTGTGATAAAGAGCTACTTGGAGAACAACGCCGCTTCTCCCGATCGGTTTGATCGGCGGCGGCGGAAGAAGAAATGTAATCCATGAACGTGCAGCTAGAAGACTGTCTGTTTTCCTGCAGCAAGTGGAAGGCGGACCGCGCGGCGGTGACCAGTCTGTGCGTGAGCCCTGACGGCAAGCTGCTGCTGTCCGCCGGTCAGATCATCAAGATGTGGGACTTGGACACCAAGGAGGTTTACAGGGTGAGTGCCAGCAGAGTTCGGTTGATATTTGGGGTTTTGTTAGACCGCGGCACGCTGGGAGCCGGGCTCGGTTCAACCACAGGTCTGATGTCCGTTCTGTCCTCCCTGTCTGCAGAAGTTCACGGGTCACTCCACGGCCGTGACGACCCTGCGCTTTGCCACCACGCGGCCTCCCGACAGCAACGGCCTTTACTTCCTGTCCGGTGCCGCACACGATCGGCTGCTCAGTGTCTGGTGAGTGCTCGCTCCTCCTCCTCCTCGTTGGCGGTGACGTCCTCGCCTGAAACGTACAGCTGCATATTTTTCCCGCCGCATGACAAAGCCGTCTCACCCGCAGGCAAGTACGAGAGGACGGAAAGGACAAGAACTCGGTGGTGTCCTTCACGCTGACGGATGAGCCGCGGCACGTCGACCTCGTTGCGTCCAACAGCAAAGAAGAGGTCAGCGGGGTCAAGTGTCCCATCATTACATTAATTTGACTGCCGTCTCCATGTATACGAGTTAAGCGCTCGCCGCTCTGCAGAAGCCTTCCTCCCTGTGGTGTCGTTCTGTCGGAGCTCGGCAGACATATTGGCTGTTTTATGAAACAGATTTACCTCATGCAAATGTTTGCTTTCACTCAGGCGGTGAGGCTGGCGGTGGTGTGCAAGGATGGCCAGCTGCATCTCTTTGAGCACTTTTTAAACGGGTAAGCCCTTAAAACACTGTACAGGGCAGCACACGCAGAGTGAGGTCAAGCGTGTTGAAGGTCATGAAACCAAGGATTTGATTGAAGCAAAGCTGCTCTTCTGCTCCAGCAGCTGTATCGAGAGGCTGAAGGCCCTCATGGCTGAAAGTCATTTTGCATATGTGTTCCCTGTGTTGGCCCCCTGGTGGCCGTTGGGGGACGTTACACTGCTCACTTCTCGTCTGCAGTCATTCGTCACTAATCCCCCCCCTCCCACCCCCCAGGCCCTGTAAGAAGCCGCTGTCGCCCTCGTGCACGGTGCAGATGTCGGACACCAAAGACTCCCCGGTGCCGATCCCCCTGCTGGGCGCCGCCCTCAGGGCCGGGACGCGCACCGTGCTGCTGGGCTACGGCAACCACCTGCAGCCTGTGATGGAGAAAGTGGTGAGTCCACCAGTGCATGCTTGACGACGGCCATGTCAGAGTTCAGTTACTTTCTGGCTTCCAAATATCCCCTCCAGGTGCCTGAGTGGCATCCGCTTCCACCAAGCTAAGAAACATATGAGTATTGGGCTGAATTATAACCTTATTCTGATCTAGTGAAATGTAGTGTCATTCAGTCTACATCCAGTTTAAAGGAGATGTTTTCATGTCGATATGAAATGGATATTGGATGGCAAATGAAGTTGTTTAACTTCCTGACACCAGCTCTAAGCGGCTGATAATGCATCAGTAAAGCTACTGATGCCAAGAGTTATCTTTTAATCAAAGCAAGCAACATTTAAATCTAGTTATTTATTTCCCAATCACTTGAACTGTTATGTGAAATCACTTTTGTAGTGTGCACACGAAGAGACAAGCTTAGCTTTTAAATTCATTAATATGAGATGCATGTTGTCATTGTAAATCTCGGAAGGCGGACTTTAGTTGCTTTTTCTGTATTTTTACACACACACACACACACACACACACATATATACATACACACACACACACACGGCTATTGAGTATCCATCCTGAACGTTGACGGTGTTCTTGGTCTCTACAAGCAGCAGGACAAACAAATCCTCCTGCATGTTCCAGTCAGAACCAAACTGCTGTGACTAGTATTTCACATGTTGTGTACTAATACAGGAATACTGCATGTAATACTGCATGGAATACTGCATGGAATACTGCATGCTTTACATCATAGCTCATGAGCCCTTTTTGTTTTTACAAGGTAATACTCTGCTGATTGTTGCTCAGTGAATTATGAACACGGTCAATGATGACATTTATCAGCCTTGTTGGCCAGACTCTTGATTTACCCACAATGCTCTCCTGTCCGTGCAGGAGATCAACACGGCAGAGAGACACGTGTGTTTGACCCGGGACGTCCAGACCAGCTTGGCCCTTTCCATGGAGACCGCCGTCTCCAAGGTAACGCTCGCATCAGTCGAGGAGACCGCCGGGCATGTCGGAGAACATGAAAACCTGAGATTATTATAATAATTATAATATCTTTTTGCGTTCCAGGTGAAAACCCCCATTGTCAACGCCAAGAGCAGAGTGCTGGTCCCAGGGCTTCCTGGCCACCAAGCCCCCGTGAAGGGAAGCGCTCAGGGACCCGAGAAGAGGAAAAAAGACACGGACACCAAAGAGGTGGGGTCAGGGTCTGAGGCTCGATGAAGACCACCAGACGGGCTTCTTTCTGTGATCACATGGGTTCATGTTCAGGACGTGTAATGAGCAGAACCCTCTGAACGCTAGTTTGCTGAAGTCACATTTTACTTCCCGTGACTTTGTTCCTCACCGGCAGCGCCTCGATGGAAACGGCACCATCGACTCAAAGTAGAGAATGTGTCTCTCGCCCAGTACAACTGAGCTACAATGACTTGATTAGTAGAAAACAACAAAAGCACATCTTTGATAATTCACTTTACAACATAATCTATATATTATACATTTCTCCCGGTGTCAGTGTTACCAATGTTGGGATTAAAAGAGGCTCCACATGTTTTATATTGGAACATTTCCATATGTCAGCCTGTCCTCTCTGCACGGTTAGCAGTTCAGTTGGAACGATTCATTTGGGGGCAAAGATGAAAGAAAATGTAGAATATTCAATTCCCTTTTGAAACCAAATCCAAAAATTGGACGTTAATAAATCATAAGGAGAGGGAAAAAATCTGCCACAGTTTTTATGAAAACCACGTTTCCATGTTACTTGGGTCTTTGTCAGAATGGAGGCGTTTCTGTTTGCCGCTGTTCTAACAACCTTCCACCCTCATGGCTGCCTTCAACAGCTCTATCCATCAGTCTAGTTTTATGTGGAGATCCTTTTGGGGTTGGGAGTCGCCATTTTCTTTTTGTGGTGTTTTATGATATTCATCCCTGCGGCCCGGTAGATGTTCCTGATGGACGACCAGAAGCTGCAACGCGTGCATGAGTTCACTCTTCTTGCAGGGGGACATTAATTAGCTCAACCATCAGGTTTACATTGACAACATGCACACGGAAATAACTGGTCTGCATGAGAAGGCGTGTGGCCTGTTCATATCAGTTCTGTGGTGTCGGTGTTAAACCCGGTGGACACGTCCCATGTGACCACACGCCCCTCCCCCGCTGACGTCACGCCTCTGCTCTCCTGTAGATGTCGATAGCGGAGCGGCTCGGGGAAATCGATCTGTCCACGGTCTCCAGCAAGGGGGCCCCTAAAGGGACGGCCTCTTTACAGACGGACAACTTCGCGGTGCTGCTGGTGCAGGGCCTGGAGAGCAGCGACGCCAACATCCTCAACGTGAGTGTCCCTCCGCCGGGAGTCTGAGCTCCCAAAAAGTGACTTCACTGCTTTTGTTTTGCCCAAAGAGTCTGTTCACTTGCATTCACAATGAAGGAAGTTATAACGGCTTGTTTCTTTCTCCTACAGAAAGTTTTCCAGACTCGTAAAGAGATGGTGATAAAGAAAACGGTTGCTCGGTTACCCCTCCCTGCTGTTTTACCGTTGGTGGAGGAGGTGAGTGGATTTTCCTGCTTATCCCTCCGTGTGTTCCTCAGTGAAGTTGTGTTAACTGCAGTGTTTTCTTTGTCTAATCATCCCTTTCATCTCCTGTAGATCACAAAGAGGCTCCAGGGGCATCCTTTCACGTAAGTAAACTTGACGGATCAGCTGAGCATTCAATTGACTTCCGTTGTCCGTTTAACTTTCCATTACATGAAAGCGTCACGTGTCAGTCAGTCATACTCTTCGTTCCTTCCTGCAGGGCCGTTTTGATGGTGCGGTGGCTCAAGGCCGTGCTCATGCACCACACATCATACCTGGCATCGGTGAGTCCGCATCACCAACACCCGCCTTGTGTTGGGACGCCTCCCGCTGAGCTAACACACGGCAGCCTTCTCTGCACATCCATGTTTAATCTCTTTAGATTACCAGTTGCCTCCGAGCGTCTGCCCGTTTAGAAATATCTCCATAGCAGCAGCTGGATATCATTGAGCGGGCATGTCTATGGGCATGTCTATGGGCATGTCTATGGGCATGTCTATGGGCATGTCTATGGGCATGTCTATGGGCATGTCACTGTTGCACCTTTAACCACAGCATCCCCTAACCTGTAATGTCACACAAGGGAACAGCGCAGCCGTTTGCTTTGCCGTTGACCTTCTATGAGCCGTTGTCCTCCACTCCCAGTCTACTTCATACATTACCAGATCGTTAGTTAAGCAGAGGTCGGCTCGTCGAGTGCCGGCTTGTTTGTTTGAAATGTTGAAATGTTAATACTTTTTTATTTACCTCCAATCGATCCATCTGTGTTTCCCCAACAGCTGCCAGACCTGGTTACCCAGCTGGGAGTGCTTTACCACATGATTGAGAGCAGAGTGAAGATGTTCCACAAGCTGACGAAGCTGCACGGGAAACTGTACCTGCTGATGACTCAGGTAGGTGTAGAACTGTCCCTGCTGATGACTCAGGTAGGTGTAGAACTGTCCCTGCTGATGACTCAGGTAGGTGTAGAACTGTCCCTGCTGATGACTCAGGTAGGTGTAGAACTGTCCCTGCTGATGACTCAGGTAGGTGTAGAACTGTCCCTGCTGATGACTCAGGTAGGTGTAGAACTGTCCCTGCTGATGACTCGGGGGGCCCCAAAAGTGTAAAACGGTTCCAAATGTCACTTGTTTGCTGAGAGGATTCTCACATTTGAGATCACGATTGGTAAGGGACGTTAATGTTCATCATACATTTAAAGAGCAGCCTACATTTTCAAAGCTAATCTTGAGAAACTGAGTAAGCTAGCGCTTAAGAATGACGTAACCAACAAACCAAACCAGTGTTCCCAACTCTCTCAATGGAAACCGCCATCACCTCTGGCTCCACCATGGAAGAAGCCAAGTCGCCCTGCAGAGCTACCGCCCAAAATATATCACATCGTCACCTTCCTAAAATAATGGCCCATGTCATTTTTTCGGAAACACAATAAACTATAACGTAATCTAGTGCACACGCTGCCTGTAGACTGACAACAGGCTGACATTACAGTAATGGTCACATTATGTCATGATTACTAATATTATGTTGGTGTGAGATTTTCATTGACAAAAATGCTAACTAACTTTCTAGCTTAAATGCTAGCTTCAAATGCCATCTTAAAAAAGCTTGTAAAATGTCCTCAGTCACTGTAGACATGTTACACGACTATATGGGGTAGAATCACATGACCTGTTCCACTGAGGAGGAGGTTTCACCGGAGGTGATTTAGGCAAGAAAATCATTTGTCAAAAGATGATGTAAGACATTATTCTAGTAAGGTGACGACATTGAAGAAGCTGAGCAACCCTACCTTTTTTAAAAAGTTCCTTGTTCTCGATCCAAGCAGAAGGTTCTTGTACGTCGTTCCCAGGGGAAGTGTCAGTTAGGGAACCAGCACAGTCACCACTGCATCTCAATATCTGTGTTTGAGTCTGGAAGCCACAGTTTTAATGGAAAACCTTTCCATAAATCGTCCCGGTCTTAATTTGAGTGCAGAGAGCAGTTCGGTGCAACTCCGTAGCGACCCGGAGGTTGTGTGTGAGGTCAAAGGTCAAGCGTTCACTATAGATCCATTAAACAAACTACTGTAATTAACCCCACCTGCCCTGAGGGGGGTGGTGTCCACGTCCCATTATGTTTGACTAACTAACACCTCGACGAGCTGCACGGGGTTCATCTTAACTCGGCTCTGGTAAAAGACCCCATGCCCGTCTGTCCCTGGGACGTCTGTCCGTCTCCCAATCAATAATATATATAATATAATAATATATATATAATAATATATATAATCAAGAATATAAACTACTGGTCTCTAAAACGATTCTCCCCTTTCACCACTAGGTGGCGACAAGTGACAGCAGCAACACCGTTACAGCCGTTGACCACACAGCGAAGCTGGTGTATGAAGAAGGTGAGTGTTGTTCATGTTCACTTTCCCTAGTCTGTTTTCCCAGGAGCCATTTCTAGAAATAAAAAAGCCTTCCTCCTTGCTGGCGTCCCGGTTCCTGGGGGAACCCTCAAAACCTCACGCGGAATCGCAACCCGCCGACGGCTCTACTTTTGGCAAAGGAGCTTTGAGTTGAGCGACGGAAAAGACATGATCTCCTTCACAAGTTGTACATTTCAGACTCTTAAAGCACGCGGCGGGTCACAGCGGCGCCGCCGGCTTCTGATTGTGTTTTTGATTCGTTATCGCGTCCGGTCCACCGAGAGTCACCGGGGCGCCCCGCCGAGTCACCGGGGCGCCCCGCCGAGTCAGCCGCTCGGCGATGCACTGCACGCAAACATGACTCCTGTTGCCTGGCAACCTGACCGGCAGCGTTCTTTTGGTATTTTTTATAGCTGAACAAAACGATGCTCTGTTCACTCGTTTCTCATTACCGGACTGTATGAGGTGCTTTGTTGAAATAATTAAGCTGCGCTTTGGAGTTCCAACCCCTCTGAGTGGTCCGGGATGGGAGGTTCATCTGAGGGGCGCCGATGAGCCGCCGGCTGTTACGGCCCTGTGTGGACGCCGCTGGGCTTGTTGTGGCTCCGGCATGGGAAGGCCAGGAAGCTCAGCATGCACAGTAACTCTAATTGATCGGTTTGGGTAACATTCATTAAGCACTGATTAACCGTCCCGTGGCAGGAGCCGGTCCAGATTAGATTCGGCTCTGTAGAAACGTCACCGGGGGGTGATGGAGATAACGAGGCAACGCTCTCCTTTTACAGGAAAGCTAACCGGCTCTCACTTTGACCGCTTTGGTTCTCCACGGTGCATAAAAAGATATTCTTTGTGTTTTAAGACGTTCCTGTCACTAGTTGTTTTGATGATGAATTGTAAACTGCGTGTTCACCGGGTCATGATCCGTTTCATCACCGCCACACCGCCTTTCTATTCTTGATCATTTCCTCTGCCTCCTTTCCCTCGTCTGCGACCTCGCCCCAGAAGCAGATTTGCAGTTATGCCATGTCTTGTCATACTTTTCAATATCGATATCAAAGTCACGGCCTCGGCCAATCCCGTGGGCTCTCCTCCCTCCTGCTCCGCTTAGTCGCTATTGTTTTTTTTTTTTTGCTCCCTCACTGAAGTGGAAACGGTTTTCAAGATCTGTTTTTCCTCGTGTGCCCTCTACAGAATCATCTGATGAAGACGAGGCCTCCGGTGATGAAGGTCTCCCAGACGGTGATGACTCTGTAAGTCGGACGGGTCTCCAGACGTGTAACTTGGGGGCTGGATGACGTGGCCACCGACTAACTGTTTGTTGTGGTCCTTCTCAGAACTGGGAGGAGGAGGAGGAGGAGCCGGCGGTAGCGATGGAGGAAGAGGCGGATGAAGACGATCCAGACCGCAAAACAGATTCCAAAGCGAACGGAGAGGAAGACATGGAGCGCGGGAACGAGAGCGAAGAGGAGTGAAGACGAGCGGGGGAAAGGAATGCCGACCGCACGTAAAATGGACCTGAAAGAGTTATATATACTTTCATTTTATTTTCATGCTTTTGATTTTATTATCAGAACAAAGTATGGTTTTACAAAAAAGAGAAAAGGAAAAAATCCAGGGGACTCGTGGTGATAAAATCTGGCCAGCTGCAAAACACAGTTCAGCCACCGGGCGGTGCCCCCCCCCCCCCCCCCCGAGGAACGGAGGCAGCGTTCTGCGTGAAAACATTCTGCCGTCTCCTCCGGTCGGTCCCGTCTGCATCCCAGCTCCACAACATGACCCGTTTGCATAATACAAAGATGACTGAACTCATTTGGCGGCGTTCCAGTTTGCCTACGCTGCGGTGTGCATTCCACATGTTTTTCTTTTGTTATTATGTAGTAATAAATAATCAGAGTATATTGTTTAGGCTTAACCGTAGAAGAGGCGGCCCTCCGTCTGCCTGCGGTTTATTCTGAGACGACGCCGAAGGCCATCTGGAACGGCTGCAGACGCAGTGTGGAGTTGTGATGCAGCCGCCACACACACACACACACACACACACACACACACACACACCAGGTGTTTTGGTGACCATACATAATGTCTCTAAACAATGTAAATCTGTATGTACAGTGAAGTGTTTGTATGAGCTCTTCCCTCTACAGCCCCTCCCCCACACATGTTTGGGATTAAATGACCTCCTGTAAAGTCTCTTGAATGTTTGTTTTCTTTCTTTTTTGCCGCCTTCATCCTTTTTAACGGTCTTCTCTTGTTGTGCATTAATTCCTGACGCTGCCCTGGACCCGGTTATTCACCGGGGAGACAGGAACAATAGAAAATGTGAACTTTGCTTGAATAGTGGAATAAATGGGTTTTCAGAATGGCTTTCCGTGTCTGATGGAGAAGTAACGGCCCTCGCTGAATAAATAAAACTGAAGGGGCTTTTTAATCTCTGCAGGTCTCCTGCATGCATGGCAAGAGCCAAAGGGAAATCAAGGTCATGCATGTTTTTAAAAAGCAGCAGGAGATAAGAAAACAATTGTAATTTCATTGTGATGACATAGTGGGATGGTTTATTTTCCAAAAATATCAATCGATAAACTACCAGAAGTGTTCTAATAATTCAGTACATTAAATACCTGATAAAAGTACTTCCTCAATGTGAAAATCCAATATTGCCATAAAGGCAGTTCTGCTCTAGTTGATCGCAAAGGCCGATCGAACGGTGTGGGTCGTGTGTGATGCTCGTAAATTGTTTCCCAGGAGTGTTGTATGTATATACAGAGGGGGGGGTGAGAGGCCTGTACTTTTCATCATAGGTGCACCTCAACTGAGACAATGGGGGGAAAGAATCCAGGAACTTGCACAATTGGTGGCTGACTAAATCCTTTTTTCCCCCCACTATGTATGTATATACACATGTATACATATATATGTGTATATATACATGTATGAATATATACACATATGTGTATATATACATGTATGTATATATACACATATATATGTATATATTTATATACACATGTATAAACAACTTTTCTGCTAATGTATTATATAATTATTTTTTCTCATCTTGACAATTAACTGATTATTTTCACTCCCAGTTGGTCACATGTAAATGTCCGACGCTCTGTGCTTTTTCATTACAAGATCCCACCGCCCTTCTCTGTAAGACC
>NC_136592.1:33765502-33795502 GCF_910589615.1 Taurulus bubalis | reverse complement strand
TCTGCCTGCTATCATATACAATATCAGAATTTAATTTGGAAAATGGAGTGAATTCATGAATCGGAGGGGACAAGATGATGCTGCCCAGAGCTGCGGCTCCACTTTGTGAATCTAGACGACCGAGTGCGTACGCAGAGCGGGACGACCGTCACGCCACGGAGACCTTTGTTCTTCTCTGAAGGTCGCCTGGGGCTGCGCACCAAACCATGTCATCATGAGTACATCAGAGGATGTGAGGAAGTGCAGTCATATGCATGTAAGGCTCTCAGTGGAGAAGGAAGAGCTGAGTGATGGAGTCGGCCGTGATGGAGGCTTCCTGCTCCCGGTGGGACGAGAAGAAGAAAGAGTGTGTTTATTCCTCCAGTTAAGGATGGCCTCCTCACTTCTGACAAGCAAACACAAGAGGCAGACCGCCAGTTCAAGAAAGGGATACTTCAGTAAGTCCGGGGTTTTTTTCTCCAAGAAATTCAGTTTCATAAAAGAGCTTGCAGTAAGTTTGAAACCAGGTTGCCATGGTTATCCCTCCAGGTGCCTGTGAGCCCGTTCACCAGCGGTAAGAACAACTTTCATAGAACCATTATGAACTCAAACAAAACAATGACACAACCACTTCACTTGGTTTTAACCGCTGCATTTGCAAGAACATCTTAGTTATTTTTGCAATAGTTTCACTCGTGTGCAAAACCACTTATTTATAACTCAATATAAAAAAAATAATAAAATGCATTAGCACAAAATGCTGTCAAGAGTCAACGTAAAAAAATAAACGGGCTTTGAGAAAATAGTCTCCTTTGATGACAAGCGTTCTGCTTCCAGGAGGAGTCATCTGCAGCGAGGCGCCTCTCTTCTACCTCTCTGCAAAACCTCTCCAGACCAACCCGGGTCCTGGTCCAGGTACAGGTCTTGGTCCTGGTCTAGGTCCTGGTCCAGGTACAGGTCCTGGTCCTGGTCTAGGTCCTGGTCCAGGTACAGGTCCAGGTACAGGTCCTGGTCTAGGTCCTGGTCCTGGTCCAGGTCCTGGTCTAGGTCCTGGTCCTGGTCTAGGTCCTGGTCCTGGTCCTGGTCTAGGTCCTGGTGCTGGTCCAGGTCCAGGTCCAGGTCCAGGTCCAGGTCCAGGTCGTTTCCGTCTTTGTGAATGTCTCTCAAACAGAGGAAAAATAAATAAATATATATACCAAGTAGTTTAATCCAAACTAGATAGAGTACTTCAGTGGCTTTTCTTTGCTATAAATAACCTGCTGGGTTCCTGTTGGATATTTATTTTTCTTGGAACATCATGTTTAGGGTTGCAATATTTCTGATTGATTTCCATTCAAAGTTAATATTGAAAATTCCTTCCAAAAAAGGTTGCACAGAAAATGGAAGTCCCAGTTAAGAGCGTCTTTCCTGCTCCGTTTCCCCAAGTGAACCAGAACATTTAGAATAGCACAGCGCTAGGCGCTATGAGGACGGTTCCTCTGCTTCCTAGGAGATGCAGATTGATTGATGTGTGATGTCATGGCATCATTGGTTTACATTGCTTGGTCCTAGCTTGTGTAAGTTCACTGCATATTTTGCTTCACAGGAAGAAAAGATGAAGGAATTACAAAAAATGCTTGTCATTATTCCCCCCCTGATCATCTTCACCTGTCCCTCGCCGCCCTTCCTCCCCTGGGTGTTTATCCGCTGCTCTTCATAGCGACGCTCACAACAAGAAGAGTTAGCCTCAATCTGCATGGATACAGCTGAGTAGGTAACCGCTATGTTTCCATTTCATTCCTGTCATTTCCCATGAATTCCCGTCTGTTACCCTGAAACGTTTCTGCCTTGAATATTGTGGGAAATCCTGCGACCTTTTAGTCCTGTCGCGTTTACAGAGAGCATACAGATCCCTAGTATAGGGCTTGTGCTAAGAGAGGAGGGTTGAGTTTGTCTCTCCTTGTGATAAAGTGTTGCTGCTCCACAGAAACCTGCAGCCCAAAGTGCTCCCCTGCTTTGTTTTTGTCCAAGAATGACTTTTATTCTCCAGAATCTGTGTTTGCTGCTCCAGTTCTCAAGTCTTCCTTCGCTGCGAAGAGACGTGTCGGTTTCTCCACCTGCGTCCGTCTGTAAAGGCTTCACCGGCTTCGTGGAAGAGGGCGATAAGTTCACCGCCTCGTCCGTCGTCAGGTTTACCGGCTGGCGGCCACATTTGCTTTGACCTTGGATTCGCCCCCTGGCCTCCGAGATGAGGACGCTGTCCAACGTATTGATTAAAGACGCCAAAAGGGACGTCTCTCCCTGTCGCGCTATTGACCCGGCCCTCGCCCCGTAGACTGCAGATGATGGAGAGAGGAGATGTTGGCTCATTAACGGAGCTCGAGGTCGGCCCGGGGTTAGACCAGTTCATCCGAGGAAAGGACAAAAGGAAGGAAGTGATTGCTGATGACTGGTAACATGTCGGCGGTTCCCCGTTCATGCACTCTTACATAACGTGTCAGTGTTCTCCACTAAAGCTATAATTGTGCGAAAGAAAAGCTCCAGTCTTTTTCTTTTTCGCACACTGAATAATGCATTTATGAGTGTGCATGAATAATGAACGGCGTGCATAATTCAAAGCTACAGCCACAATGGTTAAAACTTTTTAAACGCTACAACATTTCTAAAGCGTGGCTGTGTTTAGTCATCTCACTGTCACGGGCCGGACCTCCTGATCATGATGCTGGTGTTCTGCAGAAGGTCCAGAAGAAGAGGAGGAGCATCGGTCCGGCCACCAGCTGAGAGGCTCACTGAGGGGGCGTTGCTCTGGCCTTGTCTTTGTTTCTATGGCGTGGGTTTGTTTTCCAATCACAGCGAGGCAAGATGACTGTTTCTGTCAATGGGTTGGGTAGATGTCTAATGGTAGATGTCTAATGGTAGATGTCTAATGGTAGATGTCTGCTAGATTTGAGGAGCACCGGTTTCTGTTCCCATCCAGCTCCCCGATTTAAGGGGTTGATGGGACAGTGGACAGACTAACTCATGTAGTTCGGTCGATGTGTGAATCAATGCGAGGTAAAACCACCGTTCTCTGACTGCAGTCTGGCGGCTTTGAGGAGAACATAAACATTGTATGTTTTGTACGTTTAATACATCACAATAATTGTCCAGATCAATGTTGATTTGAATTAAAGCGTTTCCACCCGGTTGTCATGTTTAGACTAATTGTATTTTCTTTTTGGGTGAGAACATATGTGCCCTGTATCCTTCAAAGGAGACATTTCTGTTACGTAAATGAGACCTTTGGAAATGTTTTCTCTGCACATTTGTGGATCGGTTCACAATAATTTGCCAAGCGATCATATTGGTTGTTGTTGCCTCTGCAAAAGGTCTCGTAGGGCCGACAGCCCGGGCGCCATGTGGTGCTGAATCAATCAGGATATGAACAGATGTACACAACCTGCTAGAGGAGCACAAATAAGCTGCTGTGCTCCGATTAAATCCTGTTGATCACCTCCTCTGTGCAATGTTCACACGTTTCACTCCAGCCAGTCTTCTCTTTAGATTTGGACAATGCACACTCAAGTTACAACAACTCCACGTTTTAATGGTGAAATGCTTCACAGCAACAAAGCGAACGTGGAGGTAAGAGAAGTGCTCAAGCAAAGGCATGGTGGTGTGTGTTCACACAATCTAAAACACAAAAAGCGGCATCACAAAATATCTGTGCCTTTTCTACACTGAGAACAGTCAGATTGATTTTTCATATATTATTATAATGTTCTTCTTCTTTTCTGTGTGAATGTTCTCTCTCGATTGGTTCCCTGTCAGCCTCGCGTTCACAGTTCTCTCCTCCACGAAGGTTCCATCACCGGGGAAACCAAGGGCTCGATTCATGGCACTAAGAAGGTGAGTCAGCCAAAACAGGAAGAGGAGGACAGCGCGACACCCAACGAGTATCCATGCAAGGTCTTCAGCTGCAGAAATGACCAACGATGGAACAGCTGAAGTAACTGGAAAACCACATGCAGCGCTCCTGTGCTGATGGCTGTTGTATGTCAACTAAGCAAGGTGGATGTGAAAATGGATGCAATAAAATCTGCACTAATAATATGAACCAAATCATGTCGGGGGAAACATCTTCCTATTCCAATAACAAAGCCCACAGAGACACGTACTGCCCTACTATATGATGTCCTCCGCTTCATCCATGCGCCGAAAGGCGGCATGGAACTGGCTTCAAACGGCATCATCTCCATGTTTCCATTTCCCGTGTAAATGTACGTAAAGCTGATCCGCCAGTTCAAACTACCGTGGCACATCCGGCAGAAGAAAAGAGCCCTGGATGTGGCTCCGCTGGAGTTCCCCTGTGAATTTCTATAAGCCCTCTTGGAGCGTTGTCCCACTTCAGCTGAGCAAACTGCAGGAGCTGAGGGGGGAGGGGTCAGAGGGCAGCGCCGGATGTGCTGCAACTGCCAATGTGGAACGCCAGTCCCTCTCCCAGACGGAGGAATAACAAACAGCCCCTTGAGTGTCTCGACAAGCGGCGGTGGCTGCGGCACACTCGGTTCATCCGCCGAGAATTATGCATGAGAAGGAGCGGCCTGCCCGCTACCTGGGGAATGTATCTCGTCGAGCGCTGGAAGGCATTCTGACAAGAGCATCTTATTTATTTCATCGCGTGTCTCCGGTAATGCAGAGCAGCACCAACGTCAAGCCATAGATCGGAAAGGGTTGACATCATTTACCTTCAGCCTGAGAGCCGAACACCGGCTCAATGTTTATGACCCCCCTTGTCCAAGCCCCCTCCCTCCCCCTCCCGCTGCTGTAAATGCCGCCAAAAGTCATTTCTAGCTTCCGCAGAAACCACTTTCAGAAACTTTCAAAAGTGTTTATTGGCACACACACACACACACACACACACACACACACACCTTAAAAGGGGAAATGTTGAGGTAAGGCCCTTGACGTATGAAACGGACAATCTCGGTGACAGGAGAATGACACTGATCACACACTCCGCCGTACTGTGACCTCACTCTGCCTTTCAGTGTCTGTCGTCACGCCCCAGCACTGAGAGAAGTAACATTAGAAAACATAGAAATATTTATATATATATATATTTTTTTTATATATATATATACGTATATATATATATATAAATGTTAGCTGAGATCCACCAACTCCACGCTATGAAAGTCAACGTATCGTAGAATTCAAAATGTGACCGCTACCTCAATCCATCCTTTTGTATGAGCTGTCAGGCCTTTTCACACCAGGGCAGAAGCTAAAACCTTTCAGGAAAAGAAGAAGAAAGTAAAATACAGAAATATTTGGGGCCGTTTTTTTTTTTCTCGCTCGTTATTCCAAGTGTGCAAGGCTGTGTTGTCTGTGGGTGGCGCCCATGTGATGTGATGTGGTGTAAATGCTGAGCTTCATGCACTGATTTCCATAATGCATGACTGGACCGAACATTTTAACCCTAGAACACTAACGTTAAAAATAGTCACACTATCACTGACGTCGGAGTAATGTACCTGATAAAATATACTTTTCATTGAAATATATTCAAATACAACAATACAAGGCAAGTTGAAGTACTCTTCTTTTATTTTACCCTATAGACCTTCTCATAAAACCATAAACAGGTATCACGGGGAGACCGTGAAAAAAGGCTCAAAATCCAGTGAAAAATTAGTGAATCGTCAATAAAACATGATGAACATGAAATATAACATGAAATATTCTTGAAATGTTCTTGGACATGTGAGTCTTGTTCTGTGAAGGAAAAGTTAATTAATGTTTAAAGTCAATGTTAAAACGCCCACCCTCAATAAGACATGTCTACCTTCAATAAGACACGCCCACCTTCAATCAGACACGCCTACCTTAAATAAGACACGGCCACCGTCAATAAGACACGTCTACCTTCAATAAGACACGCCTACCTTAAATAAGACACGGCCACCTTCAATAAGACACGTCTACCGTCAATAAGACACGCCCACCTTCAATAAAACACGCCTACCTTAAATAAGACACGCCCACCTTCAATAAGACACGCCTACCTTAAATAAAACTCGCCTACCTTAAATAAGACACGGCCACCTTCAATAAGACACGTCTACCGTCAATAAGACACGCCCACCTTCAATAAAACACGCCTACCTTAAATAAGACACGGCCACCTTCAATAAGACACGTGTACCTTAAATAAGACACGCCCACCTTAAATAAGACACGCCCACCTTCGATAAGACACGCCCACCTCAAATAAGACACGCCTGCCTTAAATAAGACACGCCTACCTTAAAAAAGACACGCCCACCGTCAATAAGACTTGGCCACCTTCAATAAGACACGCCCACCGTCAATAAGACATGGCCACCGTCAATAGGACACGCCTACCTTAAATAAGACACGCCCACCACCAATAAGACACGCCTACCTTAAATAAGACACGCCCACCGCCAATAAGACACGCTCACCGCCAATAAGACACGCCCACCTCCACTCACGTCAGTGAGCAGCATGACGCTACAGAAGGGTTAATCATCATACTCGCTTATTGTATTTCATACTTGGGTTTTGATACAGTAATGGTCACTTACACAATATACATATTGGTCGGTTTATAATCCCCTATTTATAATTTCTAAAGTTAATTCATTGAGCTCATATGCTTCCATTGCTGGAAATAATTATAATGACGTCACACTATTGCTTATTATTTTAGAAGTATTTGTCATAGTCCATACATGAAATGTATTCTCTGCATTTGACCGATCCTTAGTATTAAGGAGCAGTGGGCGCCCCGAGTGAGGGGAGCAACTTAGGGTTGAGTGTTTTGCTCAGGGACACTTCAACATGTAGGCTATGGGCAGACTGGGGATCGAGCCGGCGACCCTGTGGTTGCAGGACGACCGCTCATCCCCTGCGCGGTCAGGTTGTATAGTGTCCCTCTCTCAACAGCCCAACCATGTATAGCAAAACATCAGCTAATGCACACGGAGACGAAGGGTTCCCTTCATGGTACCTGGAAGCCAAAGTGGACCCGCACTATTTTATCTTGTATTTTTGAGCGTTTGTACATTCTTAGCTGTGCTAGCGGCGTAGCGTGGATGACGATTGTGGGTTGCTCGTGCTAATTAGTAAACATGAGCATGCTAATATGCTAAGCTAAGATGGTGAACACAGTAAACGGTATATCTGCTTGAAAATGGAATGCTAGCATTGTTATTGTAAGCATGTTAGCATTCTGCTATGCTGTGCACTAATACTGGCATCCATTACTCTCAGTGATGTTTCTTTCTGATTATTGTATGTTTCATTAATGAAAAAATATTTTGATAAATATCACCTCAGCCTCATGGCTGAACAGTATGACCTATAATGTAGCCTGTATTTTAAAAGGCTTTTACGTTATAATTTTGTGGCTGATCTGGTATTTCTTTTGTAAGCGCAAACAGATTAAATTCTAAGTGGATACATACATTTGTAATATATGTAGATTGATTGAGGAACGTAGGAGTAGACGTCAGTGCCGTTCAGGTCGACGTCCCTTGGATCGAACAAAGCGGCCTTTAAATATGTAACGTTGCAAGCATCCATTTGAGTTGTGCAACATGTGACGGCCGCACCCCGATACCCACGGCCACTCCCTCCAACCCGGCTGCACGGTGCAGAAGGTCAAGCTACACAGCGACCACAAAGAACAGACTCTTTTAAAGTGCAGGTGTGCTGGGGGGATTAAACCTGCGAGCTCTTGCTGCGGCTGCCGGTCGTGTCCATCGCTCAGAGAAGAGGTTTCTGTTATCGCTGCATGGATGTGATTCTGAGCAGTAATGCTGATTGAAACCACTTTTACAAGTCGCAATTGCCTCAATTGCCTTATTTTTCACCATAAACCGCTGAAGCGTGATGGAAATGTACAAGCTAAGCAAGACCTCCTCAGCATCATCATCTCCTTATTTAGCAGTTACTGTCTCATATATAACGTTGTGCTCGGCAGAGGATAATGTTTACACAGGGAAGCGTAGGTTTGGCCTGACCGGTGCACCAAGGCAGGAGGTCACACATCCTGACCAGTGGGTCCAGGACTTTAAACCAAATGTCCATGAGCAAACATTTAGTGAAATCTGGGTGTGAACAGTAAAAAGTGAGTAAATGTAGTATTTAAACTAACAACGAGAATACAAAGCATACAGTAAACCTTAAATGACTCAAAAGTTTGATTAAAGAATAAACATTTCTTTTGAGCCTCTTTCTTTTAAAAGCATATTAATGATTTCAAACTCAGCGTAAATTTCCATGACTTTTCCAAAACCTTTGGGATTTCATGTTTTTCAAGGACTTTTCCAGGCCTGGACATAACCATTTTAAACTTCCATGACTGTTCCAGGTTTCCCATGACGTATGAACGCTGCACCGGGCCGTGAGGGTGCACAGAACTCTGATCATCTAAAAGGACAGGGGTCAGGGATGAAAATGCATTATGAATAATGTGTGAGGAAGTACGCTCATTTGGCAAGACTATGGTGCTGGAGGTCAAAAGGTCACCTGGTCACCAACATTGAGGCAGTCACTGTGTCCAGCGCAGCAGCAAGGTGGCCGGTGTGAAATAGCCACAGAAGGGATCATTGGCTTCGTGGACACGGACACACCTTGTTAGGGGAGATAATACAAGATGTTCCATCACTTTGTCAGATTAATGCGGAAAAAATGTTTTGCTGTAACATGAGCGTCAGGGTTGAGGTGACTCGACATCTGGCCCCTGATATTTATTGTCCAATCATAGCTTGGTGGCCCGACTAGCACATCCACTGTGTAGTAAGTAGAAGGATTTGCTGAGCATCACCAGGGGTGACTGTGGCTCAGTGGTGAGCAGGTCTCCTTCAATTTAAGAACATTGAAAGTCGCTTTGGATAAAAGCATCAGCTAAATGAAATGTCATAACATTATCTTCGTGCTCTTTATGGAATTGACCCGTGTCAACTTTCCCTTTGCAAAACACACAGGTTTGCTTTTTTTGTTGCATTGTGTGAAATATTTCAGGTTTTTCTGCAGCTGCTAAAATGTTTCCCAAAAGTAATTTCCTGCGACTGCAAAACACTTTCAGAATTCTTCAAGAGTGTTTTCAGGCAGACACACACGCACACACACGCACACACACGCGCGCACACACACACACACACACACACACACACACACACACACACACACACACACACACACACACACACACCTCTTAAAGCTACCACACTCTCCTTCCACCCTCTGACTCACCGTCTCTGCGCTGCAACAGAAGCACAATGCTGCTTCTTTGTTTGCAAGTCTTTTCCCCACGAGTCAACGTTAGCTTAATTAGCTTGCTGGCTATTTTAATTAATTAAAATAAGAAGAAAAAAAGCTGTTTCATTTCAGCCATGGAAGTCGGCAGCTGCCGGCCAGAGTAGAGCTCTTTGTCTGAAATCAAGGACCCATTGTTTAAAGAATCTCCAGTAAAGCCGTCGCCATTGTTATGCTAAACCGCATGTGTGCGGCGCGACAATGGGCCGCTTGATAGGCGTAGCAACAGTAACTAAGGGGGACAAGGCTACGTGTCAGCAATCAGCTGGATTTGTGTCAAACACATGAGGACGAATAAGAAATCAGTCTCGTGATTTCTGAAAGAAAAAGAAGAAACAGATAACAATCAGGTGTTTGTTTGGTCTGGCATGTAGATGGAGATCATGTAGATGGAGATCATGTAGATGAGATCATGTAGATGAGATTATGTAGATGGAGATCATGTAAATGGAGATCATGTAGATGGAGATCATGTAGATGAGATCATGTAGATGAGATTATGTAGATGGAGATCATGTAGATGGAGATCATGTAGATGGAGATCATGTAGATGGAGATAATTTAGATGGAGATCATTTAGATGAGATCATGGAGATGAGATCATGTAGATGGAGATCATGGAGATGAGATCATGTAGATGGAGATCATGTAGATGGAGATCATGTAGATGAGATCATGCAGATGGAGATCATGTAGATGGAGATCATTTAGATGAGATCATGTAGATGAGATCATGTAGATGAGATCATGCAGATGGAGATCATGTAGATGGAGATCATTTAGATGAGATCATGTAGATGGAGATCATTTAGATGGAGATCATTTAGATGAGATCATGTAGATGAGATTATGTAGATGGAGATAATGTAGATGGAGATCATGTAGATGGAGATAATTTAGATGGAGATCATTTAGATGGTGATCATGTAGATGGAGATCATGTAGATGAGATCATTTAGATGGAGATCATTTAGATGGTGATCATTTAGATGAGATCATGTAGATGGAGATCATGTAGATGGAGATCATTTAGATGGAGATCAGTTAGATGGAGATCATGTAGATGGAGATAATGTAGATGAGATCATTTAGATGGAGATCATTTAGATGGAGATCATTTAGATGGTGATCATGTAGATGGAGATCATGTAGATGAGATCATTTAGATGGAGATCATTTAGATGGATATCATTTAGATGGTGATCATGTAGATGGAGATCATTTAGATGAGATTATGTAGATGGAGATCATGTAAATGAGATCATGTAGATGGAGATCATGTAGATGGAGATCATGTAGATGGAGATCATTTAGATGGTGATCATGTAGATGGAGATCATGTAGATGGAGATCATTTAGATGGGGATCATGTAGATGTAGATCATGTAGATGGAGATCATGTAGATGGAGATCATGTAGATCACGTGGCTGTACCAGGGAGTTTTGTTTGCTGAACTTGAGCTATGGAAGCACCATTTAGAGAAATGTCCTCTCCAGTTCTTTCGCAGGCAAGACGGGTCGGAGAAGATGTTGCTGTGCAGGAAAACTGAAAATTGGATTTTTACTTGCACAACATTTGTCTGAGGCAGAGCCGTCGGGTGTCAGGAATCGGTTCGGCTCAACGCCGTTTATTAAAGTCTTCCAGTCAGGATGTCAAAGAAAACGTTTTTTATTTTGCGTTCGTGCTCTTGTCTTCAATCAGGAGGCTTCGTGGCTCCCAACCTGTAACGCACCCACGGGTGAGCCCTTCATCGACTACACCTGTCCATCAAACAGCTGTGACAGAACGAGGAAATATTGTACATTTCAACGTTTAAGTGCACCAATTTGGAGCACTTCAGCAGAAGTGGAGTGGGAGGATCCCCACAGTCCTGAGTGTCCGCATCGCGTTGTTTAAACTCTTTGACACTCGCCTGGCACACCGGGCCGATCAGCCGGCCGGGCCACCCCTCCAGATGGGCCACCCCTCCAGATGGGCCACCCCTCCAGATGGGCCACCCCTCCAGTCCAGCTCCAATCATGCTCCCAGTATCATGCTCATTTGCTAATTTCTTGTTCACACAATGTGTGTCTATCATTTTTTTTGATCAAATAATGATTCCTTTATATTTTTAAGCTGAGCCACTTTACAATCTTCTCCGGTATCCCACAACAACATGCACACCCTCTGTTTTTAGCTCATCAACAACAGCCTAAATTGCCACTTAATTTCCCCACCTTCCGTCAGAATCGCCGAAACATCCAAGATGTGGGCGGCGATGTCTGCAACCAGGCTAAGCTAACAGCTAAGCTAACAGCTGGACGAGCGGTGTCTAGCCTCCCAAACCGGCGGCCGCAACCCGGCTCAAAAGTTGGGGTTGAATAAAAATAATATTCTGTGCGGGAAAATGTGCCATTATGAGCAAAATCCTCTCATGATGGGATCTTCTTCACAGCTTTACACAAGTGATGCACGCTCCCATACGGCACATTCTGCATCAGTGGCTTAATCGAGCAATCTACTAAAAATAATTCCTCAAACTGAAATGATAGGTCTGTTTTCATGTTTGCTGACCTGCTAGCGGAGCAGTCTGACTCCAGTGACTAAGAACCAATAACTGACACGGCCTTCGCTGGAGGCAGCAGATGATTAGGTGTATTATAATAAAGAACGCACGGCTCCATTATTGCGTCCCTTGTGAGAGAGGCGAGGCTTATTGGCTGGATGATTCAACCCCGTATGGATTTGACTGATTGGATAACATGATGAACCAGGAAGGAAGAAAAAAGAAGAGCTTGAGGCGAAAGCAATTAGCAGTAAAAAAAATAGAGAAAAAAAGGAGAAGAAGGTGAGGAGGTAAAGTGAACTTTAAGTACGCTCCATTAGAGAAGTTATCGCGCTTCTATTCCTGTAAGCGAGACAAGGCGTCAAACGGAGCCGAGCGCCGGGGACTCGCTAATGCTAATGGGGCAGGCGCTCTCTCCTCTACGGGAAGCGCCTTCAAGCCGCCAAATGTGAATCAGCGGTCTGGACACCGCGGACTGAGCTCACCACACAGAGGGAGGATCCAGCGAGGAGGCTGCAAAGCAGACGGAGGACTTCAGATGAATGTGGGCATTTGCAGCCACATTCCTTCTTCAGAGATAAAAATGCGCACACTGGTTTCCTCTTTAGCAGAAGTGCGACTTCACACATAACCGCTATTCTTAGACCCCCCTCCCGCCCCCCCATTGGTCACATTCACACCTCGACACTTGTCTCTCATCTTGATGAGCCGTCTGCATCCGGATGGCATCCCGCCTCAGGCTGGCATACCCATGAAGTCACACACTGGAGAGGAGGAAACAGCTGGCGACGTGCAAAAAAAACAACGGTGACGGTGTTCGTCGTATTTTGGGTGGATGCTCCCCTTCCGCTCAGTCGGCCTCACTCTATCCCTTTTTCCTTTACTGCCATGATGCCCTCAAACGACCCGACTCGGCACAAGACAAAAAACGCCCATGTGAAATGCTTTACAGCGGGACTTTCCTCCCAAGTACAACCTGAGGCTTATAGATCTATATATATATATCTATATATATATATATATAGATATATATATATATATATATATATATAGATAGATATAGATATATATATATAGATATAGATATATATATAGATATAGATATATATCTATATCTCTCTCTCTCTCTCTATATATATATATATATAGAGAGAGAGATATAGATATATATATATAGATATAGATATATATCTATATCTCTCTCTCTCTATATATATATATATATAGAGAGAGAGAGATATAGATATATATATATATCTATATATATATATCTATATATATATCTATATATATATATATATATATAGATATATATATATAGATATATATACATATAGAAATATTGCTGAAACCTGTGAGCTATTACAGTCCAGGGGTTTGTTCATTGATCAAAATGAATTAGCGGATCATAATTAAAAAATAATGTGAGTAGATGTCACCGCTAATTCCCCAGACGGAAGAGGAGTAAATCATGCCGTGTGAGACTCAGCAGGGAAGACGCTAAATTAGCAGAGTCAATATTTGAAAGCCGTTCGAAGTTCCTGAGCGCCTTAATGCATATGCCCCATTATATTTGTATAATTTGAATTATCACCTGCTGCCTGAATGTGTGTTTTCCTTTACTCAAGTAAGGACATTTCCACCATAAATTGATGCAGTAATTGGGGGAAACGTCACCATTAGAAAGTGAACTCTGGTTCAGTGAAGACATACCACTGAATGTTTGCTTTAGTTCTCAAGATACAGCACAGGGGCATTTCTGGCACATTCCTTACATCAAGCCGTTAATGTGGTCGGGTCCCCGGGGGCCACTTATTACAGCGGCTCTAAAAGTCCATGTGGAGATGTGAATCATCACACAGGCTTTTAAAAGAAGACCTCAACAAGCACTTGCTTTATTTTATTTTTTCCAGCCAAATCCACAAAATGGCATCCATGAAAATGTTCTTGAATTCTTTTGATAATGTCGTTGTACCTTTGGTCTCTTCTCAAAACGTAACAATCCCTCTCGCTTTGGAACGAGCTTCGATCGTTTGCCATTTTGCCCGAATATCTTTCCCTTTTTGTTGCTCTTTACCTGCCATTGTATTAGCCTCCTTGGATGCGTGTTGACGATCTGGCACCTGGTTGCTAAGTTGTTGACAACCCAATGAAAAGAATATATATGAACCCAAGCAGAGGGCAGAATCTCTGCAGACACAGACAGCGCACTTCTAGATGACGATTGAGAGATTCTTTTTGTAATAACTCTATCTAGTTTTTTAGGGAACTCTCTGTGTTTTCTTTCACAAAAATAAAGACATTTCTACCATCAAATGATAAGAAAAGAAAAGAAGTGTTTTCCGACGGTGAAACCAAAGCGACACCCCAGCTTCTTATCGTCTTTTCTCCAAGACAACATGTCCAGCTCTTCATAGCAGCGTCATGCGCACCAAGATCACCGACAGCAGCGCAGCCTGACAATCCAAAACGTTCAGCCGTTTCTTGATCCCCAACAGTTTCTCTCACACGGGCCCAGAACATATGCTCAAATCTAATACAATTACAAAAGAACCAGCTCGGCAAATAAGTCGCGCCGAAACGCGCTTTTCATTTCACGTTACCGGCGGTGCAGCCGGGCGAAGCGGCGGCGCCACCGCTGATTAGAACGTGTCTTTCCACATGAGAAGCGCACCGGCAGCTCCTCCAATCGCTCTGTGCGGCGCCGCGTGGGACTACGGGGAGGAACCATTTGCTCCGGATGAATATTGAGGTAAATCAATTTTCCATTTCTTCTTTTTAGGACTTCACTTCCATCCGGCGTCGAGCTAATGGCGTCACGAGCCCCTGGGACAGGAGTCGTCCATCAAAGGCGTCTTAAAAAGCCGACGCCCCCATCTCTCTCTCTCTCTCTCTCTCTCTCTCTCTCTCTCCGCTCATTAGCTCAAACTAAATGACTTCTGTGGAGAGCCGCTCACAGCTACCATGTTCTGCTGTAGAGGTGTGTGGGGGATGAAGTGCAGAAAGTCTGTTGTCTGTTCTGCAGGTTTTGACATAATTACATAAAAACAAACACGTCAACATTCAATGGTGAGACAGGAGGGATCGAGAGTGGGATAAACACTAGATTAGAATACTGAAAACAGAAGGTCCATTCTACCTGCGTGTGTGTGTGTGTGTGTGTGTGTGTGTGTGTGTGTGTGTGTGTGTGTGTGTGTGTGTGTGTTTTGACCCAACTGAACACCACAGGAAGTCTGGTTTCACGTGTTAGACCGTGTGCAAAGTTCCATACATTTGAATAACATAATATTATCCCATTGCTGTCCTGTCATGAGTTTTGCCGTTGTTTGCACCGTTAGCGCTGTTAGCTGCATGCTGCCGTCGCCATGTTGAGAGCCGTTGAGAGCCAATCCTAATCTTGTATTTAGCACCTTTTTAAAAGAGATACTCCTGACCCTTAGCATTACATGTATGCATAAAAGAAGGGGGAATGAAAGAAAACAGAATGATGCAAAGCGTGCTGCACAGACCAAGATATCTTGACTGCTAATTCATACTAGGGCGATTACTTTAATTATTTATTAATCTGCAGATTGTTCTCCTGCCTAACCACCTGAGCTTCTCCGCCCGTCTCGCCTCCTGCACTTTACCATTGGTTAATCCTTTCATGAATACAATATCAGAATATAGTCAAAGTATCACAATTTCTTCAAAATCCAAAAATAGCAAAGAAAACCCTTATAAATGTGAAGCTGGAATTTGAGAATGTTTTTCTTTTTGCTTAAAAGAAGAGATTTTGATTATTTTTCTCGACCAACCACTTCATTCATTCATTCCAGTGGCGGCCGGCCAATAGAGCCTGAGCCACCTTGAGCCACTAGAAAAATAAAAATAATTATAAAAATTATAATAATCTTAATAAATTATAAAAATTGTCAATATTTGTGTTTTTGAGCTATGGAATATACGCAGTAATATTTATAAAATAGGACATCAGCGCCAAATGCATGTTTTTCCTGCTTGTCCTCCTCTGCTAGTGCACGTCTCTGCTGCTAGTGCACGTCTGTGCTGCTAGTGCACGTCTGTGCTGCTAGTGCACGTCTGTGCTGCTAGTGCACGTCTCTGCTGCTAGTGCACGTCTTGGGGCTCGATGGATTCTGCCCAAGGAAGGCGGGTCTAATACGCAGTTTAGCCAATCACTGATTCAAGGAATAAATGAATGACATACAATGTATCCAATCAGCGCCCTAACAATGACTTCCTGGAGGGTTGTTCTCATCGCGCCCACGCTGCGTTCCCGTGTCTCTGTTCTCTCAGGGCTCGTGTCTCGTCCTCATCTCGTGTTCTTGTCTTCTCGTCTCTTGTGTTCTCGCCGGCTTCTCTTCTCTCACAGCGACATTTTAACGTCATGACAATAGAACATCCCAGAACCAGCGCTACTCTTCAAGAAGGCTCAACCCTAACGAGATCACATCTCTCCTCCAAGACCCGTTTGAGAGAAGAACTGTGGCGGAGGAACTCCTGGTCCCAGATCAGCTCCTGAACTCGCTAACGGTAGCGTTGCAAAGCTCTCAGATGCCGGTGTTACGGTTTAACAGGCGACCGCGTTAACTGATGACTTTCTAGATAAGACGTAGCTGTGAATACTGTGTTGTTTCTTTTGTCAATACAGTGTCAAACCCTCTGATATACAAAGTAAACAGTGCGGCTCTCAGGAGGACAGCTGCATGTTGTCTTCCTCTTCTCAACAGCTGTCGTCACTACGAGAAAGTCACCAGTTAACACGGTCACCTGAGGAACCGCAACACCGGCCTCTGTTACCACTGATGGAAGAGGAGACACGTTTCTTTATTTTCTGTTACACTAAGTGCTGTACTGGCGATGGAACCGGCGCCTCAGCAGGAACACGGGTTTTAAATGGGATTGTTATTGTTATTACTTTTATTTTGTGTATAATGTGACCGGGAGGAAGTGAGGAGTTTGTTTTGGTCGGAGTTCTGACGTCTGGGCGAAGCAGTCGATACCTGGAGGGTTCAGGACGGCACGTATTTATACATCATATTATACTGAATATTATTACATGATATGTATATTAACATACTGCGTTGTATGAATAAGAGGTCCTTATTATGTCAGTGTTGGAATAAATGATATAAATGATAAAAACTGCAAAGTAGTAATGTGCTTTTTAAACCTTTTCTTGCATTGGATCATAGGATGTTGCTGAGATTGATTGGCTGGCCCGTCACAAAATAAATCCACCAGCCTCCACTGCTTCATTCACACTCCCAGACCTCTGGGTTGTGCTTTTCCCCACAAGGCAAGGAAAAGGTATTTGAGTACATTTCATACACAAAGGGCAAACCCAGTCCAGATGTATTCTGTTCCCAAGACACAGGCTGCAGTAATCTGATCTGAGTATGAAACAATCAGCGTGACCTTGGACGATGTCAGCTGCGTTCTGAATAAACTAGAGTAGGTTGTTTTGTTGTTGTATCTGCCGGGACAACGTCCGGCTTGCAGCCACGTTCTTACTGACTTTGTTATTGATTTAAAGAAACTGTGTCTTTGACCTTTCAAACCCCCAGGTTCTCATGTAGGTTTGCTTTCTAAGAATGATTTGTTCATTTTGTAAAATGTTTAGGATGATTTTCATTCGCCTTCTTGTCTCAAATTTTTCCAACAATTTGAGGTTTTAAACCGAGATAAATTAGTCATTTTAAATCAAGGTCACATTATGTTTGAATTCACGACGGGTCCATGGCGTCTGATGCCCACACACAAAGCTCACGCACTGTCAGCGTTGTGGTTGTCCAGCCGGATCTCTATGAGCAGCAGGATATTTAAAAGGCCTTTCCACGTGTCTTGATAACATTTTTTAGGCTTTTCGTGTGTGATTTTACGTCACGTTGTAACCGTGAAACAGCCGCAACCTCTAGTTAGGTTGAGGAAAACCATCATGGTCGGGCTTAAATTATGACTTAAACTAAATAACACGTAAACAAAGTAACATTAAGTACGGAAAAAGCATCAAAAACATAACGTTTAAAATAAGTCATGGACACAGGTCTCCCGTCTCCTAGTCTTTCTCTCTCTTTTTCTAAACTTTCTTTTTTTCATTCACAGATATGAGTTTACATTGCAGGCATAAAATAACACTCACATTGATTCATGTTGTGCACGCTAAATGACTTCCACCATGACAAGTCACTCACGGCGCTGTCTGCCAGAAGCGGTCGTAAATCCACTTGTCATCCAGTTGGAAGCCACATTTATAAAACCAAGTCATCTGTCCATAGCCCCGATATGACATCACAGGGGTTTACATATGTAATCTAATCCCTTGGTGCTTTCAGTATCACTCCACATCTGAGAAAAGAATCAGTTTACAGACACAAAGGATGAAAGTCGGCTGCTAAAACCTGCTCCTATGGAAACCTAGAGAGGTTCTAGGCCTCGGGGGTGAAGCCCTCCCCAGAGTTATTGGCTGAACTGAAACTCGGGGAGCGGAGAAAGTTAAGCGCTCTCCGCCGGAACAACGACTTCTGACACGAAACCGCTTCATTCAAGGTCTTCACCGGTTTCCTTCAACGGGTTCGTTTGTTTCGGAGAGGAGGAGGAACTCTGCAGGAAAACCTCCTGGATGATGAACGCTCACGGGAATCTAAACGGAAGAGCCGGCTGTGAAGGCTGTTTACATTTGACAGCCGCAGTTAAATTGATTCATGTTTTGGCTATAAAATGTCTGGAAATATATATGTTTTTTTTTTCTTAGAGTTTGGAATATTTTCCCATGACTCAAATGGTTCATTGATTATCAAAAATAGTTGCTGATTGATTCTCTGTCCACTGATCGCTTAGTCGCCGACTCGCTTTGCCCCGAGAGCCAATGATGACCCTTTGACCCTGATGACGTCATCGAGGGGGTTCACTTCCTCAGATGACGTCATCGAGGGGGTTCACTTCCTCAGATGACGTCATCATCCTCAGGTTCACTTCCTCAGATGACGTCATCGAGGGGGTTCACTTCCTCAGATGACGTCATCATCCTCAGGTTCACTTCCTCAGATGACGTCGTGCTGACATCACATGCTGTGCAATACCTAAATGAACTGAGTTCCCCTTTAAATAGATATAAAAAGGCTGTTTTTCTTAGGGAGCAGCTGACATTTGGAAGATGCAATCTTCTCCCTGCTCAGCGAGGCTAAATGTGATGGAGGCCTCATCCTTATGCAACATGCATATCGGGGCCCAGATAAAGAGCTGCCGTTTGGCCGAGCCATCCAATCACTTAATTGCGGTCTAATTCATCCGGGATGCATGTGTGATGGAGTATGAGGGCAGAGAGCGGACTGAGTGATGGGACCCTGCTGTATTTAAACAAGAGTTGAGGCATGTTGAAAATGCATCAGTGGGGCGCCGGCCTGCGGGTCAGGATGAAGTCATATTAAACAACGGCTCCGCGCTGCCGTGTTTGATTTAAGCTCAGGCCAAGTGAGCCCATTAAATAACCTCCGTTGAACGAGGGGAAAGAAGCTCTCATTTATCCACAATGCGCTGATGGGTTTAGGCGCCGGGTCCGGAGGTGAATTATGTATTCGCGGCAGGCTATGCAGCTACTTTATTGGCTTTCGGAGAGACCTCAGCAGCGAGCCTGTAAACTGGGTTTGACATGTAGAGCAGCAGGAGCAGAGAAATAAGCTGCCTGGAACCTTGTGGATCACAACAACAGCAAGTAGAACATGAAGGGGCTGATATGGAGATCAGCTCCCAGGGAGGTAAAGCGCCGGGGTAACAGCATCCACTGCCCGGCAGCCGCGTTTCACTTTGAAGGGGGAAAGCCTCGTGGAAGCCAAACTGCAGGGTACTATTCTCAGTACTTTTGGGGTTTTTTTGTCAGACATGAAGGGGTCTCTCAGGACGTGTGATGCAGACCAAAGCTGCTCTGACGGGGAGCCAGACTGTGTCTGCTCAGGGAACAAAGGAGGAAAGACACGCGAGCTTCGTTTATTATCGGTAAGTCCCGACACTAGAAGTTTGCAGTCGTTCTCGTAACTCTGGAAATTGACGAGGGCTTCAGTGTGCAGATGAACAGCGTACGTCAGTACTGAGCACATTCAGTTACGCCATTTAGTGCGATCTGCCCCCGAGAGACACACTTCTTATGGGAACTCCGAAAGTCGAAGACGGGAAGTGAACAGACGTAAATTAGCATCGTCGAATTTTTCCCATTGGATTTGGGATTATGTCTGAAAATAAGATCTGTGGCAAACAAACATTTGCTACTGGCAAATTTTGTTCAGCAAGATAATCTTCTTACATGAACCACAATGAAACGCTGGAAGTAAAACGCTAACCGCGGGTGAATTACCTTCTGGTTTTGGAACGAGCTTTGAATGCTTTGGCGTTTCACCTCCATTTATATTTGAACTCTTCCGCTGATGCGGCTCCGTTTTCACAGCTTCCTAGTCAAACCCATGAGTGGCTAACTTGGCTGAACTGAGAGGAACTCAATTCAAGGCATCATACGCACAAGGCTGCAATGACACATGCAACCAGGAAATGCGTTCACTGCAACAACTCATAATGCTAAACACATGCACACCTGGGATACTGGGTGAAGCTTGACAGATTAAAAGGCCCATACGCACACATTAGCGGTCCAACACAGAGGTGCCTCCACTAGAAAACGTAGACCTGATACATGACCAAATGCACAAATAAATCCTCACTTTCATGGCCCTTATGAGGAGAAAACATTATTATCCGTCTGATAAGCGGTTATACTCAATGTTTTGGCATTTTTAGCGCGGCATAGCGGATCATCTTGCTTCCCTCAATGCGTGGTGATGTAACCGGCGCTCTGGAAGATGCACCATGCGTCAAATCCACCCAAACTAAAGCAGACCACTTCCTCACCGCCTGACCTGTCCGCCAGCGACAGCTGCAGCCGCTCGGTTCCCAAAAGCAGATGTAGGCACTGTGTGTGTGTGTGTGTGTGTGTGTGTGTGTGTGTGTGTGTGTGTGTGAGTGTGTGTGTGTGTGTGTGTGCACACAAATTGAACACAGGGTATTTTTTTTTTTGTGGCGCCGCTCTAACTGACCTCAAGCTCTGAAAGTCAGTATGAAATGATCACAAATCCATTTGAAGTGTGCCGAGGTTCCTTTGGCTGCCGTCAGCGGTGGAACTGTAGCGGCTGCCTCTGCACACAAAAATACTCCTGCGCATTAAGATACAACTTATTAGCAATTTAGGCTCTTTTTTTATTTTTTTTACTTCGTCCAACACGGAAAGAATCCACAATACACAAAGCATTTCTATTTTAAACTGTCAGATAAATGTAAAAAGTACAATATTTCCCTCAGATGTGCAGGAGAATAGAGTAACGGAGCAGAACATGCAAATACTCAGATAAAGTACAAGTACCTCAAATTAGTGGGAGACAGATTAAGAAAGTTCGACCTTTTTAAAACAATTTTCTAATTTCTGAAGAATCCACAATTTGTTTGTCTCACTAAACTTTAACCAACAACTAGAAACTGAATGAATCATGACATGTATTAATGCTTTGTAAGCATAGATAGTCCTCACTGTTTGCAGTCCGTTGGCAGCTTGTTAAAAAGTGTTTGAGCCTATTGTGTTTTATAAAGGTTGTTTTTATGATGGTTTTTTACATTTTGGTTTAATTTTTTATCACCAGTAAAAAGCATGATTAACTAAAAACCAACTAACAGTCTGTATGGAGTCCAAGCGTTTAGTTTAGTCCACACATACCTTAAAATAATAGAGGAAATAAAGAGAAAGTAGCAGAGGCAGGACGGAGGACCGACACCGATGTTTGTGTCCTTCTGTCTTTATTAATTCATTCAGGAGCATCATTTATTTTATTGTCATATAAGATGTGTTTCCAGTGAGATACTAATGATTTTAAAAAAGTGCGTTTGCTGTCGTAAACATTACATCATTTAGTGATGTTTAGAACATAAATCGAATAAAATGTTCTGAATTCATTCTTTTTATAAATAAAACATTGAAAAATATATTTATTTAGTCATGAAAAAGAACCGACAATGAGAGTGAGAATACCTGTAACATGTTGTGTTCTGTCGACAGGTGCAGCATGAAGAGGATGTTCTGCCAGCTCTCAGCATCCAGAGCGAGGACCCGAGAAACGCACAGCGGCTCTTTAAAGACAACCCCAAGGCCCAGGTAGCGTTCAGCAGGTGAAAGGTTAAACAACCGGATCATGCCGAGGTTCGAGTTTTGAAGAACTTGAGCCTCGACAGCAATGCCGGTGACCTGCTGGTCATCTACTCTCACGCCTCCTCTTGTCCCAAAACATGTACCAACACCAGCAGCCCCTCAACACCATCAGGGAGATCAATAATGCCAGTAACAAAGTGGAGTGGGTACATCTTTGTGTTCAAGCCCAGAGATGCTGAACGTATTGAAAGGCGTATCCTGATAAAAGCTCTTAAAGATCCTGGAACATCTAAATCAGTCTCCCAAACAAATTTCTCTGTTTCAAACAAGACACTCATGTCCAGCCATTGTGAGTTTGGGCTTTGTTCACTAAATGGACTCGGCATGTTTGGAAACCCTGAGCTAAGGCCAGTTTACCCAAACCATTGCGTCAGGACTGGTTTGGTTTCCGGTGAACTGGAACACTCTGTGTTCATGTTAGGAAGCAGAACCAGAGAACATCTTCAGGGAAACCAAACCTCTGTATTCACTGTACTCATTGTACTCTCTCTGGAAAGCACAGTAAAGCTGGGCTCATTTGGGTTTTCTGTGTCAGTAATTTCAGAACAGTTTAGATTATATCGGATGAACAGATCTTTTTTATATTTAGTTATTTATCTGAGCCTTCTCATCTGTAGAAAGCTGCAATACATCTGTGGAGGAAGTGACAGTCGGTAAGAGGAAGGCCACCACAGATGATGAAAGAGCAGACAAACACAAGAAGAAGAGGCGGGACCTGAAAGACACCAAACAGAAGCCCGACAGGAAGTGTCCGCAGACGTCCTAAGGGGTCATGCAGGAGCAACATTAGGATTTATATTAAGTAGAACATAGAAAAGATTCATATTGGAGCTCATAGCTTTCAATTGGTGTGACTCACAACGGTATTAATAGAAAATATGTGTTTCTCCGTTCAGCTGAATTTGAGGCCAAATACCAGCAAGAGGATCAGCAGAAGGAGGATGTGTGTTTGCTGGCTGTCGCAGAGAAGATAATGTGTTACACACACATTCTTTCAAATACATACACACTCACCTGACATGGTCAGGAGGGCGAACACCAGTCTTGTTTGTGTCTCGTAGGTTGCCATCAAACACGTACCAGAGGAAAACGTCTTCTGCAAACACGTGGTGAGTGTTACAATCTGCTCTTCCTGAATGTGTTACGCATGAATCGTGGTTCTCTCTCATCCTTTAACTCAGGACGATGCTGGGAGGAAGTTCTCCATAGATGTGGCTGTCAGGTTGAGGCTGCAGGAGGAAACGAGCGGATCAGTGGGGGGCGTCAGCACCCGTGTGCCTATTGGACTGGTACCACCTGGGCCAGGAGCTGATCCTGGTACCACCTGGGCCAGGAGCTGATCCTGGTACCACCTGGGCCAGGAGCTGATCCTGGTACCACCTGGGCCAGGAGCTGATCCTGGTACCACCTGGGCCAGGAGCTGATCCTGGTACCACCTGGGCCAGGAGCTGATCCTGGTACCATCTGGGCCAGGAGCTGATCCTGGTGCATGAGAGGCCGACTCCTTCCGAAGATCTTCTTCTCTACCTCCAAGGCAACGGAGGGTCCATACGGGAGGAGGAGGCCAAGGTAAGCGGCTGGAGCGTCCTTCTGTGTTTTTAACTCTTTCCAGGAACTGGGAGGCTACTTAAGGGATTTATTTTTGCAATAGAGCATTTATTTTACTCGTTTTTTGCCATTGTTTCATCTCTCTCTTTTTGTCTGTCAGATCACTTAAACACAACATTTACCGGGTAACTTGGAGAGGATCTGTGTCTGAACCTTGTCCTCTCACTACTGGGGTTCCTCAGGGCTCCGTCCTGGGTCCTCTCCTCTTCTCTCTGTACACCAACTCTCTCGGCTCTGTCATTCGCTCGCATGTCTTCTCCTACCATAGCTATGCTGATGACACCAAACTGATCCTCTCGTTTCCCCAGTCAGAAACACAGGTAGCAGCAGGAATCTCTGCCTGTCTGACTGACATCTCTCAGTGGATGTCCACACACCACCTGAACATTAACCCTGACAAAACTGAACTATTTTTCCTTCCAGGAAGAGGCTCTCCCACCCACGACCTCACTATGACCTCACTATGACCTTCAACTACTCAGTTTTGACACCGACACCGACTGCCAGGAACCTCGTGTGACACTCGACAGTCAACATCTAGCAGGTCCATGCTACACTACATCCTGTAGGTCCATGCTACACAACATCCTGCAGGTCCATGCTACACTACATCCTGTAGGTCCATGCTACACTACATCCTGCAGGTCCATGCTACACTACATCCTGTAGGTCCATGCTACACATCAGGAGAATACGTCCCCTTCTCACCCAGAAGGCGGTCCAGGTTCTGGTCCAGGCTCTGATCGTCTTGACTACTGTAACTCCCTCCTGCAGGTCTACCTGCTAGTGCCATCGACCTCTGCAGCTCATCCAGAATGCAGCAGCTCGACTGGTCTTTAACTGAAATTCGCTCCTCCGCTCCCTTCACTGGTTACCGGTGGTCGCCTGCATCCGCTTCAAAACACGGTGCTTGCGTACCGTGCTGCGAACAGATCGGGTCCAATCTACATCCAGGACATGGTAACACCGTACACCCCGGCTCGTTCCCTCCGCTCGGCTTCAGCCAATCAGCTTGTAGCTCCGTCACTGAGAGCTAAACACTCAACAAAGTCAGACTGTTTGTGTCCTGGCTCCTCATTGGTTGAATGAGCTCCCCTTTGACATCAGGACATCAGGAAGTCTCTACATTTTCCGTCGCAAACTAAAACACACATCTTTTTCGACTACACCTTGAATAAGGAAGGTCGCGCCGTAGAAGATAGAGAAGAGTTTTTTGGGGTTAGAAAAAGAGGATTCAATTCTGGATTGGTAGAACAGGCTTTTTGCTGCAGAGAAAGAGGAGAGAAGGGAGTGATAGGCGAGCAGGTCGTCGGCATGTTTTGATTTTCGCCATTTCCTTTCCAATGCAAACATCGTGGCTCTCTGGGCACCGAGTCAGACAGCCACAGAGAGGAGAGGACTTGCAGACCTTTTGTGTTGTAAGAGGACAGAGAGAATCAAGAGAGGAAGACAGAGTAGAGAGGAGAGTGTTGGGGCAGAGTTAGGATGCATGACGGAGAGAGTCAGTTGAAGGAAGTGCTGACAGAACAGACGAGGCCAGAGAGGAGGGAGAGAGAGAGAGAATGATGTGACGGACAGGTGCAGAGTCTGTTGATGTGGGAGGGTTGCCAGTTCCAGAGAGTGCGAGAGAGAAAGAGATGAAGAAGTGGTCCGAGGAGTTTCAGTGAGGTCAGATGTAGAGCAGTTTCTGGTAAAACTATAGTCAAGGTGGTTGCCAGTTTTGTGAGTAGGAGGAGAAGGACTGAGTGAGAAAGCAAAGGAGACAGTAAGAGTAACAGGTCACATGACTTCTCCGTCTGGATGTTGAAGTCTCCCAGAAGGATGAGCGGGGGGCCGTTTTCTGGGAAGTTCGATAGAAAGACATCTAGTTCTTCTCAGAAATCTCCCAAAGAACCAGGTGCACGGTAGAGAACAACAATGTTTAGTTGGACCGGATGAGTAACCGTCACAGCATGAAACTCAAAAGACAGTGGGGTAAACAGTGGAAGCGGGTAGGGAGATAATTAAATTGTTTAATTAAATTAAATAATACAAAAACTTAAATTCCCTTTCAAGCGTTTCATCTACAAATAAATAATATTGTCAGCAATGATCTTGAAAAAAAGAAATTGTGAGTGAGTCAGAATTTGTTGATGAAGGACATTTTTTTAAAAACAATTTTAATAACCTTTTAAAGAAAGAGAAAAAGACCTCAGATCAAAGCAAAGGTAGAAGGAGCTGTACATAAAATAAATTCAGGGAATTAATAGAGTATTACATTATTATTAAAAGCGTACTTGTTTGATATTCATTATATCCGATTCATGCAATAAACTAAATGTACTTAATATACCAAAAATATAAACATATAAATAAACCCAATGTATTTAAAAATTGATATAAATAAATAATTCCATTCACACCCACACTTACAACAATATTTAACAATACATAGAAAAATAACAGTCTGTTTCTGCTGAAGAAGACTCAGGATGAAGAGCAGATCTAGTTTGACACCAAACCTAAAACACAACAGAGTGAAGCCAGAACGAGGTCAGAGACGTCACAGTTCAGTCACATCCACATCTCCAAAAATGAGGATGAGATAATATTTCTCTCGCCTTGACAAAGACAACCAAGACAACTTCAAAGAGACTGAACGTCCAGTTTAAGGCGACGTAGAGCTGAGTTCTGTTGTCGACGCTTTGGGATACGACTCAAGAGACAAATACAAACACATAAACTAATAAGGAATACAACTATGTCTCCCCCAAAATTCCCTTCTTAAGCACTGAATCAGCCTTTTAAACGAGACTATGTAACCTCTGCTGAACAATGACACGATAACTGATGAGTCAGCTGCTTTACAGACTTCATCTTTAGGCAACAACACATGCGTCTCCAGGAGCGCTCAGCTCAGTCCATAATGTGTGCATGCTCAGTCCATAATGTGTGCATGCTCAGTCCATAATGTGTGCATGCTCAGTCCATAATGTGTGCATGGATGCAGGGTGTAGACGCTCTCGCAGGCTGAACCACAGACACTGAATCGTCCTGTGAGCGTTCGCCTCTGTGGCAGCGTCTCCATGTTGCAGTAAACGGGTGGAGATTTTTGTGGCTCCAAAATGGACAGTGAGTCACAGTGCACAGTGAGGGTCAAGTTTTAAGGCCCATTTAGTCCCTGACACGATGCCACCGGTCCACCTTGTGCTGAGCACATCCACAAGTGCCTCCGTGATGACCAACAAATCATCCATCGCGAGTCCGGGTGCGGCGAGTGGCTCACACAGCCCGGGGACTGTAACTGGGAGGATTGATGGAGTCACGTAAAGGGGAGAGACAGCAGCTGTGCAGAGGAAGCACAGCGGTCAGAGATCTCCACGGGAGTCTGGCTAAATAGCACGCAGGCTATGAGTCACACACGGGCCTCTGACACACTCCGACAGGCAGCCGTGCTGTCATTTAGTCGGTTAAAAACAAATACTGGAAGAAGCCCTACACGTCCGATGGTCAAGGTACCATTATGTTATAAATATTGGACCAAAATCACGAGGTTACGATGTTCTTCTCCTCATTAGAAACCATCCATGTATAATCACAACGTTAGAATCAGAGCGAGATGTGATGAAGCAGGTGCTCTGCATAGTTTTATCTGAGAGTCGAGGTCCGGTCGAGCAGCGCTGGAAGGTGAACCAATGTCTGTCACAACACATACAACGACTCTGACTCTGTCTTGCATTCTTTCTCTTCACCTTGGGAGTACGTTTTTCTTCTTCTTGTTGAAATCATGGTTGACCCTTGACATTACTTCACTACACACCGCACCATCATACATGGAGGCCCACTCCCATATAAACAGAGTCCTTTGAAAACATATTTTCACTTAGATTACAGAGAGGAATGTAATCACAGCGGATTTCGCAATTAGATGTGTAACTAATCTTAGTCCGTAATTTGTAATTTAACATAATAACTCAATTATACACTTGACTGAATTTCATGGTGATTTTAATGATTTATTTAAGACCTATATATTAGCAGATTTCAGTTGCCAGTATAATGGAGTTGTGGGTTGTGGGATGCATTGCAGAAATGAAATGCAAGATTCACAACTGTTTTCATTAGTGTATAATCACCTGGAATTAAGAGTGATTGTGTTTCCGTTAGCTTAGAATGAGCCTTTCTTATCTGCAGGGAGCCGGTCCTCGAGTCCGCCTGTTGCTACCACAGGCCAGAACGGACAAACCCAACACTGGCTCCACACGGAGACGTTTCAGTTGGTTACAATCTGCAACGTCGCTGCTAGATGCCGCCAAATATTTGTTTAAATATAAGCGAGGATGTGAACGTGCCTTCCCTCCATGGTTAAACGTCGCCACAGTAATGCCACACTACAGTAGATGTGTCAGCCTCTAACAAACAGTTACCGTAGAAGTCGGGTTTCAAGCCGCTCCTCCAGTCAGTGTCCCCGCTGTAGCAAATTAGTAGCAGCACTAGCAGCAGCACTAGCTAGCGCTGCTGCTAGTGCTGCTGCTAGTGCTGCTGCTAGCGCTGCTGCTAGCGCTGCTGCTATCTCCCCGCTGCTGCTGCCCGCGTTCCCTCTGCCTAAGTCGGGTTTCGAACCGGGGCTGGTCTTGCTACCTTCGGTGGTTGTCGGGGAGCTAGCGGAGAGCTAGCGGAAGTTAGCTGGGAACTAGCGGAGCGCTAGCAGGAGCACTAGCTGGCTACCGCGGGGAGCTAAAGGGGACACTGACCGAAGGTAGTAGGGCTTGTAACCCGACTTTTACGGTAATATAAGTGCACGGACTGGAATAGATAACTCACGGTTGACATCCCCTTAACGCGTTCATGTGGAACTGTTTGTTGAACCCAATGTAGACGTTTCTAAGGGCCCAATGAAACCCCCGGATCGCGGGTTAGTCGCAGTGGAAACAAACAGATGAATCGTTGATCTCTTGATGATCCTTGTTGGGAACAACTCTAATATTACATGTCGTCCAACACTAAAGGCCGTTTTCCTCACTGGAGCTCTCTTGTGGCTGAGGAGAATGTCACGGTGCTGGTTGAGCAAAACTCCCAGGAGCTCTGTGACCTACATAGAAAAGCGTTTAATTTGGATCTTAAAACTGCGTTGGCGGGTGGTTACAACAAGCGTGTGCGGAAGAGGGCACAGTTTTACAGTCGGGAGAAAAAAAACAGACAATTATTCATCGGCCAGCAAACGTTGACTAAATCCGTTTTATTTCCTCTAATCACGGCTACAAAAACTTAAACTCTACTTTCTTTTTCATTTTCTTTAGTATAATAAGCCCAAATGGACACAAGCCTTCCATCTTTCACTTTTCCTTTTGCTCATCACACTCGTGTAAAAGTGTCCCTTTACATGTACATTATACCTCATGGCATCATGCTGTTGTCATTGTCACTGGATGCATCAGATTGTATTCAAAGGCAGGTCCAGGTGGATTTACAAGTTCTGTCTAAATAAAGTACATGCTCATGAATATTGGTGACGGCGTGGGGGCAGCTTGAGATCACATGTGGGTTTAGAAGAAAAGATCAGACACAGCAGTCGGTGATGCGTACAATTGCTCATGTTGACACAGGGATACGGTGACACATGAGCATGAGCTGGTATTTAATTAGTTCAACCCACCGGAGACTGAAAACATAAGGAACCGACGGAACAGAAAAAACAACATCACTGGCTAGCTCATCGGGTCAGACCAAGAAATGTCAGAGCAGATGCTAAAGTTATGCATCACCATTGCATAGTGACAGGGCTCTCTGGTGGACAAACACGTTTATCTTTTCAATTCTTTCATAACCTGGCTTTAGATATTTTTGGGGCAATTCGGGGTTGCTTTACAAGCTGTAAACACAACATTATCAGCAAAATATTATCAGCACATTTGTGAGCAACAGTTGACTATTAACACACCCAGGCGACACAAAGCTACACAAGATTTCATTCGGAGTCTTGCGTCTGACCACTTGACCGGTGTGAGTCCAATATTCACTGTCCTTTTAGCTCAGTTTTGGTCTCCACCAACTCCATATTCACCAGCTAGCCCTGAATATGTTCTTTCTCCGACAAAATGAAGTTCCCATACAACTCAACTGCATTCTCAATCACGTCACGAGGAAAAGCCCATTTCCTCCCGGATTACGTCTCAGTTTTAAACACGTGGATAACGTAAATCCAACACAAAACCAAAACGTAACAAGACTATTTATTTATGTTCAGCCAACTAAATAAATGTGAACGTCATGGTTTTGGTAAAAAATGTAGTACGTTTGTTACGTTATTTAAGTTCCGGACATAAATTGGTTTCACAC
>NC_136592.1:33755502-33763002 GCF_910589615.1 Taurulus bubalis | reverse complement strand
TGTATTAACACCCTTTGTGTTGCGATTTGTTTTTCATTTTCTATATTTTTTCTTCCAGACGACTAACACTATTCGGTGTCGAGGACAAATACGTCCCGGGGCGGTGCTGCCGGTGCTGAATATGAAGTCTGCCCGTGACGTGGTTTCCCCTCTCG
Source organism: Taurulus bubalis (assembly GCF_910589615.1). Taxonomy (NCBI): domain Eukaryota; kingdom Metazoa; phylum Chordata; class Actinopteri; order Perciformes; family Cottidae; genus Taurulus; species Taurulus bubalis. Next base: position 33,762,847 of record NC_136592.1, on the reverse strand, counting down.
GAGCAGTCTGGTTTTATATTTCTGACAGGATGTGATGAAGTGACGGGGAACTTGGGAGAGTAATGGTTGAAGGTGTAGGTGTAAGAACAGTCGTGTGTTGCTGTGTAAATTCCTCATAACACCGACTCAAAGTAACGCCACCGGCGGCGAGGATGGCAGACGGCCCTGCAGCATCAGACTCACACATTGACACCGGCAAGCCACAGGCTTCCTGCTGTGCATTTGATATCATCCCATCAAATACGTACACACAAAAGAAGTGTATTTTCTCTTTTAGTTTTCCTCCAGCATCTGGTTTCTCCAGGGATGTCCTCCCCCCACAAGGGACCAAAACGGCCACAGGGGCTGCCGTCATCGGCGGATACCTCGACTCACATAAAAGACATAAAAGATTGCATCTGCCTCCTGCCCGACTGTTTCGGTCCCCGGTCGGTTGTTTTGGGGGCGTTTGATCCACGGCCATGTCTTGATCACAGAGATGTGGTGGATAATGTGACGTGGCTAAACTGCTGACACGAGCGCTCTCGGGCAGATGGCACCTTTTGATTCCGGGCCAAAATGTTGGCAAAGGAGCTCAATGTCCTGTTGCTATTCATATACATGTATCAACGAGGAGGTAAAAACTCTCTTTCACTGAAATGGGTTCGAAAGGAAACAGTTGTTCTAGTAATAAAATATCACAGCCTCCCGAGCTACATTCTGTACAAACTCCCAAACTCATCTTTAATTCATCCCTACAGCTGCGTAACCTCAGCAGTGATCCCAATTTACATTTTAAATGACAATCCTTAATACTAACTAAAGAGGCTACTGTATGCTGGTCGGGGATTCCCTACGGTGCTGCATATAAAAAAGGCAAACAATCGGAGATCTCCTGGAGGGAGGAAAGCAGTCTGCGCCATCTTGCTCTTTACTCTACGTCTTAGGTCACACTGAGCCGAGTTAACAAATGATGTAACTACAAAAGAGGCGCACTCTGCCCGACCCGACAAAGTGTTTCATCACGACTATCGGTAACGCTCCAAATGACCAACTGCCAAAACGTGATCCAATAATGATATGAATGGCTGTTTGGAAAACACTGCGATGCTACACAGACATTTCCTGGACCATTAGTAATGAGCGTAATGGAAATGAATTAACCTCCTCAATCTCCTTTAGAGAAAACAAATGCGATGTGAAACCCTTAAATGTCTTTAAGAATTTATCAAACAGAAAACTTGGAATAATTCAATTGAATGGGCAGAGCTCATCACCACAGACGGTTCGGAGGTCTGACGCAGAAAAATAGTTCAACATGAGTTTTATACATCAACAATTATTATTTGCCCTTTCTGCTTTCAGAGTTCAGCTACACATTTAAGGAATAAAGCACTTAAGATGAATTTCCACCACAATGAGTCGCCGGATGTGGAGTCGTGTTGTCCCGGTACGAGTCAGAGGGACGGCGGCGTGTCAGCAGATTGGAGTTTTAGTTGTATAACAGCTTTCGGAGGCACAAATGCTCTCATTGGTTCAATCACAACTCGTTAGGACTCAAACTCAACAGCAAATAATGTCGCCTTCTGGCAAAGCTACGTTTTGATGACATAACAAAATCTACAGAACATTTTCGGACCACTCCCGTCTTTGAACTGAGCCTCAATGCGTTGTCTCTATGTGGATGTGATGGCACGGTTGGTAATAACCGAGGGAGGCCATTTTGTTTTGGGTTCAATGCCACTTGAAAGGTCGCTCTTCGATAAAGCTGCAGTGACGTTGAACGTAAAGTCAAAGGGCATTGAAGGGATGGAGCTGCTGCTTTGTTTGCTCCCTGAGCGTGAAGTAAAGCTCACCCGTAGACGCGTGCACGAAGTGGACGTGGTCGTCGTGACGTCGCCCGTCGGTTTGTGGACTGCTGCTTTGAACCCTCCAGCTGGCGATTTGGACGTCGCCATCTTGATATTTTGCCCCCAGTGAACGAAAGGGACCATTTAGGACTGAGGAAGAATGGTGTGGTGACGCCGTACACGGCTCTGGTAGCATTAGTGACCTGTCAATCACAGTAAGCCCGCCCTAAAGCATACATCATGCTGTATTGAAGAAGACTGAAAACTAGAGATTGAGACCAAAAACTCATGTTTACAATGTTTACTGATCTAATAAATCAAGTGAGAAGTAAAGTCATTTTCTCACAGACTTCTACACAATCAGACCTCTTCTTTGCAACCGGAGGAATCGCCCCCTGCTGGCCATTAGAGAGAATGCAGGTCTTAAGACACTTGACTTTATTGCCTTCCCTCGGTAGGAACGGCGGTTGCAGCCAGAGCTCACCCTGTATTTATTTCCCACTGGAAGCGAGTGACTTGCTTTCTCTTATCTGACAGCACATGATTCGGGTCAGGACATTTTCACCTTTCCATGTAGCCGCTGCCCGGAATGACACATCTCTGCTGCTGTACCTCGAGTGCTTCTTGGGTCTGCACGGTGGGTCCCGTGCGTGCTCTCAGCGGTCAATGTGCGCTGCACTAAAACGATGGGAGATTCACTGGCAGCAAGAAATCCGCCCCCGGGCACCCTTACAGGAGCTCATGAGCCGCTCCCTTTTCCATCCTGCTTTAGTTTTCCAGCCATAGCGAAAGATACCGGCAAACACCGAGTTTAATACATCAAAATATACCCCAAAAAATGTGACCATTGTTCGTAGATCAGCTGCTGTTTGGTTCCATTGTAGGCCGCTGGAGAAGGTGTCTTTCCATCCCCGCCAGATTGGATCCAATCGGTTGACAAAAGCAGCCGATTATACTTCTGAGTGCGACCGTAAATTAAATGTGTCACTGAGATTATAAAAACTGAAGTCACTCAATAGTTTATGTCCCTTCAAAATCAGTGTAGAGTACAACAGCTGCACGCATGAATGGACACACACACACACACACACACACACACACACACACACACACACACACACACACAGTTACTTTGTGGCCTCGGAGACCAAATTCAGAGTGATGAATGTCTTTGCCAACTATTAAAGAGAGATTTTCATCAACACACACACACACACACACACACACACACACACACACACACACACACACACACACACACACACACATACAGTAGGCCACTAGTCAAACGTCCAGTTGCCGCTCTGTGGGCATTGAGGGTCCTCATCAGCCACATGGCTCCATTTGCTCTTCATCTGTTCCAGACTTTACGACATTACTACACAGTTGTTGTTGCCGCTGAATGATTCTGCTTTTTCTTCTTCTCAAGACTCCCTCTTTCTATACAGCACATGTTGCCAAATGTGGCTTAAATTTGGCATTATCAAATAAGACAGTACATACTGTTATTTCCAGCCAGGGATTTAAGAATGCCAAATAAAAGTGGTAAAAATGATGAGCCATTTCCCCAGTTTGTTATTCTAGCGAAAGCCTGATTTTTTTTTTCAGGAGTTGGTTGAGCAACAACCAGGGGCAAGGAACAGTTTTCTAATATATATTTAAAACCTATCTCAAGTGATTCTTTGGCCAGCTTTGGCGGCCGCACAACAAGCTGTAACCCACTGACGTATCATCGCTCTTTAACGTTGCTATGGCGGACGTGTCGGCCAACAGCGGCCTATTTATACATCCAGCAGGGCCTGCAGCCTTGGAGCAAACCTTATTAGCGCCTGTCTGAAGCTGCGTTTTTGATCACCTGACAATTGTAAATGACCGAATTCCCAAATAATTAATTGTGCACCACAATCGCTATCTGCCCAGAGTCACGGTCCTGATTTGCAGAATAATGATATTACAGCAAAGACACGTCTATAAAGCTTTGTCTTTTCTTTTCTTTTAAATCTTGATAGCAATTATCCACGTGGCAAGGTTTTAATGTTCATTTTGCGGCATGAACACAGTCGGCGTCACAATGTCAAGGATTTTAAATGTGCCAGAGATGGGTTTCAATATCCCAGTCGCCATCGTATGAAGTGGAGGAAAAGAAAAATATATCATTCAACGCGGCCATGATCACTGCGAGCGGACGAAGGGACGCATTGAAGAACTGTGATCACTCCGAACAATACCTTTACATGTCGTCATTTCATCCATTGCAACATTGATTACTGCAGGTTTACAGCGAAACTTTAACATTCTGGAAACGCTCATTCGCTTCCATGCCGAAAGTTATGAGAATATATACACATTACGCAAATGACATGAATTCCGCGTGATTACGTCATTCGTGTGTCTGCATCTGTGCATCGACTTTTTTTGCAATCGTGAAGTGCAAAAAGTCCACCGCGCATTTAGTGCAAACACACAATCGCGATTTGGTTTTTGAACGGATTAAACAAAACAGATATGGATATACATTTTTTAGCTTCATGGATGCTGGTTGGTTGATTCTATTACCTTGTAGAAGCGCAGACTACAGGAGTCTTGGTCCTGAAAACCGACGCCTGCTGCAGCTGCTATGTAAGCTGTGAGTGAACCGAAAGTCAACAACTTGTCAACAACAAGTAATTCACTAAAAAGCCAAAGGGCAGCTATAGATCCAGGTCACAGACGCTTTAAAGACACCTTTTTGTGACCAATATGTCGAGGGAATACCGTATTTGACATTTGGAATACTTCCTTCCTTCCTGCTGCTGTCAGGCTGCACAACCAGCTGAGCTCGCAGTAGACCACAAAAACACTTCACCTGCAATACTAATGCACGGTTCATACTAGTTATCTTATTCTAATAATTCAGTATTGTAGATTTTTTTTATCGTTTATTATATATTACTTGTTTTGATTTTTTACTGTCTCTTGTGTGCACTTTACTGTTTGCTGCTGTAATCCTACACATTTCCCCACTGCGTGACTAATGAAGGAATATCTAATCTAATATATACTCTTGACTTCCACTGCATAGGTATGACATTGTTTATGGTTGGCCAGTAATGCACAGCAATTGTTGTTTGGTAAAGACGCCCCACTTACTGATTTCAGCCCCAATGGAAAAGCGTCTGAAGACTGAAGACGTTTTTCTTCTTTTCCCTCTGCCGTGCAAACAAGCACCAGACGCCCTGAGGCGCTTGAAGGCATTAAGACTTTCATTATGCGATTGATTAACCACTGAAAGCAGTGTTTGTAGTATATGCTTCAGCTAATGAGGAGAGTCGGGCAAATTTGGAGGCTTTGAAGTGAGGAGCTGAGACCCGAGTGGTCGGCTTTCACACCCAACCAGCTGATTTAAGCGCATTATGTGCCGTGATTGGTCCAACTCTGCCCCCCACTCCCCCGCCGATCCTGCTCTTGGAGAGAGTGACGGCTGAAAGCAGAGGCTTGATGAACGACGAGGGAATCGGAACAAACGGCACCGCGCAGACACAGCGACAGGACGGGGGATTGGACGACCTCCTCGCGTACTGCGATGGTCCATCTCAAGGGTGAGGCCGTTGGTACTGACACCGTCACACAAGAAGACCTGATCTCAAACGTTCCTCTACGCAAGGTGATGAAAACCTCGAGGGGGTTTCACACATAATAGCCTTCATAGTTTCTTTTTTCCTTCCCCGATTTGAGTCATCGCCATGTTAATATCCTGAGTCACGATGGCCTCAAGTGTCGTAAAAAAAACAACAACGCCGTGGCGATGATTGGGAAAATCATTAAGGAACTTAATGAACACGGCGTGACGATGAATCCTGCGTTGGACTCCATCCACGTCTCCCGTGGCTCGGAGACGGGAAGCATAAGGCAACACGGGAGGATGCAATCACATAAACCAAAACGACAAAGTGAGGAGCGTTTGTCAGCGTCGAGGGCTAATTGTGCAGCGGGTAATTAGATGGGAGCGGCAACGTCACCGTGCTCGATGCAGCGGAGGAAATTACAACGCCTTTGCCCCAACTCGCCGGAATCATTGCTTCCCCAATTTCCTGCCTAGCAAGGGACTCATTCAGCAAGTCCCAAAAGTGATTGTTACTTGGATTTGATTGGGCAGTCAGCTCCTGGGTCTTAATGGGAAACCAAATATGAGTTAATGCGGATGTTTCTTGATTCAAGCAGCAACAGCTGAATAATATGAGAACGCCCTGAAGCTGCGGTCCCCTTTAATGAGCACGAGATGCTGGATCCAGACTTTATTGAATTTGGTGAACAAGTCAATCTAATTTCCAGCAAATAAATATGGTCTGAATATGGTCTTGTGGTTCGTCTCACTCCAGCTCGACACTTTATAATAACCATAAATACATGGTCAATTCAAAGTAAAATAAATCCTATTATATAATGCACTACTGCATTATTTCATATCACAGAAGACATTTTTAAATGACATGAAAGCATTACTAATAATTAGTAAAGATTATAAAATGTGATTCTATTGTTTAACACTAAAAGAAAAAGTGTGAGCAATTCTTTTTTTGAGTAAGGTAATGTACTTTTAAAAGCCGCTGATGAAAGGATATTCTATTTAATTTCCATTTACCATGCTAGATATGTCATTCTTACCACTCTCAACCATAAGAATACATGTTTGATACGGCGTGATAACCATCTGTGGAGGATCTGCCGTGTAATGTTTGCACATTCGTATTATTATTAGGCCGGACCGTGCATGTCGTAGACGTCCCCCTCTCCACGTCTCTAGATTAGTGTTGGTCCTGAGAGCAGCTGAGAGGCTCACCCTGCCAACACGACAGGATTCTCTTGTGAAACCTGTGAAAGCAGAAGCAAAGTATTGAACCTTCAGGGAAGAATGCAGCTTTTTGTTTGTCCTCGGCGCCAGAGTCCATTCAGGTCCAGCCTCGTGAGCGCCTGCTGGTCAAATCTTCATATCTAGCACAGCCGTTCACTGACTGACCGATTAGAAACCGCTGGTCACATCTGTCCCCAATCCCCGGATCACTTTGTCACAGGAGTCCACTCGGACCCAGAGATGAACAGGTTAGAATTTGGTCAAAGGTCACTGTGAATTTCCCAAAACTCAAGCCTCGAGAATTCATATGCTAATTATGACAATTTCACACAGATGTCTCATGAGAAAAAATGATGAAGGGAGGGCATTTGGGACGGCGTGGCCAGAAGTTGCCACTTGACTGGTTGGCAGAGGCGCACAACCTGTATGGAAACTTTTATTGGCAGCAGCATCATTTTAGAGTTGGCTGGCCATGTGTTTGAGGTTCAATCCCCTATATATATATATATATATATATATATATATATATATATATATATATATATATATATATATATATATATATATATATATATTTATATATATATATATATGTATATATATATATATATATACATATATATACATATATATATATATACATATATATACACATATATATATGTATATATACATATATATATAT
>NC_136592.1:33378002-33753002 GCF_910589615.1 Taurulus bubalis | reverse complement strand
GTTCCAGGTACATTTACTTTGCCCTTGGAAAAAAAGTCTGCTCTCACACATTCAGGGGGCAAATCCACAAAGCTGACACCTCTGAGATCGCCGCTGCCTGCCCTCGTCTCGAGGTCGGACTCGCTCGTGACACGGGAGAGCAAACGCACACAACCTTTTGAGTTCACATTTCTCTTTGTCTTTTGCATCTAATGTCATTTATAAATGTGGCGAAGGAGAATTGCACTCGAGACGTTCAGCCTGAGCCAGAAGCCCCCCAACACGCCGAGTCCATTCAGGCCGGTCATATAGACCACGCATTATTCATTTGGAAAATATGGACCCTAACCCTGTTATTTTAAGAGTTTCGAGACATTTTTAGGTACCAACGCAGCAGAAACAAGTGCGTCTCCCCATCAAGACAGACAATTGTCACATTTCCGCATAGGCACGGCAACTTCATTGACAATATGAATCTCAAGCTTTATTAATTTATTTTTCATGACACAATTGTCACACCACCCTGTCTCCAAATAAATGAGTGTGAGCGGACATCTCTGAATGCACTTCAGCTACTGCCAACTCTCTGAAGACCCTAATAATGTCACTGCGTGGCTATTTGTGCTGATCTTTGTGAATTGGACTGTTTGGACAATCAGCCTCATTTGCATAGAAACAGGCAGATTTTGAACTAAATGTCTGCATCCTATCTCATCTAGATAAGGTGCAAGTAGCACAGCTGCAACACGTTTGGGGGGAGCGTCTCAGCCTCGGTGGGCGATTCCACGGTCTCGTACTCGCACAGGTTTAGCCGTCAGACCCTCGTGTGGACTGGACCCTCCACTGTTAGTCTTCCTGCAGGTTTCCCGTCCTGTGAGTCTCGCCCACTGTTTGCAGAAAGGCATTAAATACTTCTTACAGGGGCCAACTGCCGCCTATTCAAATTACATGCCACTTAGGAACAGAGCTCTCTTCGTGATCGTCCGCTTCATGTGGCTATTCTTTTATCATCTGCATGATAATGCAAAGGGCTGCTGCACAGCGAAGCTGGGAGAGGGATAAAGAGGGGAAATCCATAGGTTCTGTATACTGTATGCAGCTGTACTCTACAAAAAGAGTTGGAGTTCATAAATCTTTTGCAAAAGGACAATAGACGCTGCCTGCATATTTTATCAGGGCTTGTTTGAAACACAATAAAGTAGTTCACACTGGGCTGAGGTTCTATCATAACACATTTGGATGTGCTGCTCTGGTTCTGTTTCAGTACTTAAAATCCATCAGGGGTGAGAGATTACCACAGGGTTTTTTCTTTTTTTTGTTCGTATTCATTATGGTAAGTCCAGGCTCCTCAAACTGATGCGAGGGAGTTTTAAATAGAGCATTGGTTTACAAAGCACCGTATGGTTAAGCATTCATCAGGATTACCTCATTATCTGATGACTAAACTGTCTCCACAGATGATCACCTCATTTGGCTTAATAAGAAATTATCAGTACATTACGAGTTTATCATTCAGGAGCAAGGCATGGGTCTGCATTGTTATGCGACAAAAGTAATGTGACACTAATAACTTTAATGTCACATTACTATATACATACATAAGAATTATATGAATATCATTGCAGGATGATTCACATACATTCATAGCATTTATGGAATTACTTAAGTAGCCATAGAATATGTATTTTGCTGTGAGTGTAATGGTTCTTGATGCATCAGTTATTCAGGTCACAGAGACATTCATGTGTTGCATTCAGCAGTACAATCCAGCACAAGGTCAAACATTTTATTTGGGGACTGCCCATGGTACCGGAGGCCCATTATTCCAAAACCTCAATATTCTGAACAACAATCCATTATCTCCAAAATCTAATACAATTTTGTTCTGTAAAAGCAAATTACTCAATATCTTTATGCAGAATGACAAAAGACCTTCACAATTGTTTCCCTGCTGGCGAAGCTGTGACCCACGACTCTGATTAGCCTTCATATTGCCTCCGTTTGTTGGGCTGGTTAGGTTTAAGCATTGGGAGCGACAGTTCAGGGTTTAGGGCCACATGAGAAATGTGGACCGTTGTAGAGCGCCGAACCAAAAGGCTGAACTTAAGTCAATTAACTCAATATTAATGTTATTACTTTATTAAAAACTGTAAATTATATGGGTTTGAGCTGCTACTGGTAAGAATACATGTTACAATAAGGCTATGAAAATATGTAAAAAATGTAATTTAATCTTTTAAGATGTTTTTAAACCATACCTTAAATATGTATGTTAAAGACCAGCAATACATGAATAGCAATGCTTTTGATGTTTTCCAGTTCAGTTCAGTTTTTACTCATAAATAAAACAGGCTTTACTATATAAAATAAACTGAATTGAACTCAGAGAAAAGTCCAGCGTATCAGACCGCAGGTCAGATCTTTGCACCATTAATGTTCAATCTGGAGGCGGAGAGTGCAGTGAGACTGACCGCCTGAGATATTGGGAGGCGGAGCGGCTCGCGGCAGCACAGAACCCACAGAATGGAACGTGCACTGAAAAAAATGATACTTTGGACTAACCTAAAAAAATTACTCTAATTTGTTACAAGTAAATTTATTAGTTTTTCTCAAATTATATTTTTGATTTGGTTGAAACTGGAAATTTTGATTAAATATGAAGTAAAAAAATTACATTCATACAAATTAAAAGTTGTATTTAGTATAAAGACAATTATTTTACTTTCGTACAACTTAATTTTTTAATTTGGAAAAACCTCATATTTTCTATTACATGAAAGCAAAGATTTTACTTTACACAAAAGTATTTAAAACACTCTAATTTTGTTACACCATAAACAAACGCAAAATATGCTAGAATATAAAACATTCCTACAATCAGTGTGTAATTTAGTTTAAACTATAACAAAAATATATAGACTTCAAAAGATCTACATAAATCTCAACATGAACAATACGATTACAATATGGCTCCATTTAAACATGACAATTTAAACGCCATTACGGTGTTTTTTTACATCCGTCCTTTAACATGAGAGACTATGTAATAACAAAGAAGGGTAGCACTTTATAATAAGTACACCCTATTTAGCATTAGTAAACATGAATAAACACTGAATTCATCATTTATAAGACATTATTCCAACATGAACATGAATACTCTTAGCAACTCATTCATAAACACAATTATAAATGTTTCATTCTTGATTAATAAGCTTGGGTTTTATACTTTATAAATGATGGATTCCCCATTTGTAAATTAAGTATTGTGTATTATTTACTAACACTTTACAAAGTATCTTATTAATCATATAAAAGTCCTGAATACTTCATTTACAAATGGGGAATCTATCATTCATAAAGTATGAAACCCAAGCTTAATGAAACATTTAGAACTGTGTTACTAATGAGTATTCATGTTGGAATAATGCTTTAGAAATGATGAATTCATTGTTTGTCATTGCTATACTAATGCTAAATAGTGTGCACTTATTATAAAGTGCTAACAAGGGATCAACCCTTTGTGCATAACAAAGGGTTAAACATGTACAACAATAGTTAGAGTTTAAGACTCAGAGTGCACACTCGCCGGGTCATCTTTTTGGCTTCTATCGCCATGAAGATTTTTTGCAGAGCATCAAAAGTGTGTTTGAGTTCACTTGGATAGCTCAAGTTTAGAGCATAAATGAGCCCAACATGGAACATGCATGCGCTACTGATTGCAAACCATTAAGGACCTCCACACCATCGATCACAACTCCAATGTCGTGTGGCGGCTGGAGGCAATCCTCCTCCTCCCTGAAGACAAACACTTCCATTTTGCATTCCTGAAGCTGGGACCAAGCTTCATCCTTCTGAACAACCTGATAAAAGACTTATTAAAAAAGTTATTCTGATGAAACCAGTTTCTGATGTACCACAGCTCCGACCGCTGTGTCCTCGGCGGTGAACAATATATTTTGCTGCCTGTTAAGAGCGACAGCAGTTGTTACAGCTATGAAAAATTCACATCATACGGGAAATTAAAACCGGTATAGCGCCCAGCCCTAATTTAATGTTTTCTTTTGTTTGAAGCGTATGTAATTAAAGCAAAACTACTTACCAGACAGTCCTTGATAAGGTTGTCCCCATCTTCCCCAAGGTACACAATCAGGCACTTAAGCAGACACACTCTTTTTAGATTCACCTCAAGGCTCTAGGTGAAAGCACAAACACACAAAATTATAAAAATGCAAAATGATGCTGTCCAATTTGAACAATTCACGGTAGACGCAACACTATACAATGCATAAAATGGGCACTTGGAGTTACAGTAATAGTGATTTAGGGCTGTTGCGATTAAGGAATTTTCCCTGATTATTGACTCAATAGTGAAAATGCTGAATTATTATTTTTATTTGATATTACTCAGAAGATCCAGATTTAAGTGCTATGTAAATAAACTATTTTAGGTACTAGTATTAGGTACATTGTTGGATTTTAAATGACAAAGATGACCGTTTTAATAGTAATTAAATACCTAATTATTGTTAAATGCAGAACACAGAAGGGAAATGAGATTCAGATTTTTTTTCCAACTCTCGATAATAAAAAAAATAAATCAAATAAAAATGAAATGTGCCACACTCACTTGACATGCGGTCAGATGGTCAATAGCAATATTGCACTTTTTGCAAGACCCTAATAAATAAATATTGCAAAAATAGAAATGTAAAATGAACCTGCCATTAAAATGTAATGTCCACTACATTACAATTTATATGTTTGAAATTAGACTACATTCATAAGTATACATTCATGGTAAATTCAAGGTATTCTCTGAAGTGCTGCAATTATATTTTGGGTTTATCGTTCCCATTTAAAAATACATGAAAATTTTCACAGTTGTCATATTGGGACTTACCGAATTCAGCAATATGGTTACAATTTCGGACTGTTGCGGGACACAGCAGTAGACCTGTGAACCTAAAGGAAAGAGAAATAACTTTTGTGACAGTTGGCACTATCCATACTTGTCACTACAGACACTTAATTAGGCTTTAGACATACTGAAGGTATTGTACTATACTGCAAAATACTGACAGCTGAAAGAATGAAATATGAATTGTGTTCCTCATTATCTAGTACTAATAGAGGTGTACTGAGACATAATTATCTGCATCTGTTCAATCAAACAATCTCACAACAATCTATCTCTGTATTTGTATCTAGATAACAGAAGTGGGCAAGGTTTATACCTGGAGTTGCCTTAAATCAGGCAAATGTTGTATTTTGTGACCCAATATTCATTGGCAATTAAATTTGTGGCTTAAAAGTATCCAGTTAATTTAATATTGGCATATAATACTTTATGGAACATATCTTCATATCCTCAGTGTACTTTTCATATTCCAATTTTCTACCCCCACCACCCCAATGGATAAAGATAGGGTTACTGGCTTAAATACAAGGTAACATGTCGTTATTTTAATTATTAACTAAAAACCACAGGCTCCAAGCTTCATTTTGGTGTATAATGTGTGGTATTAGAAAGAAATTAAGTTGTCCCCACGCTGCGAAAGTACAGTTACCTACTGAACAGAAGCCATGTGGTTACTAGCGAGCTAGCGTTAGCTAACGTAACGTTAGCCAACATTACGTTACGTTAGCGAACACGTGCGAAATATATAGACAGTTGTCCATTACGCCACTAACAATACCTATGCATGGCAAACACATGTTCCCTATAAAAGCTCACGGTACGTTAGCTAAAAGGTACAGGGCTCTTAAGTGTCACGCATTGAGCGTGACTGTCACGCATTTCGGTCTTAAGTCACGCCCTCCCGCCACACATCGTATTTCTCACGCTGAAAAAAACCTCTAGGCTATTTAATGTGCCGCAGCGCGCAAACATGACCTGGTCGCTGCCCTCACCATGGAGGAATCAAGCGTGTCTCCCCCGAATCCCCTGCCAATCAATAAAAAGAGATGGGCGACACGAATAGCCAATCAGAAAAACGTATCTGTTGTATCTGGGTGAAATGTAATCCCGGCCGTGCCTCCGCTCCCCCCCCAGAGAGAGAGAGATGTCACGCTTACCTGTCTTAAAAACCTGAGAGCCCTGAAGGTACCGTTAGCGCGTGTTCACTAACGGGACCGTTAGCTCACGGTACGTTAGCTAACAGCACCGTTAGCGAACACGTGCAAAATATAATCAGTTGTACATTCTGCCACTAACAATCAATATGCTTGGAAAACACAGGAGAGCATAGTGATTGCTGTGGCTCTGGAACCATGTGGGCTGTGGATGCCCAGTAGCAGGCAAACAGCTCCTAAACTATGATTTTTGTAACGAGCGAGCTAGCATTGGCTAACGTTAACTTACGTTAGCTAATGTTACGTTACATCAGCCAACGTTACGTTACTCAAGCGAACACGCACAAAATATAGACAGTTGTACATTCTGCCATTAACAATGAATATACATGGAAAACACATGTTCCGTTTAAAACAACACAATTTAGAATTATTACCTTGTTTTTGAGTTGCCTTGACGGTTTTCACTTCAGGCGAAGTTCAAGCGAAGCGAGGTAATGGCGGACATCAGAACACAGACCAGATGCGACTTCATATGGTCACGTGGTGGTCACGTGACATGTAAACCTCTGGTCTAAAGTGAAAATACGACTTTTACCTAAAATATTGCTTTTAATTTTGTCCATGGGAAGTTCTATTTGCTTTTAGGGAAAGTGAAAACAACTTGTTTAAACCAGAAACCATGATTTTCGATGAGACCAAATTAACTTACTATACAACTTTACATGAATGACACAGTTGTTTCACTTTTTTCAGTCGAACAAAGTCGGGGCGAGTCATCCAATAGCTGTTTTTACATTTCACTAAAAATCTCAAACGACAACCTCATGGTGGCGCTAAAGGACAACTCAGGGGATCAAAAAAGTGCTGAGGATTCATCTTCAGGGGACCATTCACTCCAGTATAACATCTTCATGGCAGTTCTTTAAACAGTTGATGTATCGAATAAACCAAGGTGGTGTACTGACAGACTGACATCACCACTATAATATAGAATATACTGTAATCTAATGCTGACGCACCACGAGCTCAACTCAGGGACTGCGATGAACCATTTCTGCCAATTGCTGCTAGGAATCTTGTCAGCTAGCTGCCGTAATTTCATCTAACAAGCTTCGGTCATTAGTAAAGTAAGACAACCCAGCAAGATTAAACACGATCCAGAGCCTTCTAGTCAAAGTTCAAACTGCTGCCTTCCGTTCGCAGTAAAAAGAAGAGCAACAATAAGGAAAAGGCAAGCTACAGTTAACAAATAACAACACGCTGTCACATTAGGGTCAGGCAGGATGAGCAGTGTGGCCATGCAGCTAACAAGCATACACTTACCCCAGAGTATGGAGTCAGAGAAAGTCATCTTCACCTCTCATTCAAAAGGAAGGATCTCCGACTGTTTTCAATATATAGGATTCTGCTACCGCTGGAAATCCCCATCAATAACCAACCTCCATGCCATAATTCTCCATCCTGCTCTATTCCCTCTGCTCTAAGAGATCAAACCTTCGCTTGTTCACTTCTTGGTGGTTCTCCAGCTCATGTGGAGGTGTGAGAAATCATCTTCCAACCACCTGCTCTGCTTGAATTTTTCCAGACTTCTACACGACGCGGGTGACAAGGTTACAGTATTTCAAGTTTGAAACAAGGAAGAGAAAAAAAAAAAAAGAACAGTAACTGAACGAAACTAACGAGATCCTATAAATCAGACAGCGTGACTCCCAGAAGTACCAGCCTTGGGACGACAGAATATTGTATTGGGACGAAATAGTGATCGATGACATTTTGACACAACTTTGATATGCTGTGCTTTAAGGCAGCGGGCCCCAACCACCGGGCCCCTTGGTACCGGGCCGTGGGTCCCTTGGTACCGGGCCGTGGGCCCCTTAGTACCGGGCCGTGGGCCCCTTGGCACCGGGCCGTGGGTCCGTGGGTACCTTGGTACCGGGCCGTGGGCCCCCTGGTACCGGGCCGTGGGTCCGTGGGTACCTTGGTCCCGGGCCGTGGGCCCCTTAGTACCGGGCCGTGGGCCCCTTGGTACCGGGCCGTGGGTCCGTGGGCCCCTTGGTACCGGGCCGTGGGTCCGTGGGTCCCTTGGTACCGGGCTGCACAGAAAGAACGAATGGAAAAAATCCGGAAAAAAAATCAAGGACGGAAAGATGATTAATTTTTTAAAATGCTAACACCGTGAAATCCGTGAAAATATCGTCTTACACGAAACCGGTCCATGGCGCAGAAAAAGGTTGGGGACCTCTGCTTTAAGGTGTAGTTTGCATTATTTGAAAAAGGTTTTTATCCAGTCAGTGTGTTGCCTACAGTGGATGGCCGTCAGCACGCTCCCAGTTTGGGGAAACAGACGACTTAATAGAAAGACCCACATAAAAAAACATCAGTTTTAGTGAACGCCATATTTGGAATACGTTCACCTCTTGACCTTGCCGTCAGACGTTCATTGGGGAGTGAAGCCGCTATCTATGCTCTCTTCAAAGCCACAAGGCTCCATTGACAAAAACAGTAATTTAGTTGATCGTCTACCACTGCCTTGATCTATTAGTATGGCTTTGTTATTGAGACTAAAATGAGTTTGAATGCACCAAAGTCACACAATAACACAAACTGACGATTGAGGCAGCAGTAGACCAACAGCCCCGTGTCCTGCGAGCTCGTTAACTTCTGTAGTCAATGGAGTCTCCTGGCTTTAAGAGTGAATAGATGGAAACAACAGCTTCCGCTTAACGTTGGAAAGACATGTCTGATGGCAAGATAAACGGTTCAAATATTCTTAAATGTAGTTCTTTTTTTACGGTGTCTGAAATATGTTTTGCAGCTTCCTGTCCACAGCAGTATATTACTTTGCTCCCATGCTGGTACTCATGTCTGTCTAGAAACTGGGTTTGTGCAGACCGCCATTGATTGTGGGTAATAACACTGAATATGGATAAGAACCTCATGCAAGCCTACTTCAAAACGCCCAAACAATCCCTTTTCAGATCCATTCCCTACCATAAAAAACATGGAAAATGACTTTAAGCACACTTGGCATAAAAAAAGAACAAAAAAACACCACATAGTTGGACATATTATTTTTCTATGCCTTGAACAGGACAGATGGAACATTGGCCTGCATGTGACGCTGCGTTGGAGATGGGATTCCACGCACAAACAATCACAGGCAGCACTCATATGAATAGCTAAGTAGGAGGCAGCACCCACGCACAGCTGGACCGGGCAGTGGGGGTCCTAGTCCGGGACAGGACAGGTGACAGGTGACAGGTGACTGCGACACAGATAGCAGACGTGGGATTAGTGGGATCTCACAGCCAGGAGAGGGGAGAGTTTCCCATCAGGAAACAGCAGATTTCTATATCAGTGCAGGGGAAAGCGAAGAGACCAAAATGTTCCCATGCTGTAGGGTGGGAAATATGAGAACCTTTTGAGTGTTGATTTGGAGACTGCAAAAGAGTTTGCTTTGCTGAAGGACGAGACGATTTCCAGAGTTCTCTCCCTAGATTCAGGACAAAGTTGGTGCAAGGCAGCGCTGTGTGATCTCAGAGCATGACGGGTGTTGAGGTGAGATAAATACTGCTCAGTCAACATGGAAGAGATTTGGAAGGGACTGAGACATAAGCTTAACCCTTTGGGGGCAGGTGTTTAAGTTTTTAATAAAATGATATCTTTGCAATAATACGTCACAGAGATATGGTTTCAAATCTGGCGGATATGGTTTCCACTTCCGCGTCTGAGCATCTGTACATGGACGTGTCTTATGACGTGTGCAAAGCTTCAGTGTGAGTCAGAAGATGCCAAGCAAAGAGTCCTGAGCAAAGCTATATTGGAGAGGGACGGCGCAGCTTCAGTGCCTGAAGGATCCAGACTCTGCATGAGCTAGCTACGTGCTAACATTGCTAAAACTAACAGATCCAGCTATACTCAGGCCATGAGCTAAAAATGCACAACGGTAGTTACAGCCTTACAAACACGTAACTGAGATCCAACACAACTAGTCGTACTAAATCCACTGTAAGAAAGGTGATAGGGACAACAGTTGATTACCCACCGTTCATAGCTGTAGTCAGCTATCTCCGTTAGCGCTCATTAGATCGCGCTGTGTTAGCAGCACCTAACGTGACATAAACACTACTGTAGTAACGATTAACGGAGATCCAACACTACTGGGCTTACTAAGTTCACTGAGAGAAAGTTAACGGTGATCGGGACAGTTGAGAATGCACCGTTCAGTCGTAGAAGCAGCCAATGTGGCCATAAGTGGAGATTACTTCATTCTTCACTTTAATGCTGCACTAATCAATATTTCTCCACGGAGAATGGAGCATACTGCAGTGTGTGTTGTGATCGTATTGATGAGCCCGGGGAGAAATATCAACCAACTCTGCTCTTCTTTCAGCTCATTTCACACAACTTTTGTTAAGTTAACGCAAAGATGCGACTAGAACCCAATGACGTGACAGATATGCATCATTCGCGTCGCATATCCGCAATAGTTGAAAATATTTCTAAATTAGATTTTTTTAAATGTTAAAAGGTTGAACGTCACCTCATGGAAGTAGATCCAAACTGCACTGCAAATATCTTTCCCCATCCCACTCGGTGTTCTTGCTGACCCGTGCCTCAGTGTCACTGGTAATCGTGGTTAAGATCATCAGAGTAAGAAATCAGAGCGAACTGTTTCTATGACAACACCCTTAACCCTCAAGTACAATCACACAGACAGAACATTTTTATTTTATGTTTCGTTAAAAAAAAAGAAGCAATGTGCTAATAGACATGACGGTGACAGCGCAACGCCATCCAATCACCGCCCTACGCCCACTTTGCCTTCGGCTCCGATATGCGTCACCATGTTGAGCTGCAGGCGTTGCAGGACCGCTCACGCGGCTGTGTGGGTGACGTGTTCAGAGGGTTGCTCACGCCACACTCCGGATCAACCCCACTTATTCACATTTCTGAAAGAGGAAAAGCTCTTGAAAGGACTGATTCACATGCTCGCGGTACCAACTGGCTCCAGTGCTGCACTTCTCAACCTCATCCACGCGTGTCACGGCACATTAAGCGACAGGATGGATGAAGTGAGATCAGATATAGACGGGTCAGAGGGTTGCAATGTGATCTGAATTCAACATGTTTTTGATAGAATAAGGCCACAGCACAAACACGAGTGCCACTACGATCGACATGCCTCTGCATTTGTGTTATATTCCTTCAAATATCATTGTGGATGGGTACCACAATTAGTGGTTTCACCTACTACACATTAGACAAGTGGAGGTAATGTTCTGGCGCCGCCCCCAACCCTTTACATCAAAATTAGAACCTGTGGTTTCTACCTCTGTGTGTTCATTTCCTCCATCTACATATATATATATATATATATATATATATATATATATATATATATATATATATATATATAAAATCCATTCAAATGTCAGCGCAAAGCGGGCAGCGCGTTGACAGCTCAGCGTTCGTGGCTTTTAAACAGAGGGAGCCTCATGTGTGGGGAGCCTGGAGCCTCATGTGTGGGGAGCCTGGAGCCTCATGTGTGGGGAGCCTGGAGCCTCATGTGTGTGGAGCCTCATGTGTGGGGAGCCTGGAGCCTCATGTGTGTGGAGCCTCATGTGTGGGGAGCCTGGAGCCTCATGTGTGGGGAGCCTGGAGCCTCATGTGTGGGGAGCCTCATGTGTGGGGAGCCTGGAGCCTCATGTGTGGGGAGCCTCATGTGTGGGGAGCCTGGAGCCTCATGTGTGGGGAGCCTGGAGCCTCATGTGTGGGGAGCCTCATGTGTGGGGAGCCTCATGTGTGGGGAGCCTCATGTGTGGGGAGCCTCATGTGGCAGCTTGATTTCTTTCAACCTGTACATCAAGAATTAAGCTTAGAACCTGTAGTTAATTTCCTTCCGTTAAAAAATACAACCCCAGTTGCAATATTGAAGAAAACTAAAGACTTGGACCTTGTGTCAGCTGGTATTGTGTGATATGTTACATGATGTATCAGCCATAGCTTTCATTCATTTCCAGTTGAAGGGGGTAGTATAAAATGAGTTTCGTTTAAAAAAAAATGAAGAGATGTAAAGTATAGTATATGAATTTGGATGTATATTTTAAAATTAATAATATGGGTATATCATTTTGAGGTTTTGAAGGCTCAACAATTGTATTGCTAATGAACATAAGGTTTGAAAAATACAACCTTTACCAGATTTAACAGGATTTAACAGTTCTAGTCCTCAATCCAAATACAGACGCAGCATTTTATTGTTAACCAGACAATAACCTCGTCTCTGTCCAACTCAATGCAGCTCGGTAGGTTTGGAGTATCTGTGTATTTGAGTATCTAAGATTTAGTAACCAAGGGCGTAGGTTTGCATATGGTCCATAGGGGCTAGTCACGATCTAAATTGCTTTCAAAATAAATACATATACTATACTCATATAAGGTCTACATTGATTCAATAAGGCATTATTTTTTAAATGCATTCAGGAAACTCAGAAATCCAGTGCAGATGTAGTGCAGGTTTAGGAAGCAGCAGTGTATTTAAATAAAACGTCAAAAGAACAGAAAACAAGCTAATAATTGCAGTGTCCCTCCCAATGCTGAGCCCAAGGGCGTAGGACCCTCCTTTTTCCACCCAAAAAATGTGTATGGAGCCGCAAAAGCTATTTGATATCACAGCTTATAAAGTTGTATTATAGTCATATTATATATACAAAAACTATAGTTATAGTTGTTGTATTTATGAAATCAAAGAACAAGAATAAAGACAATTATTGACATTGTATTGTTATTTTACCTGTTTATAACTATCAAACTCTTATAAAGACTATGAGACTAGACAAAACTATGCGGAGCCAAAGTCTTATCAATATTTGTGGCTAATCTGGTCGGGTAATTTGAGCTTAATCTGTGATCGTCTCTGGTATGAAACTCCAGCGTTCAGTCCATCAGCTGCAGCGTCCAATCACATAACAGATGAACAGAGAGGGGGCGTGTCCAGCGTTCAAACACTTCCTGGAACCCTGCACTCGGGGCTCCTCGATCATGACTCCTCCCATTTCCCTCCTCGCTCCTCAGAGCAGAATAACAGCTTTGAGACGTCAAGATGGCGGCGCAGAATCACTTCCGGTTCAATCGAGGATCGAGGAAACGACAATTTAGAGACTTAGGATGCACCCTTAGTCTCTCGTTTCAGACTCCTCCCTCCTGTGTGATCGCAAGCCCCGCCCTCATTGTTTCAGCCTGTGCCTCGTTGCCCCCCCCCCCCCCCCCCCCCTTTGATAAGGATCTTTTTATTTTGTTTTTCACACACCTGTCTGTAATTCATAGTTATTTAATGCAATGAGGAAATACAGGAAACTTCTGGATATTTTAATTATTCAGTAATTTACCTGAAGCACATTTGTCAGAATAATGCGATGAACTATACTGTAAATTACTGACTAATGAAGGGAATCTGCTGTATGTGGAAAAACTAATATATATATATATATATATATATATATATATATATATATATATATATATATATATATATATATATATATATATGTCCATTATACTTAGCTAATTTAACCGAATACAGTATGCCAATAGATTAGGCTTTTATTCAATTTGACAAATATTAAATAATGAGCAATATCTTACACACAGAGGAAATTATACATTTTGTTAATGTAACTTTAGAATATAACTTACATGAACAACTATTCAACATGTTCTTGATGACAAATGTAATCAATGCATGTATTGTTTTATTTATAAATTGTTCATCAGATTTATCCGATGTAGTTTTTGGATTGGATGTTTTCCTGCATGTATTCTTACTGGCCTCCACATCTATAAAAGAGAAGGCCGGTTGAAGCGGGTGTGTGAGAGTTCAACACTTCTCTTTGAATGAACTCTAATGTGCACAGCGAGGCACACGGGTCCTCACACACAGCTTCACCTTCAACGCCCACAACCCAGCGACTACTGTTCAGAAACATGCTGTAATTCAATGCAATAAAAGATCATCTTACCAGAATGCTACATATATCTCATTGTGATCACCAGAGAGGCGTCGATCCAACTTTCGTCCTTTGAAGGCCGGTGATTTTGTGGGAAACTGTGTTGCATCCATACTATTGAGTGCACCGCCACAATATTATAACCACGCTTAATATTAATCGTTCTGACGCGACCAACAACGCCAGCTGCAGAAATGAGTTTAATCAGCTGCTCTCTTTCTAAAAATGGAATATGAACATTTTATCATGAGGATTGATTGCACACTGTTGAAGTAGATTACATTGTACAAGCGGTTTATCTTCGTTTGTCAGTCCGGTCTTAATGAAACCAACCAGGACCATACTTGGCTTGGTTGAGTGTTTTGTGTGCGCCGGCTGTCTTTTCCCCTCTTGGTCCTGCTGCACTGTGCATCCGGTCAGGCCAAGACATGCGGCAGGTGATGAAAGGTGTGGAGAGATATCACCAGGCCAATTAGTTTCTTCAGCCGGGACAGAGGAAATAAGTCATATAAATGGTTTGTCTTGCGTAACGCTGCACATAATCAGATCTTTCATCATGCAAAAGGCTTATTGACATAAGTTATAATAATAAAAACCACCATGAAATCTTTATCTCCATAAATTCAAAGAAAGCCATATCCGGCTAAATAAAGACATCAAGCAGTTTGAGAATTGGATTGGCCGCAGTAACTCCAGGTCCACTCCTTGAGATTCCTTCACATGCTTTGAAGGTCGTCATACTTTCCACACAAAGGTAAGAAATCTCTGCAGTAACTGGTCCATCTTTTACCTCCTGTTCTACTTACGGCAAAAGCATTTGACATTGTTTTAGAGAAGCCAAAGAGTGGGAAAACGCAAGTATTGACAGCCACTCAACATTCCAATAGTCTCTCCTAATTGTCAGAACACAGCTGTTTCACTTCAAGGTCAATGGGAGTTATGGAGTGATAATGTTCTGTGGAAAGAATCTGCTTGAATGAGAATGGCTTTGACTTTGCCGAACATGATCCGTTCATCACTTTGGTCATGTGTTTTAGTCCCTTTTATTTTTGCTCATGTGAAATTAGAGCAGGGGTGCCCACACTTTTTTGGCTCACGAGCTACTTTTAAAATGTCAAAAAGATCTACCTACATTAATAATGCTTATATCTATATAAAGCATTATTAATGTATAAATATACAGAGTATACTTTATATTTACAATATTGGCGTACCTTGCATAACTGCATGAACCCTTATGACACAATACAATTTTGTACATTTTTGGTCATTACATTTTGCTCTGATGACTTCACTGCATGGAACCAGCAGGGTTGCATAGTCCGGACAGCAGCTGCTGGTAGTCAGCGTCAGGCAGACCAAAGGGTCATCAGTCATGGTGGAGCGGTGTTTGGACTTAATATTTTTCATGTGGGAAAAGGCTGACTCTAGGGCTGCAACTAACGATTATTTTCATAAACGACTAATCTATCGACTATTTTTTCGATTAATCGACTAATCTAATGACTATTTCCCATAGCAAATTAAGAATAGAAACTCAAAATGTTGGAATTTGAACTTCAAATGTATTTGAGTAACAAGATCTGAACATCAGAACATCATCATAACAAATAAATTAAATAGTAATACAAATTAAAGTGCAAATATGCTTTAAATGTAAAGAAAAAGTACAAAAAGTATAAAGCTTTAAAGGTAACTCAACATAGCAATCAAGCCTCTGAAAGTGCAAAATAACTAAAGAATAACTGGGCTGCAAGTGCCATTCAAAGTCCAAAACTTTAAAAAAATTGTCCATCCTACCCGATAATTAAAGCGCAAGGGTTTAAAGTAAATCAAAATGACTCATTACAGTCCCACGTCTTGCTGCTCCCTCCTTCAGGGGAACACACAATTGACACACGTTTTAAATTGTAATTCAGAAACGTGAGCATATTGACATACTCTTAGTTGGTTGTATTCTGCATGTTTAACAACATGGAGAAACTCCTGTATCTCCGGACAGAGCTCTATCAGCGTCTCTCATCAGTGTGCAGCAGGAGGTCAGAGTGGCTGCAGTCCTTCTCCAGATGCGCACAGAACATCCGTCTTTGAAGAGCTCTCGCTCGATTAGACCATCTTCGTTGCCACATCCATGATCTCTTTCATGTTTAGCGTTGTAGCGCATAATGCTTGTTGGTGTATTATGCAGTGGTAATGAAGGAAGTCGGGGAAAACATCGCCCTGTACTTGGCAATACATCCATTCAAGCGGCCAACCATTGCGGGCGCAGCGTCCGTAGTGATTGACATTAATTTGCACACTGGGAGCTGGGTTTTGTCGCTAAAGTTTTTAAAACATTTTTTAAATTATTATTATTTTTTAAATGGCATGCGATCTACCCGCACTACCTCCGCGATCGACTGGTAGATCGCGATCGACGTATTGGGCACCCCTGAATTAGAGTATTTGACTGAGTGTTAAGGCGCGGCACAGCTTCTCTGATATGGTGGGGGACTAGCAGCACTTCAGTGAGTTGAAGGATCTGTTGCTTTCAGCCAGAGTAGAGCAGACATTCTCGGGCAGCCTCCTTGAACACTGTTTGAAATGTGTTTGTTTGCTCTCAAACCTGAGTGTCCACAGACAAATGAGAGGCCCAACCTGGACTGTGTGCTCTGGGTACTGAGCGATGCAATGGTGCTTTGGCCTCAAGAGGACGATCGGTATGTAGCTTCTTCTAAAAAATACAAGCCGTACTCCGTCATTACCTTTAAATAGGCAATCTGTCCGGAAGAAATGACAGGGGGCACAAATGAAACCCCCCATCTGTCGAAGCCGCAAGACAAGTTAACACACATCTTTATTGTCTGCGTTCCTAATCTTCCCTCCAATTAACACTGGGAGCAATCTCGGGAAACACCAGTTCTGTGCAGCCTGGCGCTCCCAGGAGATTCCCCATATGGCTTGTCGGATGCTTCACTGCATTTTTCACTGCTAAGATACTTGAATTGATTCATCCTTCCATGCAGTTTTAGTCAGAGACCAGATGTTTGGTGATTAAAGCCACTTCATAGGACACAATAGCTTGACAGAGATCAACACTCGGAGACAAGCCAGGCCAACACATGTGGCAGTGAGCCCAATGGATCTGGTGCACCTCATCTTTCTGGACAGTGCCTTTGAATGACTGCTCAGCTCTGTCTTTTTGAAAGCAGGTCAGCTGCAAATTTGTGTCTGTTAGTTTGACAGAATCTCCAAAAGAAACGCTCGCTGACACCCCCAAGCGCACCAGAGACGAGATTATCTCCCGCAACGATTGCATACCACCCCTTTTCAAATCAATTGCAATTAGATGCCACTGACCCCAAGGTCTTTGACCAGTTGTCCCATTGCCTTGTCTCGAACAAAGTACTGAACATTTTGCTCTCTGCAAAAAAGCACAAGCTGCATTTGGTCAGTGGTTGATCGATCAATCGAGGTAAGTGAAGTAGACTGCCAGCACTTTGTTTTGTTCTTCTCCGAACCCAATGGATTCACTAATTCAAATTAGTCTTCACCAATAATCAAGCCTTCAACAAAGATTTTTTTCTGGTTCACTTTGCCGTCCCAAATATCCTTAATTGTGTCTGTCATGGACTTCCAAATGGATGCATTAGTAGTCCTCGCTCATAGGCACTGGAATAAAGGAAACCTAAACAGATGGGAGCTGGCTCAGTGTAGTTGAGGCTTTGTTTAAACAGTTTTCTTTGATCCATTGTCAATACACGAGTGTTAAAACACACACATCCATTTTAACCTCATCTAACAGTGTTACTGTCTGCCTCAGGAACTCAAACATGTTGTTTACTGAGCACATTCAGCTGTCGGATGTCATGTATTTCAGCTTGAACAACAAATAACGGATGGGTTAGCTTGCCTGTAGCTTGAGCTCCAACAGGGCCAGATGTCCTTCTTCTTCGGTCCTTATCTGCCTGCAGTGAATTCTGCGGTTTGGTTAAATTCAATCTTGGCGAAAGTAAAGCGTCAGAAAACACACTTCATTCAAAACAATGCAGGCTATCAGCTCAAAGGTTAACACTCAATACAATCTTGCCAAAAACTAAATTAAACTCACCTATGTGTCTGTTTCAGCAAGGTCCCGCAGTACACCGGTAGTTCCCTTAACCGTTAGCGGTTAGCCAAACACGCCGTCCAATTAAAACAATCTCAGTGAGCCAACTGTTTTACCCATCTGGGTGCAAAGCAGCTGCCGAGAGGGACTCAGCAGAGGAGCAGCTGGGGGGTCGGCGATGCACTCATCTGTTTAAAAAAGGCCATAAAACAGGTTTTGATAAAGTGTGAGTTACCGAATCCACGAGAGGTCCTTGAGCATGCAGCCATAACCGGCCAACCAAAACATTATGCAGTTTGCCGCAGCAGAATTTGAGTTGAGGCTGTTGCTTTCCCGTCTATCAGATGTTTTTTATAATTTAAATTAAAGCCAGTCAAATCTTCCCAATGCACAATGCAATGAGTTATAATGTAATACGAGAAGCCACATTAGCACTGCCGAGTTGTGGCAAAGTTACAGATTGTCTCTTTATGAAACAGGCATGCAGTGAGACGTTGATGCTCACACCGCTCTACTGAATCGTGATGTCATTTCTTACAGCGCTTCATTACATTTGTTCACAGCTTTAAAAACAACAATACACTCAATGTAGATTGTTCTGACAGTTCTTGGCTTATTCTTTTTAATCATTTAAGGTGAGGATCTGTGCTTCAGTACCCGAGTCCCACCATGTCCACTTGTTTTGGAAGCAGCCTTTAATAATCTCTAATCCTGGCCAGAGTGGACAGGAGAAGATAATGAGACGACGCATGTATGTCTGCTACACATCTGCAATCATCTGGATCGCTTTTCTGTTTGTCTCGGAAACAACTCGCACGATAGGCTCACCTCGCTGGTTGCCTGGAGGTATTACATCTTTTCCGGGGCACTCGTGGAGGTCCGTCCGTGGAGATGGAGGCCTTGATTAATGGACGTAGGAAGCGCAAACAATTACAGCCCTGAATGCTTCTGTACGAGGAAGAGGATTCACCTCCAATCCCAGGTATCAGCTTCAGGAATATATATAGGAGGGGGTGGGGGGCCCTGGATCGTTGGCCCGCTCCGCTTAATGACGAGAATATATCTCAGCTACGATACTCAAGCTTGTTGAAATGAAAGATATGCATAATGGAAGCCAGTCTTAAGGCATGTCATACATATGCAGAAGCTTGGTGTAAAAGCAGTCGATGGATTACCGGCATTAGGAAATGACTTTTTAACACATGCTGCTCATAAACTCACTGTGTTTTGCCCACATCAGTCTGCTGTGTACAACTACATTAACGGAGGTCTTAGTAATGAGTGTCTGTCTCTCTCTCTCTCTCTCTCTCTCTCTCTCTCTCTCTCTCTCTCTCTCTCTCTCTCTCTCTCTCTCCACTTGACACCAGAGAGCGATATAGAAACAGGCTGAGGCGCCGGTGGGATAGAAAACCTTGAGAGGCAGCGTTCAGCTGCTCCTACATCTCTTTCCTGCCACTCTTATCGTGTTGAGGTAAGGAGGGCGAGATGAGCAACAGCAGCTCAGTATAACACTCCTACGCCGCTGTGAAGGGCTTGGAAACTATGGAGAAATAAAATTCATTTGGAAATACTTATATTCTCTAATGGTCAATGAAGTCCTGCAAGATGTTTAAAACAATATGTCACTTGTAAAATAATAATGAAAATAAATGAATGGCATGTACACAATATACTTACTAGTAATACAATACAATATATATTCGTAGTAAATAATACAACTGCTTTTAGATATTCTACCAATACACCAAACTGTGGTTCTCAACCCGTATAACTACCTGTGTGCTCTGCCATCCTGGAGTTACTGCAGAGACTCAATGGAAACTGGAGCAAAACAGCCGCTGACTATTCTGGTTGTAATTCTTTTGGGAAAACGGAGATTCTAAAATTACTCAACGGAATCACAGAATACATACTATCATGAAAACTCACTCAACAGTGTTGTTGCTCACGCAGCTCTTCCCCTCTCTTGTCGTGAGGCCCAACGATGCTCAGGTTAAACATCCATGGGAGGATATAATGAAGGGGTCCATTTGTTTGACTCAATATTCAATCCTGTGTATCTCATTAACCCAGAGAAAGCCCACGTCCTTTTAAAACTGTTTATCACAAAAAGGCTTTTAAGTTTCCCCACAACTAACCAAATAATCTGTATATAACTATCACACAAAGAAAAACATAAATGAGGAAATAGTACCAGTCAGATAGTGTCTGACTAGATCTTTGTTATACATTTTAGAATGTCTGCTTGCAATCGGTTAAAGACACATATTTGAAATGTCAGTGCAAACTTCAAATAAAGAAGTCCGACAACATTTAGATAATGTTTTGCTGCCCCAGACATGAGTCAGTGAACAGTCAAAGTGAGTGCTAATGAAAAGTACAACAGTGTCTTCACCAAGTATGTCTGCAACAACCAGCTGTAACGTTTGGTGAAATGATCCCACCCACTATTGGCTAACGCCCCCTGTCTAGACCGTAAGTGTATCAGTGGATTTTTCTGACTCACACGTCTTACACAACAGGTACGCTCTCCTTTTAATCTATGCAGATGTCTTCACCGGCTCCGTGCAGCTCCATCCCAAGGGCAAAACCACCACTTGAAGAGTTTTGATTTTTGCTTTTTTAAATACGTGATAGTGTTGTTTACGCCCCAAATAGAAAGGCACAAAGGACACTGTCTCTGGTTATAAGAGGTGGCGATGCATTTATCTGTGTGTGTACTGGTTAAGTACAGCAGGCAATCAATGGCACTATCAACAATGTTAGGCAATTTGGTGCAGCAGTGTGAAAGATTAGCCATGGACAGACACAGAGGTGCACACACACACACACACACAAGGCTGTTCGCATGATCTCCTGGCGGAAATAATAACAATTTAGTTGAACTCCAGGTGTGTTACTAACAACGCTAATAGTCAAGGTCCAAGCCGAGAGTCAAGTCACCACAACCTGAAATAACGCCACCCATAGCAGTACAGAAGGAAACCTCCAGCAGCTGTGGCACCACACAGGCAGGGAACCCGAGTTAAATAGCTGTCATTTAGCCGCTATTGCAATAAACAGCCAATGTGAATGCTAATCAGTGCTCTGTCTGTCACCGAACACAAGAGCAGCTGCTGTTTTACGGCTAGCATGATGCTGCATGTTGTCAGCCCGCGTCCCACAGGCGCTGGGACGCAGCAGACGGGTTAATTACTGCGCACCTCAAATAATCAAATGAGTGACAAGCCAACGTGAAGTGTCTTGGTCAGGTGTTGGGCCACCACGAGCCTCCGGAACAGCTTCAAAGCTTCTCCCCACAGATTCTACAAACATCTGGAACTATTTGTTTTGTTGATGATGATCAGGGTGTCAGAATGCTGCAAGAGGAGGAAGCGTGAATTATTTGGACTGACGGGTAACTTCTTCTAATAGACGTTTATGGTGATCGTCATCCTGCAGGCTGTTCTCCTTCTACACCGTGTGTAGTGACACCTAATGGAAGGAATGCGCTGTAATCTGTGCATTTAGAAATCAACACATGTTGCTGGACATTCATGAGAAAATGCACGAAAATTGAGGAATAACTCCCATAGTGATCAGTTGGGTTGAGATCTCGTATTAAGGTCACAGCATATCAAGAGTCACTTATTTGTCATACCCGTATATTCATTCAACAACCCTTCCTCTTGCCATCTTCATGTAATATGGAGGTCAAGTAGGTCTTTTTCATGCGTGCCGCCGGGCATAACAGGATGTTAGATGTTCACTTGCGTCACGCGGTGCATCTGCAAGGCTGTTGTTATGTTTCTACAATCATTTACTCGAGTTATTCACCCTGTATGTAATGGACTCTGAGTCAAGGTATAACAAAGCCGGGAGCATTTACAGTGTACTTACCCCGAGGTTCAAACACATCAAACTGAAAAACAAGGACATCATGTGAAAAATGGGGATTACTTGCAGATTGGTATTCTAAAGTACATCTTTTAATAAAGAAATATATACTATCACGGACATGCGCGCACATTAAAACAGTTCTCAACTCGGGTGACGCACAATGGGCTTCAACGCCAGTAAAGACAATGCATTCACTGGGTGGAAATGTTCACATTATCTTGTAAAGCAGAAAAGTGAAGTAACATCACACACAGTACGGTGCAAGTTTCTGCAAAGCAGGAAGTCGGGATAACACAGTTCATCGGTATAGTTAGGCTCCTGAAGCCAAGTGTTTTTAAAATATTAGTTAAAATGGTTTAATGTATCTTTGGAGTGATGCATATTTAGATGTTACCTCTGAAACACAGAGAAGAAGACTTCAGACGGAACCATGCCTACATGCGTGCTGACTCAGCAGAGAAAAGTTGGTCTACAGGAGAACAAATATTTGAAATCAATTCCCTTTGCCTGAGAGCCTTCCTGCATTATATCCCATTATATATATTCATATTTTGGATCGTCATCTGCTGCCTGAATGTTTTTTTTCTTTTAAACAAATGAAGACATTTCTATCATAAATGGATGCAGTAAAAGCAGAAATTCAAGTGTTTAATGTTCAGAATTTCCTGGTATCTCCACAAATGTGGAAACGAATCCTACGCCCCCTCGAATAAAACAAAGTGTTGGAGGTTGAATATGAGGCTGAATAGGCTTTTGTGACAATGTTGATGCGGTAATGATTTGTTGATATCATAGCACAGCACATTAGAAAGGATGTCAGCAATATCTCAAAGACAAAAAGACAAATAACTCAATGATGTGATTGAAAAATAAACCAGACTGAATATGTGCCAAAAAGGCTCTCTGCACTTGGTAGGAAGCTTTTAGAGCGTCTCATGCTTTTTGAAATACAAGATTTAAGGGAAGTGATCGAGAGAAAGTAGATGTAGCTCCGGCAGGATGGTCAGCATGTGTGCAATCCAATAACCTCATGTTCCCTCAGCCCGATGTTCCCTCAGCCCTATGTTCCCTCAGCCCTATGTTCCCTCAGCCCTATGTTTCCTCAGCACTATGTTTCCTCAGCACTATGTTTCCTCAGCCCTATGTTCCCTCAGCACTATGTTTCCTCAGCACTATGTTCCCTCCACCCTATGTTTCCTCAGCCTTATCTTCCCTCAGCTCTATGTTCCCTCAGCACTATGTTCCCTCCACCCTATGTTCCCTCAGCTCTATGTTCCCTCAGCCTTATCTTCCCTCAGCTCTATGTTCCCTCAGCCCTATGTTCCCTCAGCACTAAGTTCCCTCCACCCTATGTTTCCTCAGCCCTATGTTCCCTCAGCCCTATGTTCCTTCAGCCCAATGTTCCCTCAGCCCTGTTTCCTCAGCCCTTTGTTCCCTCAGCCCTATGTTCCCTCAGCCTTATCTTCCCTCAGCCCTATGTTCCCTCAGCCCTGTTCCCTCCACCCTATGTTCCCTCAGCTCTATGTTCCCTCAGCCTTATCTTCCCTCAGCCCTATGTTCCCTCAGCCTTATCTTCCCTCAGCCCTATGTTCCCTCAGCCCTATGTTCCCTCAGCCCTTTGTTCCCTCAGCCCTATGTTCCCTCAGCCCTATGTTCCCTCAGCCTTATCTTCCCTCAGCCCTATGTTCCCTCAGCCCTGTTCCCTCCACCCTATGTTCCCTCAGCCCTGTTTCCTATGTTCCCTCAGATCAGTACCTTCTCCACCAATAAGGTAATGATGTTTCCTGTTTGTTTGTTCTTTTCGTCTGTCTGTATGGAATGTTGTTCGTACATCTCAAAAACGTACAGAAAGATGATGATGTTGAGGGAACATAGATTCTCAAAGGAGCTTTTGAGAGAGAGAGAGAGACTGAGATGATCAAGTCAAACCCCGTGTCAAACAGTGTTTTCTCAGGCTGATTTTTTAGCAATTCTGGTATGAATCATGGGCTTCATTTACATTTTTTTGTATTTCACCGCATTTTTCGACACATTCTGTGGGAATAGGGAGACTTGAC
The DNA here is from genome assembly GCF_910589615.1 of Taurulus bubalis. Lineage (NCBI taxonomy): Eukaryota > Metazoa > Chordata > Actinopteri > Perciformes > Cottidae > Taurulus > Taurulus bubalis. The sequence continues at coordinate 33,728,913 of NC_136592.1, read as the reverse complement.
ACTTTCGACGCAGACTCTTCTGCAAACATGCGAGAGACGTGTCTTCAAAACGGCGATGTTAAATAAATTGGATCAAACAAGTCTCCTGTTTTTCCGTCGCATCTTCAAACCACAAGAGGCATGCCTGCGCCGCCTCGGTGTAGATACCATGGTGCGTCAACCCCGCGCACGGAGAGAAACCTCTCATCATCTGCACACAAAAGGCTGCTTCTGACGGCATGCTGCTGCTGCTGGTGTACTTCCCGGGTCTCTGCTGTTTTTCCTTCTTTTTTTACTCCCCCCAGCGGAGAACGCCGTCTGCCAGGCGGCTGTCTTCCTCTCTGCCAGGCAGCCGTGTCAGGTGGTGTGAAGCCGAGGGCTTGTTTACAGTCGCCCACTGGGGGGCGGGGTGAGGCTTCGTGATATGATATAAGAGGCGGGCTGAGATGTTTAGTAGGGCTACGTCGGGGCTCACGCTTGAATGTGACTGTGCTACAGTTTAAACCCCTTTAAATCCTCGGGGGGAGAAGCGCAGAGTCAGCGCCGCAGCCTTGTAAAGTCTGCAGGTCTCGCTCTCGCAATGCAAGAAGCCCGCTTGTAGAACACGGCCGGCGTAATGCAACCCTGGTAAAAGCTGGAGCCGGGGCTCCTGAGGGGACTAAAGGTTTACAGCCAAGTGAGTTACTGTATCCAGTGAAAACAGCCGCCTGCAATCTGACTCCATTGTGCATTAATGACATTGTTGCCGTCGACCTCCATCGGCGTCAGTTGACATGAAAAGATCTCCTTTCTGTCCCGCCATAAAACCTCTTTAGCCTTGGAAAGCTGCCACTGAGAGGAAAGGGGACAGCAAGAAGGAGAAGGGGTCAAATTAAGTCTAGACAACTCATTCATCCTTTCCTTATGAAATGGATCTCCCGAGGCAGACGTTTCACGACGACCACATACAGTAATGTCTCTGCGACTGTCCGGCACACGAAAAGCACAATTGCATTGAGATACGAGGCCCTTGCAAAAAAGACGTAGAGTGGAAGATCAGAATGTTTTATTCCTTGTTTTTGTTGTTTTTTTTCTGTAAAAGCTATACACTGGTATATTTTAATGCCAGGCTTTTGAAGCCTTTTTGAAGAGGATTTATAAAGAGTGGCCCGTGGTATGAATGCAGTCGAATACAGACGATCCAGAACAAGTAGAATTATAAAACCTGCAGAAATGTCTGGGTGTACGGAAAGAGAATGTCCTCCATGACGTCACCGTTTGACGCAAAAGCTTTTATACCTACTCAGATAAATTGCTGCGTTTCAGTTTTGTTCTTTGATTTAACTGTTAGTCTTGTCCTTTTAGGGGGAAACGTTTGTATCAATTGTTCCACACCTATGTTGCAAATGACTGAAAAATATATGTCTGACATGACTTTCAGAAAGGCACTCAGGATGTGCAGCTTCTGCTTTCACTCTATTGGAGCAATTAATCAGCCGACAAATGGCTTTCTGTAATGGAGGTTGTTAGAAACATCGCGCCCCTAAAAATTAAACCCATTTACATCAGCTGGGCTTGTGGTAATTGCTCCAATTGCATAAATGCAGCCACATTATTCCTGCATTCTCATTCCACGGGATCACAGACAGATATTTGTGAACATAATCATTACTTATGACAGGAAAGATCCATGTTTTGCACCTGGATATAAAATAAAATCTTCCCATTTGTAGTAGTGTAATATGAAGCTACTGTGTTTAAATACAACAGGATGTACTGGTACTCCAACACACACAGGACTTTCAGCCATGAGGCTGGTGTTCCAGACCTTGTGTCCCAAAGTGTTATTGTGAAGCGATGAGTCTGATAGATGATCTCTACCATGAGGTACATTTATACTGTTTATCTATAGTTATTAAGACATTTCACATCAAACCAACAAACCCCAGTGGACCTGCAGGAAAAGGCTCATCCTCCGGGGATCATGAATGTTTGTACAAAATGTCATGGCAGTGCATCCAATAATTTAGATTATCCAGTCAGAACCAAAGGGATGCGACGACCAATCGACCGTCCAACCAACATTGTCAACCCTAAAGCCGTGCCCTGGTGTGCACACAAAGAAAGAGTTCTTAAAATCAATACTGCAGAGTTTATCATGGTTTTCAGTCTGTCAAGCACTGGACACTATACAATTCCCATAATGCACCTCAAAAGCATCATTAGTCAGACCCTGCCTGCCTGGTAAATGCCCCACGATATTTTCTCAGACTTGACCTCTTGAGCCACAGAAGACATTTTACCGGCTGAGTAGTTCTGTTTAAGCTCGTGTGTAAAGTCTGTGGAGTATCACTTGGGTTCTACATTTAAAGTGTAAATACCTCTAGCGCCGCTGTAAATTACAAACTGTGTCAGAGCCTCGGCGCTCCATTAAGCACGGTCCACTTGACCCGTGTGAACTCCACTGAGGGGTAAACCCCCCACCAAACCCCCTCATCGGCCACCCAAGCCTCCACAAGACGGCTCATGAGGAAGAGGTGCAACTATTTATCAGCAAGCCATTACAAATTCACTTGAATTGCATGTGCATCCAAGGACATGCTCTAAGTATCTATTAGAGATGGAGAACCCCAGTAAATCCACAACATGCCGCCGCCCGGCCCGCTCCTGCATCCATGTGTGTTATTCATTTCAATTATGAAGCGAACCTGCGCGGCCGAGCCCCTCCCTCTGCGTCTATTCATCACGCCGACACAGCGAGGCGTCGCAGAGGAGCATGTAAATACACTGTGATTAAATGAGGACGTAACCAAATGATGCAAGAGCCTCTAATGGAGTCCGTAACTTCTTCTCAGCTCTCCAAATGAACATTGTCGTGGCAGACAGCTTTGGAGCAAAGTAGACCACGAGTGAGCTGCAGAATTAATGGGGAGGGAGCGGGAATAAATGCAATATTATAAGGAACTCTGACCCTCCATGACTTGGTTAAAGTACGCATTAAAGGGAATAATATCTGACTGTATGAAGGATCTGATTCTCCATGCCGGGCGAGACAAAGTGAGTATGACAGGGGTGGGACAGCCACACAGAGAGAGTAACGCGGGAACAAATACAACCATGAGTCACATTAGTGGGAGAAAGATGGGGTGCTGAGAGGGAGAGACAAGTAAACAGGATTATGAAACAAACCCTCAGGCAAATGAATATCATTGAGAGGTATATCACTGCCAACAAAGATGAATCAACCCCTCTGGGGGGAAAACTTGTCCCACAACCAAGAGAAGCAAGGAACAGAATGTCCTTACTTACTTTTTTATGTCCATCATATTCTCTGCAGTTTTTCCTTGTGCTTCAAAGGTAAAGAATAGAAAGAAAACCTCTTTAGATTATTATTATTTTCCCGCATGCTCCCATGGGGTGTTTTATCTCAGCATGGTGCAACACGGTGCGGCGTGGCCTTCAGGAGCTTTAATCATTGCTCCGCCATTCTTAATGGAGTGATTATTAGCACGGGGATTAATGGGCTCAGTTCAATCTCACGCAGACCCTCTTGAGATTTACTTTTGTCGGGCGACTTCCAAGCGCACAAAGGGAGCGGCGACAGTGGGGAGGGTTAAGGAGGGCTTCCCCCATTCACTCCCCTGGTGAGTGAGTGAGTGAGTGAGTGAGTGAGTGAGTGAGTGAGTGAGTGCTTCACGGGAGCTAACAAAGAGCGCAGAACACTTTAACCACTTCATCTCCCGACCGGATGGCTTCATTAGCTCGGCGAGGTGAGCTGAGGACAGGGAGAGGGGCAGGAAAAATAAATAGAAATGGACGGGCGAGGAGATGAGAGCAATTAGTGAGCCCAGCTGGAGAGCTACAGTTCTTTAGTAAAGCTCACAAACAATTCGGAACGAGGGCTCCGAGCTGCTGTGCTGTTCCAGAAATTCCTGCAGTCGTATTTGTGCCGCAGATTTGCTGTGCTGCGTGTGGAGGCAGTTTTATGAGGCTATTTCTTTTCTCAGGATGCGTGTGGGTGTGAGGTGGGTGGGGTGGCGGGATGGGAGCATTGTGTCCCGGGCAGATATATACGCTGTGTAAGCACAATGCCCTTGAATCTGGCCTTGGACCTCCGTTGCATTTCATCCCTCTCGCTTCACAGGAGATCGAGGAACTCATTTGGCGAATAGTCCACACTGTTCTCCGTTCAGGTAGGAGGGAGGATGTCGTGCTGTCTGTATTAAGTGATGCTGTGTGTGCTGCAGAGATACGGACATCTTGTCTTTAGTACATCGTCTGGTCCCAACGTTACATTCCCACAGCTAACCTGCGCTCTCAAATACGTTTAGAGGGAAACGTATTTGCTCCTGGAGAACGGTCACCGTTTGAAACAACAAAAGACCCTAAAAAAAGAATTCGGCAAGTTTCGGCAACACAAGTACTTGGTATGGTTTAGTAAAAAAAACATCATGGATTGGCAAAAAACACAACACAAACTTGGTTATGTTCAAGCATCAAAAGTACTTGGTTAGGTTAAAGCAGTGGTTCTCAAACTTTTTCTGTCACGCCCCACTTTGGAGGAAGGAAAGCGTTCGCGCCCCACCGCCCAACAAAATTGTACAAAATGGTCAAACTTTTTGTGACTTCTCCATCCGTGCTTTTTAAAATAATAGAATAAAGAAAATTGAAATCCCTTTCAAGTAAACCAGAGGGGTATTCTTCGTACCTGGCTAAACAAAGTCAAGCAAATGTCCTAATCTCCAGCTTAAATTAGCGAGATGATTGACATCAGGCTATCTGGGTTTCTTCACGGCTGATCCGCTGAAACGTCTCGTTCATTCTAGCCAGACGTCAGTCATCTGGATAAATGCGCCCGCTCCTCTTCAGGAGGATAATAATGGAGCACTGACACCACCATGTTCTAACAGTACAATGGACAATAAACTCAGAGGAACCTCTTTTTATTCCTCTGCTGAGAAGCAGGAGATGATCATGAAGGCATATGAGGAAGTCAGTACCGTAGTCATTCACAGCAAACGCGTTGCGAATATTCCAACTTTTTGCAACATTGTTGCCGTGAACGCAACTTTAACTCCGCCCCCGCTGAGAGACATAAGCGTCGCAAATATATCAGACAAGTTAAATGCGTCAGTGTTGAGAAAATGTATCGGCTAATTTGAAGTGCTTCATCACCCAAATCAATCAGATTATATTTACGAATAAACATGTACTTATGAGGATATGTGTACTGTATGCACGTATGAATCATGTACTATATATGTGTATATGAGTTTGAATATGTGTATGGGCGGATCAGTATGTATGCATTATTCATAATCAGAAATTCAATCAATTGAAGCAGTGAAAATAAATTATGTGTGATTCTCTGTATTCTCATCACGATCACCTTAATCATGTTCTACAATAATGATATGTATGGTGTACTAATAACACTGTCATATAATTATGATGCTTTAACACATCCATAAGTTTCTTAAGAGCTAAATAAACTTAAGAACAGCGGCATGCAGCGGCTGACAGTCTGTGTCTGAGACGATCAGCTGCGTCTGTGGTGATCAATGTCCGCGGCTCGAGAAGCTCTCTAAATAAATTATTTCTTGTCGGCAAAATCAATATCGCCGCGTACAGGAAGTCATGATGATGTAAAGGATGGATCCTGGCGATCTGGAAGAACTCTCTCCCTATAAAACTAATATAACTAATATCGCTCCTTCATCAATGAGGAAGGAAGCTGCCTTTTTTGTCCGTGGGAGTGTCCATCTTATCCAGTGAATTTCAGTAAGCCTGCTGGGGAGCAGGTTTAAATTTTTGGATGTGTTGCTGTGGTGATTAATCTAAGCTTGCTTCGAGAAACCGAGAACGCCTGACCTACATCATCTTATCCTGACAATTAGCCGCTAACTCAGTAACCAGGTACGAGAAATAGGGGCCAGATCGCTCCATTAGACAAAAACTAATAACATGTGCAATCACTTTGTTAGAACAATGCAAATAAAGTTCTATCTGTGCAAAAAATAACTCATATTTGGCAAAAAAAATGACCACAAGGTAGCCGGTTCATCCCTGTTCTCCATAGTTTCATGTTGACGTGTCCTTGAGCTGGATGGATAAAATGCAGACAATAATTTACACACTGGGATTAATAAAGGATTATATATATTTTCTTTTACGAATCTGCATCTCCCCTTGCGCCCCACCTGCAGTACGTTAGGTTAAAACAACTAAAGTACTTTATGTTAAGGCATTGACAGTACTTGGCTATTAAGTTATTTGTGCTACCTCAAAAACCAACATAATTCCCCCGAAACGTAAATTGCCAAAACAGTTGTGTTGTATTTATGTCATTTTCAGGAGACAGGGCTTGTATTTCCCTCTGAAGTGAATTAGAAATACAAAGTAGCATGCCAGTAAAGTCCTTGTGCAGAGTTAAATGTATATGGTTCCTTTCCACCTTTAGTCATAGTGTTACACTCTGAATGAGGACAACCTCTATTAAGGTGCCAGCAAGAGAACAGTCTTACAGGAACAGGCTTCCATGACTAAAGGTACAGTATGATGAGCGATGAGTGCAGTATTTGATGTAATGGGTGGTTGTCTTTCTATAAGTGATGGCCCTGTGAAAGGGTGGTAACCAGTGTGTCAGCCTCCACAGGATAATGGAACATGGATGGATAAATGGATGGATAAATGGATGGATAAATGGATGGCCTACAATGAGTTCTTAAGGAGAACCTTGACCTACAATGGTTGCCATTACCAAAGTTGCTCTGTAATAAAAAAAGTGAAACTGCGCCAACGGTATGAACTGGTATACACTTCCTGTCTCACAAGTCGGCACAGTCTAATGTGTTATTTAAATATTGACACAGCTAACAGCCATATTCAGCATGACACAAATGAGTTAGCCCGGGCGTTTGCGCCGTTAGCTGAACATGTTGACACGGCTTGGCTAACATTAACGCTAGACTGCTGCTACATGGTGCGAGTGTCCTGCTGGGACAGAGACGGGTTCAGAACAAAGTGAATTCTCTCCCGAGTTGAAAAATGCCATTTCTGTGTCAGAATGTTGGCTTGTGAAAAATGGGTCCAATATTAACTTCCTTGACTATGGGGCAAAGTATCGGTCATAATCTGGGCTCGCGTTCTCTTCCCAGAGGAGCTAATAGACTCAGGACCTGCCGCTGGGCTCCTGGAGTGGCGGGTATCTGACACAGACTCAGCAAATGTACACCGACCCAGGTAGCCATCGGCGCTATGCAGGTGAGGGTCGGCTGACTCTGCTGTGTTCCGGCTCCATGCGGCCAAATGTGACTATAACTTTGGCCCATTTCATTTCCGCCAAATCTGGGTTGGCATATACGGCCACTCCAGTGTGGCATCTCCTTTCTGACCCGGCTCAACCACAGCATATTGTCTGCATCATTTTTCATGGATACAGTGAAGTTAGTTTCTTACAGGCCTGACGTCTGCAGGAAGAGACAGATATTGGGTACTTCCGTGGTTGGATATGATTTATTCAGACCAAATGAAAATAAGACAACATGGTGTCTAAAAAATCATTAAAAAGAGGAAGAACATGTTGAAATTTACCCAGTTGCCAGACAATGATTTGGCATTGTATGTTTCTGTAAACCACAGGAAACGCTGCATGTCATATATGTTTAATAAAAACTATTGTGGAGCTGGAAGGGACCGCAGAGTCGAGGCAATTCCCTGTATGTTCATCACTAAAACAGACTACAAGCAGCACTTGATGATGCATTGTTAATTAAAAAATAATAACAATACCAACTAAAAAAGTCACAGTCACACACTTTACTTTTAAAAGGCACTGCATCAGTACACAATAGCATATGTAGGATTTATGATGCACTGCCACAAATAATGCACAGGACATTGTTGCAAGGACACACACACACACACACACACACACACACACACACACTCCTGCGCACAAGTGAAAGGACTGACAAGTCATGCTAAATGCCAGCCAGGTGGTCAGCTTCAGGCAAAGCTGTGGAAAAGGTTTCCCCTGTCAGAACAATCCTTCCCCCAGACTTCAGGCAGAAGTACATTGTAATGGCTTTCAATTAGAATTCCTGCAGCTGTGCCGTGACGGCATCTGTTTATTCTCAGGTGAGAATCTATGGGAGCTGCTTCGCAACATGTGACTTGTTTCCGAGTACTGAAACTCTTTTAGTGTGCAGATATCTGTACACATTAATACAGCAGCAAACAACTACTGTCGATGCAACGATAGAGTGTCATGGCAGTGCTACAGAATGTTTGCGTTCCCAACTGGCTCACGGCCGCCGCTCTGGTTGTATATAAGTCTATATTAATGACTCTACTTCTCTCTGGTTGTATAGAAGTCTATATAAATGACTCTACTTCTCTCTGGTTGTATAGAAGTCTATATTAATGACTCTACTTCTCTCTGGTTGTATAGAAGTCTATATTAATGACTCTACTTCTCTCTGGTTGTATAGAAGTCTATATTAATGACTCTACTTCTCTTGATGTATTCCCTCAGTAAACATTGTAAACATGAGTTTATGTCTCAATCTCTAGTTTCAAGTCTTGATGTTCATTTAGTAAATTATGGTCATTTAGAGTCAAACAGACCATAAAGCAGGGGACGCTTTAGGGGTGGGGCTTCTGTGATTGACAGGTCACTGCCATTACTAGAGCCGTATATGACTCTACGTCGCTCCTCAGCAGTCCAAATATGGTCGCGTCTGTTCATCCCAGATGCACATATATGGTCATCTATATATCCTCCACATATATGATAGAACACATATTGTCCACCATGTTGTGCTCCTTTGGGGAATCCTTTAGGACGAGGACACAGGGAGGCGAAGGTAGTCGCGATGGCAGCAAACCAACCTAAGAAAGGGATGCATTGGGACACAAGGGCCGTTGATTTGAAGGGGGGTGCGGGAGCTCCTCAGCTTTTACTAGTAGCAATTTGGAGAAAACAAGTTACTGAAATGAGGACAATTTCTTTTCTGCCAGCTCTGGACGGTCAGCTCACGCTGTAGCTCCCCACACCGGCCCGCCTGTCCTGCTCCTTCCTCCTGGCCAGATTAACTGTAACTGCGTTTGCAACGCGCCGCTTATTGCTGATACATCGGTGCAGCTGTGCAGCTGCAGTTGTTGTTTTTCTGGGAGGGTAGACATGGCAACTCAGATATGAATACTAAACAAACGCTGTGATTTATATTCCTATGGACGAACGGGGTGCACACACACACACACACACACACACACACACACACACACACACACGCACGCACACACACACACACCTACGTCTGTTACCGGGAAACAGGGGTGAGACGGAAAGAGCAGGGAGAAGCATCTCCCAAAAAGAGAAAGAAGCCGGTGCATTGAAGACACAGTCGAGTAGCGATGCTGCAATCTATTTTTGGCTCCCTCCCCCTCGCTTCACCCCAAATGTCACCCGGCTCTGAGACTTTCTCTCTTTCTTTTTTCTTTTTTACAACTGGAGTCATTGATAAAAGGTTGACTTCTTCCAAAGGCACGACAAATGTGCAGGTACTGACCCTCCCGGCGCTCTGACACTAGACAATGCACTATGAAGTCACCTCTAACCTCTTCCCCTGATGGATGTCACGTGCCTCGTGCTCCGTTCAGCCACTGCATCGTTTCCACCCTGACTTCGGGACATATTGACAAAGGGGTTGGTGAGAAATCGGCCACTCTGGTGACTACTTCTTCTGCCCGTCCGTCTGATCCATAACTGGGGTTGAATGATAACTCACAACTCCAGAGTCTACCCCCCCCCCCCCACCCAATCCTGCATATTCATTTACGCAGTGTAAGGTTGAGTAAAGGAAACACTTGTCATGTGACGGCTCAGAGGATCTCAGGTGAAGCTCCAGACGTGCTCTGCCCCAGATCAGCAGCGTGTTTGATGAATGATCCTTGAGCCAAACTCATCCCGGACTGTACTTCCTGATATCGGAATATAAGAAGCGTCAGCGAGCCTTTGAAAAATGATGATATAGATGGAGGGATAAGCTTTGAAATGAAGAAAGCTGCGTTCAGAAGCTTAAAGCACATAGAAACCGGAGAGATCTAATCCCATGCGTGATGATAAGCACTCAAGGTATTGTTTGTGTGTGTGTGTGTGTGTGTGTGTGTGTGTGTGTGTGTGTGTGTGTGTGTGTGTGTGTGTGTGTGTGTGTGTGTTTGCTTTTGTAAGAACCCCCGAGTGTGAGGACTGCTTCCCATTTTAACCTACATCCTTTTCATTATTTTTGGAGGCCCAGGGTTGTGGAAAAATTCATTTTCAGGGACAGACGGATTTCTATGGAGGTGGTCAGCTTGTCAATTTTTTTTACATTTCCGATAAAGCCCCGAAAGTAGTGGAACGAACGTAGGCAATGAATTAATTATGAGGCGCCGCGCCGAACGGATACAGCGATAAGGCGAACACAAGCGTCTTCCAGCCTCTCGCCCTCCTTCCCGATGCCTGAAGGGCGGAGCGGTTTGTGTGGAGCCTGAAGCGGTGAAGAGGCAACCATATCACCCGATCAATTTGGTGAATAATCTCCGTCGTTTGCAACGACGGAGATTAATGCAATCGTGTTGTGCCGTGGAAGTACAGCGACCGCACCAAGGTTATGATTAAAAATGTCCGATGTTTAAATGAAATTATCCCTCTTGAGGAGCATAAGACATTTGATTAATTGCGTTTCTGGGAGCAGGAGCCCCTCTGCAGCAGGAGATGGAAGCACCGTGATGCTCTTTTATGGATGGCTCCTCTTTAAGGCCGGGGGACTTGCAAGTAATTGAAAAAGAAAATGTTTAAATTGATGCAGCAGAGGCTCAGAGAGCCCAGTTCACTGTTTGGGTCCACAAAAACGTATCCTACACCTCCCACAATGCAACTGGATAGTGCTCATTTGACCCTGCCGAGTTGACCTGACCCACCAAATGGTTTGTGACACAGGAGCTTCTGAGGAGCTGTGACTGGAAACTGTTTGGGAAAAGAAAAAGAAAAAGTTTGGCAGGTGATTGAACGAACCATCTGTCAATCAAACTCTTACGAGCCAGGAGAAGAGTGAACACATCGTTTACATCAAGAAAGTATAACTGTTCACATTTTTGTAATATGTCACACTTTCTGTAAATGTGATGTTACAACATGAAGGTCCAAGAGCAGTTCCTCCACACTGCCAGGACTATGTGGAACAAAATGCTGAGGCCCTTCCCTTTTTAAAGCGGCACTAATCAACACTTTATTGATCCAGCCACATCAGGCAACTGTTTCTAGCATGAAAGCTCATCGGCGCTACGGGCTCAGCACCGAACGGCAAACAGAAACAGAGACTAGCTGGCGGACTGAGCTGCGCATGCAGTGGCGAGACAGAGACGGATCTTCTTCAGGAATGGATGGAGACCAAAAGCTGAGCTAAAAGAGAGGGGATTAAGGTGACCTTAAGGTGACCTTAAGGTGACCTTTTGGTGACCTTATGAAGCGACATGTTGGCAAGAAGTTATTTGTTGTTTTTACAGCTTGTTTGTTTTTGTCGACGTAAAAGTTCAAATGTATTCATAGCGAGTCCAAAAACACTGCAATCATCTCAAATTAAATTGTAGAGTTTAAAATAAAAAAAATCACATTAAAATAACAACAACCTATATAATCCAATATAATGGTAAACATTGTCAAACAAAGGTAGTTTGACCACACACGTCTGTATGCGGTCATTTTTCAAAATAAAACATCTTTCCGACTTTGATTTTTTTTTTACAAAGGTACCCATGGACCGGCATCGGGCCGCGGCCCGGTGGTTGGGCACCGCTGTTTTAGAGCACCAGAGTCATTTTACTGCCGCAGGGAGTACCAGGAAGGCGGACCGGCCCCATTTTGACCCAGAGTTTGACCCAATGGCACGGATGGTAAGCTTAAAGAAAGATGATGATGTTCTCATTAGTCATGTTATATCTGGTTTATTAGTGAAGGAAATATCATACAATAATATCTTCAGACATTTTGAAAACAAGAGATGAAACCTAAACCTCTTGGACCATTTCCCAAATATGTTCCGATGCATCAATAAAACATCTTCTAAAAGTTTGGGGCGACAATGACATGGACAAATTCCTTCATTTAGCCGTGACAAGAAATATTCTATTATTGAAGGCCCTGCCTGAACAACTGAATAATACAGAGGCACAAGATGAAAACATTTTAAGATCAAATTGTGTTTTTTTTGTCCTGCCCTTATTGATATAAATGGGGTGGACAAAACAATGGAAACACCTGCCACTTGTCACACAGGGTTGTCGTGTCTTGGGGTTTGGTCTCGTAACTTCCTGTTTTATTTTGAAGCCTGACTCTCCTCTCGTTTCAGGTCACTTGCCCTTCCTCATGTGTCACCGTCTGATTGTTGCCACCTGTTCCCCATGACCCTCATGTGCGTATAGTCTGTGCTTCTCCCCTTTGTCTTGTGCCAAAGTGTTTGTCCTTGTCCGTGCGCCTAAGCCCGTATCCACAGTCCTAGTTGTTTTTTTCCAAAGTTTTTGTGCTTCGCCAAGTAAGTTGTTTTTTCTGTTTCCTCCTTCGAGAGTGATTTTGTGTTTGATAAAGTTTTCTAGTCTAGCTTTGATTTGTGTTTCTGTAGTCTGTTTTCTTCCCTCCTTTGGGAGCGTTTTATGTTTAAGGATTTAGTGAGAGAGTTGTTTTCATAGCCCAATGGTTTTGTCACTCTTCAAAGAGGATCAAAAGAAACAATAAAGTGCGCTTGTACGTATATCCTCAATCTGGGTCCTCCTTTTAGTCCAGGCCTGATACCACTATACAACTGCATTCTCCACAATGCTGCAGCGGTGGAATCAACACCTCTCTGTAACGACACCAACTGAGTATGACCTTCATGAGGATTTATGGGACTGTTTCATTAGAGTGCGATGGTTTAACGTGCAGCGAGGTGTACCTAATAAACTGGCAACTGACTGTTTATACTTCACATTTGTAGACTCCAGTCCAAAAATTAATTAAGTGGTGTGACTTGACAAAAATACCCCAGAGACACAGCAGCTTAGTAGGACTTGGTAGTTCTCCAATGACTTTGACATGTGAAAACCACGGCCATTTCCATTTATGCAATTCAAGTTTGAACGCTGTATTTTCTTAGAAACAACCAGGGGACCGGCAGGTATACATTACCATATGGTCAGAGGCAGACAGAGCAGCAGTCTGTCTTCTGTTTGGTTTCGAAGATGGATTTTGGAAAACAAAAGAAAAAACACAAGCAAAAGGAATTTTTCAAAGAGCCAGAAAAGTGTCGGAGCAGAACGAGGTCAAAAAGAGTCCCGATGAAAAGCACAACTTCCTCCACCCTGTCCACATGCACTTCCTCCACCTGTTTTCACAAGTTGCTGAAGAGAAGCTGTCAAAACACTGAGTTCAACCTTTCTAAAGACTAATGTCTGCCATTAGTCCAAGTGACCATTGCCGCTTCTCGTTACTGTCGGAAACCAAACTTCCGGGTTGCGTAGCCGTTGGGAGTCATTATCTGACATTTGGCAGGTCAGACTGTTCACAGTACGGGGCTGAAGAAGAAAAGGCCGGGTGGACACCCGTCACTCGTTCTATTCATAGAAAGAGAACAGCAGCAGAAGCAGACATCGAGACGTTTGACGTGGCCGATTGACGAGGACAAAAGAAGTGGGGACGTTGTCCCGGTGACGACACGCGTCAGCAGGGCCGTTAAGTCTGTGAGCTGCCATGTGGGCTCCTATATTCAGACGTTAGCTGTTACATGGTTAGATGCTACAATGGCTGCAATTAAAGGGATTGGAAAGGAAATGGTCATTCAACCCCAATTCTATTAATATGGTTTAATTTCTCAATCAACACTGTTCTCCTAAACTGTATTAAAACAAAAACTCTGTCTCCTAAATTACAACATTTCCGCTGACATGTGGGAAATTGACAAATCCTATTAATTTGTACGGAGAGCGAGAGAGCCGGCCTCGTGTTGCATGATGGAAAAACGCCACGGCGAGTTGAACGGTGAGTCGCCATGTTTATATTGCATCATCACGACTCGACTTGCGTTCAGTCAGTGGGACTTGGCAGCGCCGTTTGGAAATTAATCGCTATTCTGCTACAGCAAAGGCGTAAGATGAGGCTTAAGATAGGAAAGTTCGTGACCCGGCCAATGTAGAAAAACAGGCTGATCAATGTATGATAATATAAATCGTTACATTCTGTAGATATTCTTCATTTCATTATTCTCATGTCTATTAGAGTTCAGGTTGTGCGAGGTCAGTTTAACAGATACTTTCTGTGAGAAGTTTCTGTGAGAACAGTTCGGTTGTCTGTTCCTCAAGGTTCCTCAAGGTTCCTCAAGGTTCCACGCTCTGCACCACAACACTCACACCTGTTATCAGTATGTTGACATTAGAGAAGCAGACTGGTCGTTCCAGCCTTGTGAGAAAAATTGAGGACACAATTCTCCTCTTAGAAATGTTAGAGCCAATAGAAATGTTAGATGTTCATGACGGAAAACCGTGTATTAAAGAGCCGACCTTCCGGCTGTTCGGTGTTTCTGGACGGTCAACCTGCGTGTTGCCTGACGACTCCATGAGGTCAAGACTGCAGCGCTTGTTACTTCACTTGTCATCAAGGAAAATGAATTCAGAGAACCAGAGAAGTTGTTTGATTAAGTTCTTCCGGAGGCTACACCAGGCATCCAATACTTAATACGCATTAACACGTCTGAGATGGCTGGAGCTCATGGGGAGGTCGTCCTGAAACCACAAGGACGCCGGTTCGATCCCTGGTCTCCCCATAGTTCGCATGTTGAAGTGTCCTTGAGCAAGACGCTGAACCCCCAGTTGCTCCCCTGCCGCCTCACGGCAGCACACTGCTCCTTCATTAACGGAGGATGAGTTAAATGCAGAGACCAATTTCCCCAAGGGGGATTAAGAACGGATCATTTATTTTTCTTTCCCCATCGTAACGGTTTCTTGTGCTCGACCTGCAGATTTTGTTGATTTTTATTGTGTTCACCAGTGTCATTCCTTACTTTGTTGTGCTGTAACCTACAGACAAAGAGATTACCATTAAGAAAACAAGTTTGGTTTTTGACAACATGGATTAAGGATCTGTGGATGTGGTGCTGTGATAGGAGTGCTAACGAGGTTTATTTAGAAAATTGACCGGATGCTCTCGCCGTTTCACCTCCGGCTCGATCTGCTGTGTCGGAAACAGACTGTAAGGTTGTGCGGGATAGAGCAGCTGCTTCTGAAACTAGCTTAGTCTGTCGGATCACTAGCGTCGGCTAGCGTGGAAGCAATCGCTCCGCTGGCCGAAGACGCGCCCGGTTGAGTCCAGGCAGCAAGAGTTATGCTTCTAGGATGCAGTGCGATGATTAATGTGAGTGCTGGTCATGCAGAGGGCTCGGTGGACCGGAGCTAAAAGGCCGACATCTTTCAAGTCCGCTACCCAAGGAATCGGCACTTATCAAAAAGTTAACCCTGCCTGCACCTGTGAGCGCGCACCAAGAGACGACCACCCCAAAGTCTTATTACTGTCAACAGGAAACCAGATCCTGAACAAAGGCATCCGTGCAAAAGGAATCTTTCTTTTTCTTCTTTTTCGTCCCACCCCTATTTTCTTCATGAGCCTTATTTATTTTCTTCCACTCGGCAGGTTAGGAGGGGGAGGGGTGTGGGACTGTGTTTGATTTATGGAACGAAGAGAGAGAGAAAAACCCGCCACGAGGTGGGAATGCTAAAGGAACTTACTGTTGCCTCGCCGTTGTAAAAATGCACGGCCCGGGTTCCTCCTCAATCACTGCAGACGGCGTGTTGCGCAACAGCAACAAAACAGGCAAAAGGATTGAAAAGAAAACGGCTGTGAAACTGTGAGAGAAGTGTAAGAGAGGCGGGTTGACAACTCTGGACGAACTTTTTTGATTTTATTTATTTATCGTGACAAAACCATCCCTCTCCGAGTCGCTGGACGGAGCCGGCTGTGAAGTACGGCGACCCGGCCGCTGGCTGTGGGACTCGGCTGCTGATTTATGAGGTTCACCACGCGCGTGAAAAGCTGCTCGAGGGGAGGGGGTCTTTGTAAGAACTTATCTGTGTGTCATTTATCACACCGCCACTCCCACACGACTTCCCCCGCCCCGCCTGCTCATGACCTGTGAGCTGGATACTAAACATTGGTTCAGATTAAATGGCCCTTAAAGCTGGTGGCTGTGCATTGTGGGTAATAGATATCCAGGCTCCGGTTCATTTTTTTACTGCACGAGGACTGAAAAGTGCGAACGAGTGATCAATCTGAAAGCAATTAAGTTTGCCTCGGCGGTCCGGCAAAATGGCTTTCAGAGCGCACGCTTCTTAATGAGATACAGCCACGCTGTTAACAGCGTGGCCGGCTCACGCGTCAGCCGTCTGCTTCTCTGTGGCTTTCATCCGGGTCACAGTTAAGCACATTAGTATCCGTTCATCGAAATTAATTTAGTGTGAAAAATTGGAACTCGAGCCACGGCGCTTTACTTTGGCTTCTGCACGTTGAAAATCAATTTGGCCGGCATTACCGATGGGCTTCCATCTGATATTAATGTGGTCTTGCTTCAGTGCAACGGTGACACCGCATCCACAGCCCAGAGGCCTCTGAGGCACCTGGAGAGCCCAGAGGCGCACGGGGATCAGCTCCACTCGAGACTCAGACCCTCCACTACCCTCCATACCTCACTACCCTCCATGCCTTCACTATCCTCCATGCCTCCACTACCCTCCATACCTCCACTACCCTCTATACCTCCACTACCCTCCATACCTCCACTACCCTCTATACCTCCACAACCCTCCATACCTCCACAACCCTCTATACCTCCACTACCCTCCATACCTCCACTACCCTCTATACCTCCACTACCCTCCATACCTCCACTACCCTCTATACCTCCACTACCCTCCACTACCCTCCATACCTCCACAACCCTCCATACCTCCACAACCCTCTATACCTCCACTACCCTCCATACCTCCACAACCCTCCATACCTCCACAACCTTCTATACCTCCACAACCCTCCATACCTCCACAACCCTCTATACCTCCACTACCCTCTATACCTCCACAACCCTCCATACCTCCACAACCCTCTATACCTCCACTACCCTCCATACCTCCACAACCCTCCATACCTCCACTACCCTTCACTACCCTCTATACCTCCACTACCCTCCACTACCCTTCACTACCCTCCATACCTCCACAACCCTCCATGCCTCCACTACCCTCCATGCCTCCACAACCCTCCATACCTCCACTACCCTCCATGCCTCCACTACCCTCCATGCCTCCACTACCCTCCATGCCTCCACTACCCTCCATACCTCCACTACCCTCCATACCTCCACTACCCTCCATACCTCTACTACCCTCCATACCTCCACAACCCTCCATACCTCCACTACCCTCCATACCTCTACTACCCTCCATACCTGCACTACCCTCCATACCTCCACTACCCTCCATACCTCCACTACCCTCCATACCTCCACAACCCTCCATACCTCCACAACCCTCCATACCTCCACTACCCTCCATACCTCCACTACCCTCCATACCTCCACTACCCTCCATACCTCCACTACCCTCCATACCTCCACAACCCTCCATACCTCCACTACCCTCCATACCTCTACTACCCTCCATACCTCCACTACCCTCCATACCTCCACTACCCTCCATACCTCCACTACCCTCCATACCTCCACTACCCTCCATACCTCTACTACCCTCCATACCTCCACAACCCTCCATACCTCCACAACCCTCCATACCTCCACTACCCTCCATACCTCTACTACCCTCCATACCTCCACAACCCTCCATACCTCCACAACCCTCCACTACCCTCCATACCTCCACTACCCTCCATACCTCCACTACCCTCCATACCTCCACTACCCTCTATACCTCCACTACCCTCCCAACAGCCCGTGCATAGAGAAAATGTCAGGCCGGCGTTGTGAGTACTGTGCGGCGAATTAGATATTGAATGTTCAGAAAGTTCAGACTGTGTCGCCGCTTCTCCTTCCCTGGATCAGGTTTATAGTTAGTGCTGGTTCAGGTTTATAGTTAGTGCTGGATCAGGTTCATAGTTAGGACTGGATCAGGTCTATAGTTAGTGCTGGATCAGGTTTATAGTTAGTGCTGGATCAGGTCTATAGTCAGTGCTGGATCAGGTTCATAGTTAGGACTGGTTCAGGTTCATAGGTAGGACTGGTTCAGGTCTATAGTTAGGACTGGATCAGGGTCATAGTTAGGACCGGATCAGGTTCATAGTTAGGACTGGATCAGGTCTATAGCTAGGACTGGATCAGGTCTATAGTTAGGACTGGATCAGGGTCATAGTTAGGACTGGATCAGGTCTATTGTTCGTGCTGGATCAGGTCTATAGTCAGGACTGGTTCAGGTTTATAGTTAGGACTGGATCAGGTCTATAGTTAGGACTGGTTCAGGTCTATAGTTAGACTGGTTCAGGTCTATAGTTAGACTGGTTCAGGTCTATAGTTAGACTGGTTCAGGTCTATAGTTAGACTGGTTCAGGTCTATAGTTAGACTGGTTTAGGTTTATAGTTAGGACTGGATCAGGTCTATAGTCAGGACTGGATCAGGTCTATAGTTAGGACTGGTTCAGGTATATAGTTAGGACTGGATCAGGTCTATAGTTAGGACTGGTTCAGGTCTATAGTTAGACTGGTTCAGGTCTATAGTTAGGACTGGATCAGGTTCATAGTTAGGACTGGTTTAGGTGTATAGCTAGGGCACATCTTAGGATACACTGAGCTCCTCTCTCCTCTCCTCTAGCTCCTTCTGTATGGATTCATGTTCCATTGCACATCACTAACTCTATTTCTTGGTGCTTTCTCTCCTCACAGGTTTGCATGGATCGTTGTTATTTCTTGACCCCGGTCCTGCCTGACACCACTGCTACTGTGATTATTATTAGTTGCATTTGTATTACTATTACTGATACCATTACTGCTTTTATAATCATTATTATTATACTAAATATACTGCTGCTATTGTTGGTAGTCGTGAGTCATGCCTACTCTGATTATATGAATAACTTCTGTCATGTTCATGTAATGTGCTGTAACTCTGTCAGGTTGTTCATTCTGTACATCTATCACACTGATAGAGGATCCTCCTCTGCTCTCTCAGGTGTCTTCCCTTCTTCCTGTACCGATGTGCAGGGCAGAGGATGTCGTACAGATTGTAAAGCCCTCTGAGGCAAATTTGTGATTTGGGACTGTACAAAATACATTGAATTGAATCACCTTCTCCGCCTATGAATAAAACTTGTCCTGAAAATGTTCAACGTGCCCAGATGTCGGGTGGAATGCATGATGAATAAACAAGAAGAAGAAGAAAATGTTCATCAATGTGCTTCTGGGTCCAATTTTCTGCCATAGCAGACACAGGCTGAAGATACTCGTCTACTGGACTGGGTTTTCATCTTCTACCTACACTGCAGGAATTTGCACGCTGGACGCTGTGTGTGTGTGTGTGTGTGTGTGTGTGTGTGCGTGTGTGTGCGTGTGTGTGTGCGTGTGTGTGTGTGTGTGTGTGTGTGTCAGGGGGAAGGAAGGAAAGGGACTAAGGACAACGCAGTCACAAACCTTGCGATGTTGAGCTTTTCGTCAGTGTTGAACATTAAAACCACATAAGCTCCATGCGCCCCCCGTCCCTGTTATCGGACAAAACAACAACAACAACAACAACGTTTCCTTAATTATCTCCGGAACCACCTCGTTGTTTAACTTCCTTTACATTGCTACGATACTGCAACCCTTGTGAGAAGAGACATGTGGTGTAAACAATAATTAAAGTAATTGTTAAGTTTATGTACTTAGGTAATCTCCATCAACTTCTACGGCGGACCGTAAGGTTTCACTAAATCCTGAATAAGAACCTTTACAAAGTCAGATTTCACTAACAAACACATCTCAGTAACTCTAGCTTTTTCTTTCTTCCTCCGTACACGTTTCCTGAACTCAAAGGCTTCCTGTTCATCTCACCTTTCTAAAACCATTTTTTTGGCATTAAGTAAAGTTTTGGCAAGTAATTTTGCAAATTTTTAACTGAACGACACCGTTTTTTGACTAACACTCCTTTGTACCACCGAAAGGCTTTGTTTTTGTGTGCAGATTCGGATTCTTTAGGTCCTAATCTTTCCAAAAAGGTGTGTTATTAGTAGGTGGGTGTTGTTAAGGCCCTGAACCATGGAGTTGGAAAAACTCGGGGGTCTACGGTTTCAAAAGGTTAATGCACCTGCGCCCGTGTGTATTTACATAAACCAATACTGCCTTGTCCAATCATGGCGAGAGAGTGCAAATTAAGAAAGCAAGTAAAGAAGAAGAGAAAAAAAAGAGAATAGAGATGAAATATAGCCTCCGAAAAGGACAGTTCCATTATTGGGAAGTAATTATGCAGGCACAAGGCAGTGATCAATCAATGAGAAATATATTAATAATTCCCCTACTACCGGTGCATCTCAATTAACCCTTAAACAGAACGGACTGCTTCCCATTTAGGAAAGAAAGAAAAAGAGTATTGCATTTGTAACACGAGCAAAGCGTCTCCCACCCAGACAAAGAGGAAGGATTGAATCACGCTTGAATACCACAGAGGGAAAAAGGGACTTAATCATCTTGTATAATGCCTTAATGTAATGGATCATAACATATCGGTTATGGAATTAATCTGCAGATGCTCTTCTTCAAAAGGAGTGTTTTGAGCCACGACAATGTGGTCTGTAACCAGACCAGGACGCTTGCAACCGATAACCGGAAAGACCCTTTTGTTGCTGAAGCCGTCAATGACGATATCAAACAGTCAATAAGATGTTTTTATTTTAAAGAAGTGTGAAATCCACGCACACACGAGAGGTCCCGGAGCAGAAGATAACTCCGCTGGTCGATGGGTCCACTAGTTTGTGAGATTAGCCGCGGACAGACGGACACACACACAACGGGACGCATGATCTCCACCAGGCGTAATTAAAAACAGCCGTTAGTGGCCTGATTAGTGGCAAAGAATGGGCTGGTAACGTGCAGATGCAAAACAAACGGGTTTCTTGGCATTAATAATGAATCCTGACCACCTGAGTATGTTTCTTATGGCTGGGACAAGAACCGTGCAGTCAGCAGGCTCTGGATGCCTGAAGCAGTTAAAGTAGCCATAACAATGAATACGGGATTAGGTCACAATAATACTGTACAGTGCATCTACTGTAGATGTAGTAGTTTGGGAGCGATGAATGGAGGAAGAACTGGGTGGTCAGCATGCAGCAAGCATTTATTATGTCTGGATTTGATCATCTTCTGCAGATTCTGACTCCAACCACACCATGGCTTGGTCACACAGGCGGCTGCAGGGTGGCCTTCCGGTTATTGGTCATTTCACGGAAATACAAGTGAATAAATGTCTTTTGTACATTTTGGCTGCTAAGAAAAATAAAATGGGTATGACCTCATCTCCAACTTTGTCTGCAACAAAAATATAAAAATCCAGATAAAAATCGGACTTGTATTCTCTGCTGTCTGACTTTAACTCTACGGCTCCTGACTCTGCGGTGTAGGACGTCTCCACATCAGCCTCCTCCACAGATACTCTGATGAGAGGTGAGACGTTCAGGGCAATTAGGAGGCATCACTGGATGTGTGAGTTACCATCGGCATGTGCTGACGCCATCTAGCGGGTGTCCTATCCGATCAACTTTTAGACACATGGAGAGGGAGAGAGAATGATGAGGGAGGGGAGGGAGGGGGGCAAATGATCATTTTCTGGCTCCCCCCCCCCCCAAACACTGCGCCCCTTGATTCCCAATTAAGGAAGTAGTTCTGTTGTGTGGCACATGAGCTGCCTCTTGCGCACCAGATAGAATAAGATCAAAACCTCCAACCCCATAAACACGGGCTGATGTTGCGCACACACGGAACGGGGGAGTGTGCGGCTCTAAATCCCATCCAATTTCCGGACACACACACGCGCACATAAAGGGGGGCTCTGTGATTCATTGAGAAATCACGACAGAGAGAGAGAGAGAGAGAGAGAGAGAGAGAGAGAGAGAGAGAGAGAGAGAGAGAGAGAGAGTAGACGAACTGTTGGTGATGTGCGCCGGGTCTGTGCTCCAATAAAGACACGGCACCATTACGGCTGCGCTCCAGACGCGTCCTCCCGCCGCAGAGCCCCATCACCGCCGCCACCCCGTCCCTGCGCAAGGGGAGCAGAACAGAAACGACTCGCGTTGACGTCAATAGAACTGACTTTTCTTCTTCTTCTCTTATTTCCCACCGCATGTGCTGGCATGACAGAGGCGAGCGGATCCGCCACTTTGTGACCCCAAACAAATGGGCACCGAACACATCAGCGGGGGCAATTAACCCGAGGCACGCGGCGTGAGGCGAGGGGGGTATCTTACAACTTTGATCGATGCTCTGCTGCTCCCACCAAAACAACATCGTTTGCGAGAGAGAGAGAGAGAGAGAGAGAGAGAGAGAGAGAGCGAGAGAGAGAGCGCGGCCCCGCATCCCGCTGTTGACAGAGAGACCACTTGTGCGCCGCCGTCACAACTGTGCCAAAGAGACAGGGAGTCTCTCTTTTTTTTTTTTGGAAGCCACCGGAGCGGAGCCGACCGGCATATCAATCAGCGGCCCGGGGGGCACCGGCGAGGAAAAGGCATTGTCTCAAAGGTGTGTGCGTGCGTGCGTGCGCGCGTGCGCGCGTGTGTGCGTGTGTGTGTGTGTGTGTGTGTGTGTGTGTGTGTGCGTGTGGACCAGAGAGCGGGAGATGGCACTCTTCCCTTTTGAAGCGGGGTGGACAGCAACAGTCAGTGGCGAGCAAATGTAAAAAAAAAGAAAAGAAAAGAAGAAACAGTTCCCTCCGTCTTGCCGCGGGTGCGCACCGGCGAGGAGGCGCACGAGACCCGCAGGATCATCGATCCGCACTTTGAGATCTTGCGCTGCTGCTGCTGCCTGTGTGCCGAGAGCAGACGGAGAGGAGACGGCGAGGCGGCGGGATTACCGGGCGCTTCTTCTCCCATTTAAAACAAACGAGATTTTTTGTTTTCTTCTCCTCCATCTATTTGAACCATGAACGCCAGGATATTGTTTTCGCTCGTTTGTTCTGCGGCATTTCTCGCCGGGCTGCAGAGCGCCTCCGCGGGGATGGATCTCCCCACCGCCGACTTCGGCTACGTTAACGGGGGCGGCGGCACCAGCGGGGAAACCGGGAGCAAGCGGGACTCGAACCAAACCCTGAACTCCAGGCTCAAGAGGAAAACCTTGGCGGTGGATTTTGCGGTCCCCTCTCTGTTGCGCTATTACCTGGCGGAGTTCATAAAGAGACCCCTGAACGGGGACTGCCAGACTTTCAGCGGGTGCTACGCGGTGCGCGCCAACTTGAAGATGCACTGCGTCCCCCTGCAGAAGACCATGTCCACCTTCGCCGAGTCCGCGTCCAGGAACGCGTCCGCCGAGCGGCCGCTGTCCAAAGTTCTGAAACTGGGCTTGACGAAAGCCAGCAGGAACCAAGTCGTGGTGGAAATAGGAGAGGATCTAGTGCGGACCGGGTGCGGGGGGTTGTCCGTGCACGAGGAGGCCCGCGCGCTCGACCTGGAAATGGACCTCACAACTATTCTGGAGTGGTGGCTCGGCGCGGATGGGGGCCGGCTCAGGGTCCGGCTCATGCCCGAGAAAAAGGCGCAGGTGCCCGGGATGGAGGACCGCTACACCGCGGCCATACGCGCCGCGGACCCGCGCCTCTCCTTCCAGATATCCTCCAGGGGTGAGTTTGGATTTAATTAATGAATTCATTATTAATTAATGTATTGTCCTAACTCTCCCCCTCCCTTCAACGCTCTCTCTCGCCCACGTTCACATGCACACACGTGCGCGTTCATGCAGAGACTCAGCAGTGGTGCCATCAAGTTGCTCCGTCACGGTTGGGGGGGGGGGGGGGGGGGGGGCTGTGATTCCATTTGATTTCAAACTGATTTGTTTTATACGTTGTGTGTCTAAAGATGCGCGTGCTGCTTCCATGGTGCGTGTGTGTGTGTGTGTGTGTGTGTGTGTGTGTGTGTGTGTGTGTGTGTGTGTGTGTGTGTGTGTGTGTGTGTGTGTGTGTGTCTGTGTGTGAGGAAGAGAAAATAACACTCCATGCATTTTTAGGTCTGTTGCTCTCCAGACTGCCGTTTCATTATTGATGCCCACAGCGGCGCGCGCAGAGACGCGCTGCATGTTGAGTTCATTCCCCCAAACTCTTTTGATTTTTATTTAGTTTCCAGTCGGGCTCCACGCTGAGTTTCCGCGCAGCATCTTCAGAGGCTGGTTGATCAGTTCCGAAGTGCCAATAATGGTTTCACCTGAAGGGCTTGGCACGAGGTCTGTCTGCGCGATGACATCACAGCCGTTGGGTTCCTCATCACCTTCTTCCTCAAGAGGGAAGTGCTGGACATTTCAAAAGAATATGTTTTGATTTGGCACAAATTAAGAGAGAGAGAGAGAGAGAGAGAGAGAGAGAGAGAGAGAGAGAGAGAGAGAGACTCGCGGGGTTCTTCCCTCGTCTTCTCTGCATCGTCACAATCAGTGTCATTGCTTAATCACTTTGATGAGGGGGGCTGGCCCATTACAAAAATAAAAATATAAAATGCAACAGAGACGGCAGCTCATTTTATTACAATGTGTGTTTTTTGGGGTGCATTTCATTCATGTTTCTGATGATAGCATAACAGAAGCCCTGCAGCTCCCAGCAGGCATTCCAACAACACAGCTCGGTGGGAAGCCAGCTGGGGATGTGGCATTGTTTTGAGTTATTTTTTCTTTCTGGTCATGTCCACCATGAAGGAGGAACTCTTTAGCAAACCACTGAACCCTGAAGCGGCCCAGTGGAGCTGACTGGGTGTCGCTCTGGGAAACAACATGCAGGTGTTTTACTTTGTCTACTTGTGTCTGTAGATGTCTGCTAAACTCCCCAAACACATTTGCATAACATATCAGAAAACCTATTATACAAAAAACACATGTTTTAATGAAAGTAATCGACTGGGGACGTTTCATGGTGATTGCCATAAGATCCTTTTTTTTAATCCTATTATGTATAGTGACATTTTGACAATACATATCTTTAATGCTGTCTCCGTGAGCCAGACATCTCCAGTAGCACTGACACACACTGAAGTTTCCACTTTCATTCCTATCTGTATTCTGAAAGTTTTTTCTCAGGGGTTTGTTCATATATCATTCATAACCTGGTCTGTAGAACATTTCATTCCTAAAAACTTGGCAAAAATCGACATTTCTTATGACTTTTGGAAGTATTTTCTGAATGTATGGAGTGATACCAAGAGATATTGAATGTTCCCGCAATGAAAACACGTTGACTCTAACATGTCAACACAGAATGTATCCGATGTTCACATTTCTGTTCATGGAAATATATGCAAATGAGGCACTGTGCTCATTTGCATACCAAAACACAACATTTCAGAAAGTTTGTAATACAACAAAACTATTGATGTGAGTAAACATGTGGGGAGGATTCATGGTCATATCTCTGAGTTACATTGTGTTACCTGCTGGTTGTCTCTGGGACACAATGGATCAACCCAGCTGGGTGAGTGTGGGCGGGTGGGAAGCCAGCAGGGGATGCGCCTCTCAGTGGGATCATCTGTGTCGTCCTAGAGGGAAGTTTCTTTTTGTCGTTTAACTTGGAGCCTTTGCGGTGAGTGAAATGATGTACATACAGGGAGAGGGCTGTGTTGGATGAGAAGCGGACGCAGTCACAGTGACTCACTTCTTCAGCCTCAGAGTTCGGCAGTTTAGCCGTCGCAGTTTTGTCTTTTAGGCCGTCGGCATCTTGTTCTTCTTTTTTTGTAATCAGAAGTTACAGTTAACTTTCATGAGCGGTAAACACACTGTCGAAAGTTGTCAGACAAAACACGGACAACAGTGTGTTCAACGCCTTGGTAGCAACCTGTCAATCACCTGTAGCCCCGCCCTAAAGCATCCCCTGTATTATGGTCTGTTTGACTCTAAATGACCATCATTCACTAAATGAACATCATGCTGTATTGAAGAAGACTTGAAACTAGAGATTGAGACATAAACTCATGTTTACAATGTTTACTGAGGGAATACATCAAGAGAAGTAGAGTCACTTATATAGACTTCTATACAACCAAAGGAGTCACCCCCTGGTGGTCAGGAGAGAGAATGCAGCTTTAACACATGAAGCATAGACTTCTATACAACCAGAGGAGTCGCCCCCTGGTGGACAGTAGAGAAAATGCAGGTTTGAGGTGCTTCTGCATTGCTTCGCTCTTCAGGCCCGCAGGTTGACGCCTGGTGGTGCAGCAGTTGTGGTCAGAGATGGGAAATGCGAGGCAAAATAAAATTCAAGACAATTTCAAAGGCAGCTCTATAAATGATCCAACCTTCAAACCATGGGTCTGATATGTTTCAAGAGAAACACAGGGAGAAGATGAGAAGTTATTTTAACTTCATGCCTGATTGCACACTATCCTGTTACAGTATGCGACTCTGAGAGTCCACGATCATTTCTCTCACTTCACATCTCCTCCATCCTTCATCCTCACACAACCCCCAGAAACGGATCAAGTCTTTAATCATCGCAGACGCCGGCTGCTCGAAGGAGCAAGGCGAGTCCCTGAAGGCAGCATGGAAATACTGTAAAAGGGCATCCGCTCATTGGGAGCCTGCTCTGATGGAGGGCAGCCTCTAACCGCCCAACGATGAGGACGAGACAAAACAGCATTCCTAGAAGAAAATGGAGGAAGCAGTCTCTCTGTGTATTTCTGAATACATTAGGACACACACACACACACACACACACACACACACACACACATACATGTAATCCATACTCCCCCCCCCTCCAACGCGTGTCATCTCGCTCCATCAGCTCCATCACACCTGCAGGTCGGCCCCTGTTTGGCATGTTCCTGTGTAACTAGTGCCGGCAGGTGTGATAAAGAGTTGACCTCTACGTTATTGACCTCTGTTATGTTCGCCAAAACGCTGCCATTAATAGGCTGCGGAAGAATCGTTAAAACAATGTAATTATCGGTCTGTCTTGCCAATGTTTGGCCTCCTCAGCCGGGCTCTGAATGCAACACACACACACACACACACACACACACACACACACACACACACACACACACACACACACACAGCGTGAGGGAGCGACAGAGCGAGGGTTGGCTTCGTTCTTTCATACCAACTTATTGCCGAATAGTTGACTTTTTCTTTAAATTGAGTTATTTTTTATCCCCCCCAAAAAAGATAGACTTTCAAGTTATTTCATCATTATTCATCATGACTGTTTTAAATGATTAACATTATTTAAACTAAATTAATTACATGGTGGACCAGTTGCTGTCATTCTGTTTGTGCCTTGATGCCAGTGGAGATAAGGGACCCGATCTGAACGTGAGTCATAATCATCCATCAGCCAATACATTGTTCCAGCCAGTAGATGCTAAACGGGGTCCAGCTTCTAAAAAGGTGAATAGCTTTCCTTGGTCACATAGTAAACTGAGTATCAGTGGGTCTTTGGCTGTTCAGGCTAAACAGGACACTGGCTTTCTCTTTGAGTTCAAAGCATGAATTGACGAATCAATAAAATAATCACGAGTTTAATGAAGGACTATAATAACCTTTAGCTGCAGCGTCCGGTCGATGGTTTCCGTGGCATCGTTCACGTGCAGAGCTTCGGTGACATTGTGCCGCCAGTGTTTCAGTGGATAGAGTTGACCTATGAAAAGCCTCTAATTAGAGTGGAGGGGACTAACGATCATTTTCCTTCTGTAGGTTATTTTACAGAATTATCGGTGGAATCGTTCCGTGTTTAAACGCCAAAAATATCCATTAAAAGCATGAGGTGACATCTTAAAATCAAAAAATAGAAAAAGTCAAAAAGATTTTTAAATGACATGAAACAGCGAAACAGATCCAAACATTGTAGAGGGGATACAAGCGAATGTTTGCTGCATAATTATTATCAAAAATCTTTAATTATGCGATTAAATAATGAAGAAGCGGATTGTTATGACTTGATATCCTTCACACGGAACCTTTTCTCTCAGCGTTTCCACATTTGTGGATTCAGATTCTCTCAAGAGGGAAGAGTTCAGGTGTGGCGAAGTTGCAGTGGTATCATGAGAGTGTGTGTGTGTGTGTGTGTGTGTGTGTGTGTGTGTAACAGCTTTAACGACGCGGTGCACCTGTTGACCTTTCATTTACTTTGCCCAGGTGGAAGGCTGCAGAGCCCTCGGGGGAAGCAAGGAATGACATGACATTGCGACTGAGTGCGTGGACTCGTGGTAATCAATGACCCCCCTGACGTTCAAAGCTTGTATCCGTCAGCCGCTAATGGGAAAATCCATAGGAAGTCACAGTGACATGCCACTTTATTATTTATGCATTTCTATGATCGATTCGCTCCATTCGCGACACCCCGACTCCCTCCGCTCCCCGGCGGCCCCGGAGCCGCTGATCGATTACGCGGGGCGCAGCGGGGCGCAGCGGGGCGCGGTAAAGCGCTCTTGTCCCGCGTTAGCCGCTAACCGGGGGCCCGAGGGCCCGGGGTTCCCCGTCTGTCAAGGGCTGAGATGAGCGCCGCTGAGAGGATCTCTGATTGATTCGTTTCTTTTTCTTTATGAATGTGAATGATGATACCTTCAACATCCAGACCTCATTACTGCCTGCAAACTGTCACTTTGGAGTTCAGGAAAACAGCAGTTTTTTCTCGGCGTAAAAAAAAAAAAGATAATGAGATGACCCCTGAACCCTCTGAGATTCGTTCAGACTCAGCACGGTCACATTCAACATGGCTGCCGTCGGCCTAATGAGACGGCTGACTCCTCTGGACTCGGAGGGAATGAGGGAAATCATTTATTTGGCTGCTGGAAAATGCACCCGGCCCTCACGTTAGTTGGCTCCGTCTCAAGAGCTCGGAAGGAGAGGGCGGTGTGTGTGTGTGTGTGTGTGTGTGTGTGTGTGTGTGTGTGTGTGTGTGTGTGTGTGTGTGTGTGAGGGAGCTAGCGCAACTGTTGCACAAAAAAGACAAGCTGTTAGCATTCTGTAGCGGCCACACTTCACAATAAACTGTGGAAACGCAGAGCTTGCCAAATTGTGAGCTCAGCGGATAAACACTTCAACGAGGCGAGCGGCAGCTCGTCCTACCTGATGCTCGTGTCGGCGTCTTGTAAATTAGCGGCTAGTCAAGGTGACTCTTTCTTTCTTTTTCCACTTCTTATTCGACACTGTCTTTTTCTCCCTTCTGTTCCCAAGATGTGTGTGTGTGTGTGTTTTTTATTGATGCCACTTTTCTTATATACCTAAAAAATAAAATCTGCAAGCTGCCTGTTTGATTAATGGCGGCGCTTCACGAGGCCCCGGCCCCAGAGTTCAGCTCAGAGCGGCGCCGCTACAGGAGCCGCCGCGAGATGCTCCACTTCCATAATGAGAGAAATAAATACTTTTCTGGAAGTTTTTCCCTATTTTGTACCCGTTTGCCACACAGGCCCAACTTAGCTCTTGTCTAACTTGTTTTCGTCAGCGTGATGTGTCACCTTTTGTTAAATAGAAGAAGTACACAAGGTGGATGTATACAAGGGGGACCAAACTATCTAGTACACTTACAGTCAGATCCCCTGTACTTGTCAACACTTCCCAACCAATCAATTTCTGCTGAGTCAGCACACTGACTCTTTTGTTTGTGTGTGTGTGTGTGTGTGTGTGTGTGGGGGGTGGGGGGGGGGGTGGGGGGGGGGGGTACCTCTTCTAAATGTGCACGTGGCACCTATTCACCTCAATGACAGTTCAATGCAGTTAACTGGTTGCAGCCCTTGACTGTAACGACTCATATGTGTGTGAAGCATTTCTGCTTCACACACTTCTGCACATTCCAAACATGTCCCACATACCAGTGTTTTCTGAGAAGTCTTAATATTTAACGAGAAAAAAAAGTGCAGCTCACAACTGGCCTCCCTCCTCTTGACGCTGACAGTCCTGTAATAGTATAATGGCATGACTCAATTCTCTAAATCTCTGATTTATTTGGATTATTTAACAGGTATTTCTCCGTCTCTTTTTCCTACTAATTTGCGGCTCTATTAGGTAAACTTTTTATTTTAGAAAATTATTGTGAGGGTTCTACTGAATTCAACCTTCCTTGTGCCGGTTTGCATTAAATATAAACAGTTTTTGAATACCCACGTATGTATTTGGCATCACAAAAAGGTTGAGCGTAAATCCACCATCGGCGAATGCGGTTTCCGCACGACGACGCGTTAAAAGGACGAATGCTTATTTAACAACATTAAGTTCAGTATTGTATGACCTCTCTGCCCCACTTGTAGCGGCGTAGAAAAAAACAAGCTAATAACCATATTTGTTTATTGACATGACAGCCGCAGGCCCGTATGCAAGTCATCTTCTGACTGCCACTGATCTTTCTTTCATAATTGCTGTGCACGATGCATTCAGGGTCTCCTCCAAATGAAACGAGGTCTCTGCAGCCAGCTGTGCTTCCTGCTGCCTGTGTCCTCGCTCCCCACCGGCTTCCTGTCACCGAACGAGGAAGAGGAGGGAAGGGGAAGTGGAGGAGAGCCTTTAGTCTCAGAAAGTCGGATCTGAATTTAAATTCGCGTAACATCAGAAAAATGACACAATGGAGATATATGAAGCTGATAGAGGCTTCGCATCTCTTTGACTTTAACGCCTGCACCACATAGATTGTCTCGTTCATATTGGTTGTGCAGATATTTCACTTTAATCTTTTCAGCAGCAGAACAAGCAAAGAAATTGTGCAACATTTGCCAGCAGCATCCATTTTGAATGGTGTTTCCTGTCATCCTATGAACACAATACCAATTCATATTCATATTTGGCTTCACTTCCTGTGTCACATTCAGTCTCATTAGAATAAACCGGCCGCACATCTCAGTGTCTCCACCCACGAATTGAGAACTACCTTTGAAAGGTGCAGTGTATTATGTATTATGTATTGTGTATTATGTATTATGTATTGTGTATTATGTATGCAGCCAATCTACCAATCTGAGCAGACTGGGCTTTTGGGGGGAAATGGGTCTTTAAGGGACAGGCGCTAAAACGGAGCGTTTCGGACAGAGGGTTGAGACAGACAGCATTACGAACATCATGTGTTTTTTGAACATTGAAGTATAAAACACAAGCAAGAACCTGACGGTGATCCCGATGCGTCTCCTTTAAGAAAAGTTTGTAGGAAACCAAAGCAGTGTTCCAGAAATAAAAGCGGATGAGACACTGCAGAGTTGGGTGGTAACACTTTCCGAGTTCACCACTAAAAGTGACCCCTTTCACAATTTAATTGAGTATAATGTAAAAATGATGATTAGTGCAGCTTTAATGAGCACGATAGATCGGAGTGTTCTATTTCCTGAGGTCCTGGAGGACGACTTCCAAGCTTTTTTCCTTTTAATTTCTTGCAATTTTCAAATAAGGCGGCAGCATGAAGAAACGGAGCATGTATAAAAAAAGAAAAGAAAGGGGAACCATTTTAAGGACAGCGTAACACACCCGTTGTCTTTCCAGTCCAGTGAAGCGCTGCCGCTAAGCCTTTCCTCCGTTCTCGGCTGTTCACACGCCTTAAGCCAAGCTCACATTTGAGCTACATCAAACCGGCGCCCGTGACGCTAACCAGTGAGCACGGGGCAGCAGACGGGAACGCAGATAGTCTGGGAAAAATAAATAAAAATATAACTCCCAACATCCACCTGGAGTTAAAAAGACATTAACAGATGTGCCGTGCACACGAAGCCCAGGCCTCCCTCCAGGAGCCGCAGTGCTCTCAGGCCACGTCCCCAGCGCCCTTAATGGTCCGTAATGGGATTGTTGAAGAGCGGCAGCAGCATCCTCATCACAGGACAAAACCCACTTCATGGGATGTGATTGCGCCATGAAAAGGGGCGTGGAAGAGCCGCTTCTCTCTGAACCCGGTTATCCCTCCACGTCCCGCCCGCCCGTCTGCCTGGAGGAGGCCGAACCAACAGCAATGAAGCGTTGCTGTTTGCAGATTCTTCTTACGGAGCGTTCCCAGGCATTCGGCTGTTTTAAGGTGTTGCAAAATGACCAGTTTGAAAAGGCAAAATGTGTGTCGGCGAGGGCGCTCACAGACAAAAAGGTGAAGAGGCGGAGCAGCGGCGCCTCGAGAGACAGCGTTTTTGGGGGGATGGAGGCACAGATTTCTTCGCCCTCCGGTGTTTTCAACTCCCCCAACGCCTTCAGGCGGCTTATCTTCTCAGCTGGAGCGCAGACGAGTGGAGGAGGAAAAGAAGGTCTGATGAAGTCTCAACTTCAGGGCTTTTCTCTTGAGCTGTGCTCCCGGGGTTACAAAGAGGGGTTCCAGTCCAGCTTTGTGAAGCAACAGTCGCTCACCAGATTAAAGCGAGGGTCGGCAATCTGGAGAAAGTGCCGACATCGTCTTTTTTCCCCCAACAATAAACTTGATGATCAAGTGAGCTCAAGTTTTTGATAAAAAAAAGAAGAAAAAAGTGTTGGATAAAGCTAAAACAAACACGGTCCAAAAAGGGGTAGAAAATAGTGCGTACTAGTACCAGTGAAATGATTCGATTGTCAATACCTTACCAGATACCAGCAACAGTTTGTATTCAGGGTTTCACCTAAAACTAAATAATTTGACTCCAGAGGATTTTGAACATAATTATTTAAAGACCCCTGACTTTATGGAAGTGCAACACTTTTAGTAGATCACATTCAACAGCTTTTTAATTGGGGCAGAGCTTTGCTCTAAAAATGACATATGTTTGACATTTGGCATCATTTATTTTAAGCTCGGTCCTCTGTATGACTTCATGTAGATGTTCCCTCTCCTGTTAGCATGCTCCTCACCGCCCTGCTAACCTTCAGCTTCGTAGCTCTGGCATTGTTAACCAATCGGATCCATTTGTGTGTCTGCTTTCATTGCCTTGTGTTTATTTTCTACATTTTCTGAATGCATTTGAGTTCCATATCAGCACTAACTCTTG
This sequence comes from Taurulus bubalis, assembly GCF_910589615.1. Lineage (NCBI taxonomy): Eukaryota > Metazoa > Chordata > Actinopteri > Perciformes > Cottidae > Taurulus > Taurulus bubalis. The sequence goes on along the minus strand of NC_136592.1, from coordinate 33,695,825 downwards.
AACGTGGGTCCCACGCTGGCAATCGGGCATCATTTGCCGAAACTGAAAACACGAGAGTGCAGGTTCATCATTTTTTTTTTGTCCGTTGAATCAATTTGCAATTTATTTTTGTGAGTCTAACTTTTCACGCCACAGCGTAACAACGTAATGTTACACTGACTGTACCAGCAATATGTTTATAAATCTAATACAACAAATATTACACATTTATATATTTTGGGGTGCATGTTTCTTTTCATAATTTATGATGTAATTTCCACTGACCGCAAGAACCATTTGCAAAATGGTTGTCAATGGCAACCTGGCAACTGTGGAGCCCTGCTCTTGTTGCATGGAGAGGTTTTAATCCATTTTCCTTCCCCGTCCTCTCCGTAGGTGTTGATCCCCAACGGGGCGCTGACCTTCACACAGAACCCTCGCCGTGTGAAGGTCAGCGCCACCGTGCTCTTGGGTCGTGACTTAGTTTTAAACGGTGGACGTCCGCAATGTGTTTAATAATGAAATGGGCCGCACTCATGTGTGAACGGCCATGTGCGTCCCGGTGTGTGTGCACATGTGTGTGTGCTCGTGTCAGGCAGCACTCCTCCTCCTCCTCCTCCTCCTCCTCCTCCTCTCCGAGTGAGCCAACAGCTAGCACCACATCAGCGCTGCAGCATGGGAGAGATACACCACCAAAAAAACAGCACCTCTGATTTTTTGTTCTTACTTTGTTGCTCCGTGCCAGCTGGACGGCGTCTTGCTGACCTTGCACAGAGTCTATGAAATCAAGCCCGACCCTGGCGCCCACACACACACACACACACACACACACACACACACACACCTTGTCTCTGTGTACTAATACAGCCTGACCTTGGCGCTTGTTCTTTCAGCGCTAAGTAGTAAAAGAGCACCGGGTCAGAGGCGCCGGGAGGGAGCGGACCGGTTCACGCGCCGGCCGGAGCCGCTTGTGGATTTGAGTTTTGCTTGTCGGGAACGGGGAAGGTATTGCTGACCTGCACACACGCCTATGATAAGACCCCCTCTCTCTTTACTCCAGAAAGGAATTAGCCGCGATGGCTTGGGAGCAAGGTGCCGCAGTGAATCATGAGTGGAAACCAGCAGAGGTTTCCCACTCCTGTCCAAAGATGGCCGCTTCTGCCTTTTGGCTGCGTGCATCTCTGAAGTAGACACAAGCTGGCTGTGCTACCCAGATGCTGAGGGATTGTTTTGCTACGTAGCCACATGCAGTCACATCCTGATTCAGCAAACACAGAGAAAAGGGGCAGACCCTTTTTATTCCCTTCCACAGTCTGGGAGCCGGTAACGTGGAGCGCGTCGCGGGGCGATATGGGACACTCGAGGGCGAGTGGGTGTCAGGGTTAGTGAAAGGGCCGATGTGTAATCTCACCGCAGAAACACACAACTCCACCTCTCAATCTGGCCGACGCGCTCTAAAGAAAAGCCTGACTCCACTGTCATGTACTCCCGATGCCACGCTTCCAGTTTCCACGGGAGGCGAAGCGGCTGACTGACAAGTATGAGGGGGGGCTTTATTATCTGTCACCTGGCAGGCGGTTCATTATTAAACTGCTTGGCTATCACAGGAAGAAGATGGTGACTGCGGCTGCCTTGAGGCCAGCAGTAAAGAATGAGAGAGAGAGAGAGACGGGCTTTGGGGCAGATTATGTAAAGGTTACGGAGTGAACTTGGACACAGTCACGTCTCTGTCACCGCCATGTGGCGAGCTGCAACACGACGGCACACGGGAGATCAGCGTCGGTATCGCTCCAACAACTCTTCTCCTTCTCGGTGCGGGGTGGCGTGGGAGGGCGTGGGGGGGCGTGGGGGGGGCGTGGGGGGGCGTGGGGGGGGCGTGGGGGGTGCGTGGGGGGGGGGGGGGGGGGGGGGGTAAATGAAGCAAGTGGCTGGCGTTGTGTGGCGGCTTTGACACGGTCCCACAGCGGCGCTCATGAGGTCAGGGCGGGCGGGAGAGACCAACTAGAGCTAATGACACAGGGGGGCTGACAGGTTCCCTTTATTTTGCCCCAGGCACTTAGCCAATAGTTACTGCCCATTAATGACTCCGGAGGAGGAGGAGGAGCAAAACATATATGCAACGAAAAAGAGTTGAAATGATGATGTGGAAATCTGTTTCTCTGGCTCTTTGGGTGAGGCCATTGGTTTCTTTCCAGAGACGGAGGTACACGTCCAGGTCTGGAGAGGCTTCATTCATTCCATGTTCCTTGTTTTCCACATGGCAGTGTGACTCGAGGGATATTACTGCTGCCAACCTGTGACGGCACCCAGAATTTACTGGTCGGAAACAGAAACAATTTTGCGTGAAATATGAAAATGTATTGAGACCAAGGACATTTCATTGCAGGGAAAGGTTTAAACTTTTCTTTGCAAAAAATTGCTCTTATTCGCTTTCTTTCGGGAAGAATTAGTTGAGAAGACTGATGCCACGCTTAAGTCTGTCGGGTGGTAAATTCAGAACTGGTAGCTTAGCATATTTACGGAGCATAGGTCAAACCATATTGTACATTACTGAATTAAAGAATGCAGCCTAATCATTTCTGTCTCTTCGCACATAGTCGTTGCTTGCTGCTCACACAAGATTGATTTCCCTCCAGTACAAGCATATACTATCTGCTAATAAACAAGTGCATTCTGTATCGCTCCTTGGCATCACTTGTGGAAAGCCCCTTTTAAACTGTACCAAACACGACAATGACAAATTCTCCCACACAAGTTAAATGAATAGACATCTTGTTCGGGGCAGAAAAGCCGACCTAACAGTGGTCCGGCTTCTCCGTTGAAATACGCCCACAGCGAGTGTCTCATGATGACCGTGACGGCAAAGACGGATGCTTCTGGAGATAAAGACAAATGGGCCCGTGCCTGCATGAAATATATATATATATATATATATATATATATATATATATATATATATATATATATATATATATATATACATATATATATATATATATATATATTAGATTACAAAATGTATTCTTTTAATGAAGCAGCTGTGACGAGATGGTTCTGGTTGGTGAGCGTTGGCATTGACCAGTTGTGACTGAGTCATTTATCTCCAACCCAGTCGCTGCCATAGTATTGAGCAGGACTCAGTTGGCCGGCGGCGAATGCCAGCTGGCTTTTGAAGGCGGTCAAAAAAACAAACAAATGAAAGAAAAAAAAGAAAAGAGGCCAAATGAATGAATGCCAGCAGAAGCGAGACCCGGCTCTTAGTGTGATTAAACATCAGTGCCATCAAAGGGGAGGAAGCCATTACAGATAGATTGTATTGGCTCGGAGGCGATCTGTGCTCTCGCCCCATGCCCAGGACGTGTCTGATCGCGGCGGAGCAAACGGCTTTTACATGTATTGAGTTTCCATTCATTGTGTACAAAAAGAAAAATACCTGTAGCTCCACACAAACGGCTCAAGGCGACGACAACAACAAAAAAAAGGAAATGGCACGACAGAAGAGCCGTGAATGAGTGTCTAGTTGCTCACAAACGTCCAATCTAAAAAACCAAAATGCCCCGAGAGTCCACGCGAATATTGTGCTCATTAGTGTAATTGCAGAGAGCGGCGGCACCAACAGTCCTTCATTCAGCATTCATGAGAGCCAGTTGCTAAATTGTGACATTAACTTTATCAGTTAAGTGTATATGTCCTGCTCGCCACCTGGGTGCTTCCATCTGGTTTGCCCATGTGGATGCAAGGCAAACCAGTAAGGTAACGGGGCCTCACCACGGGCCTTCACCACGGGGTATCACCACGGGGCCTCATCACGGGCCCCCGCCACGGGCCCTCATCACGGGGCCTCATCACGGACCCTCATCACGGACCCTCATCACGGGCCCTCATCACGGGGCCTCATCACGGACCCTCCCGTGATGAGGCCCCGTGATGAGGGCCCGTGGCGGGGGCCCGTGATGAGTTTTGCCTTGAATGACGTACTAATAGTCTCGTTCCGTGAGCCGGGGAAGACGAAAGGAGACGCACAGAGTTACAGTTCCGTTTGCCGTTAAGATTAATTATTTAAAGCGATCCTTTCGGCCCGCTGTATGAGTCCTTTTGAACTATTAACCAGCGAGCCCGGTCGCAGATTCATTTCGGATCAGCGCGAAGTGCAAGTGTGAATAATCGCAGCGCGGGGCATTAGCAGCGATCTCCTCGGCCTAATTATCACTTTCAGGTGCACCGATCGCAGTTCAAATAACGGGCTCGTTAATTAGCATGCATATGGTGCATATGGTGCATATCATGCATATGGTGCATACGATGCATATCATGCATATCATGCATACGGTGCATATCATGCATACGATGCATATCATGCATATGGTGCATATCATGCATATGGTGCATATGGTGCATATCATGCATATGGTGCATATGGTGCATATGGTGCATGTCATGCATATGGTGCATACGGTGCATATCATGCATATGGTGCATATCATGCATATGGTGCATATGGCTTCTTAATTGCAGAGACGTAGCGGATAAAAAAATAAAATAAATAGCCAGGTAACATTAGAAAGCACTTTTTCACTGCACTCGTAAATTTGCCGGCCACAAAGACAAGCCTCTTATCACTAAAAGGTCATAAACTTGCTCGAGGGGGCTGTAAAGCGCGTCCTCTGTCTCTCTCTCTCTCTCTCTCTCTCTCTCGCTCTCTCTCTCTCTCTATCTCTCTCTCTCTCTCTCTCCCATCTCATCTCATTGCTGCACAGGGAAAAGGAGCTCAGATCACGGGACCGCTCGTTTCCATCAGCCATGTGGGAACGGAGCCACGTCGGAAAGGAAGCGGCTAGGGCTGCGAAGATGTCTGCTAATGAAGATAAAAGACTTGAAGCGAAAAGCAAGGCTACTCAGACAGATACGCAAACATCTAAAGGCGGAAGTGATTGAAAAAATAGATACGCAGGAAGACTCAAAAATGTGTTGCATTACGCGTCCAGCGTCTCCCTCAACACTGAGGAGTATAACTGTAGTTAACCCCCCTCCCTTCTTTTGACCCAGCGGGGAACACAGTGAGTAATTACATCTTGGTGCATTGTCTTCCATCTGGCAGGGTTACTTATCTCCCCAAGATGAATGAAAGCTTAAACTGCTACCGCTTCTTCTGCAGTTGGGTCCCTTTGCCAGGACAATGGGGTAATCATTTGAGTGCAAATGAGTCATTTTCTCCAGTAGTAGAAATGATTTTCTTTCTCATTAACATGTGCATTAGCGATACGTTTTGTATGAAATGCAAGGATGTTAGCGCTCTTAGGCCAAAGGGAATTCCCGGAGTTTGAGTTAAGACAAGTAGTTTAAAGAGCATATGTTTTTTTTAATTTATTTTATTAAAAATGAAAAGTTGAATTCACAAGCAAGAAAACACACACCAAGGGTTTTGCTGCCATAGCCCTGTGTGAGCCGGCTGTGAACGTATGGTGGCTAACGTTAGCAAAGTGTAGGAAGCTATCTGACATTTACCACAATTTACAATTACAGAATAACACAAAATTCTGCATAACAGTGCAACAGTAGCACAGTAATGTTGGTTATTCAGGCGTCCAAAGTGAGCTAACATTAGCTTTAATAAATTAGCATTCGTGCTCATTTACTCATGTGATAAAACAAATGAAGCGTGTATCTTTGACTCAGCGATGTCAACTACACAGCAAGATCCAAAGTCTGCATCAAGTTACTGAGTCAGGGTCTAGAAGCTTTGAGGTATTGAATTTGAGCAACGGTGCGTTAAATTCCTCAGGGACGAAACTTTTCACTCATAGAAAGGAATAATATGTTATTTCTTCTTTAAAAAAAAAAAAGACATGTGCTGCCTTCAAGGCTGGCAAGACATTAACATTCTCAGATACCAGGGAGGCCACAACATTCATGCCGCACGGTCTGACCTTGCATCGTCTCCCGTGAGACAAATTGTTTGTCATTTCATTTAACCGCGGCGTCCCGGTGGCTCTGTGTGGTGTTTTTTTGCCGCTCGATTTAATCCCACCCGTGTCCGACGCGCCTCGGTTTGATGGCGCTTCAAAGTATACACTCTATACCTGTGTAAACACTCGGCCTCTCCTCGGCTGCGGTCTCGTAGAATGAAGGCCGTCTGTGGGAGCAGGTGGCTATAGACATGCAGTCAAATAAACGGGTGAAGAAAAGACGGCGATGAAAGGTAAGACGGGCGCGAGATTGAAGGTGAGTGGAGAAAGAGATGCAGCGATCCTAAGTGGAACGAACACCGCTGAGTTATTCACGCGGCCTCGAAGCGAAACATAAAGAAACCGGCAGGAAATATTGCACACCTCTCATCTTTCTTTTCCTTTGTGTTTTCTGAGAAAAAGAATAAAAAGAATAAAAAGAATAAAAAGCACCGCATGTAAATCCCAGCCCCCACACACTGCGGAGGTATGACTGTAGTTGTTAAAAGAATACACAAGTTCCCAGGTTCATTAATTGTCTGACATTTGTTTCCTCTACTCGGAAGGAAAAAATTCTATTTTTCCTACATATCTTTTTCTATCTTTTGAGACATCCTTTGAGTTTGTGAGAGAAACACATTGCAGGAAAAAGTTGTCTGTAGGATCCCGAGCACGAGAGATTTGTCCAACAGATTTCAGAACTGCATTGAATTTCTTTTGAATTTTGGGGCGCTTGGTTTCAACTAACAAGCTTGCTCAGAATAAAAAAACAAACCTCCCTGCTAGCATCTCTGAATCTCAGTGATTGATACGCTTCGCCTTCTTTCTTTAATTCGTTACAACAACCAAAGTGTACAAATGAATGTAACTGAAACCTAAGATTCTTTAGGTTTCTTATTTTCTGCACAGCTTGGCCGTCACACTTGCATCTGTTAAGTCTGTCAGACAGAAGCGAGGTTCACATAGATGTGGTAAACGTGGCACGTGGTTGTTTGGTTGGAGGGAGCCATTGCTGGCATGGAGTTTATTGCAGTGGAAGTTATTCTCAAATATTATTCTGAACATTTCCAGCCACAGCAGAGCCAGGTTACAAACTGTTTTATTTCAAAGTAATTATGTCAGAAAGTAGAATATGTTTTCCATCAAAACCCAATTACAGACAGTCTTGTCTCTCGAGTTCAACCTTTCAAAGGAAAACAAGCGTCCGAGGAGGACTGACGGATCCACTTAACCTTGACCCGGTCTGACGACCCACCGAATCCCCAACGCTGACGCGTCCAGTTTTATCCCCCGCTGATTGACGGACTTCCATCATGGAAGCCTTGAAAACAATTAAATTCAATAAACCTCACAAATGAAAATCATCAAATGTGAGCACATAAAAAAACCTTGAGGTTGCTCCTATATAACCATTCGTTTTAAAGGACGTATGTGCCTCTGAGGGAAAGATGGAACTTTAGAAGAAGAAACATATTTTAAAAAGACACACTGGGGCCACGGTGTCTGGGGAGGCGAGAAAGTGTCCGGGCTTTGATATAGCTCGCTGCCCGCCTCCATGCGGCTGTGAATATTGAATCAATGAGGCCCCCAAAGCAGAGGAAAACCAATATGTGTTTCCCCCCCACGCTCCCTGGGCCTTCGTTGGGTTTGCACCCAGGAGAGAGCAGCGCTTTTATAACAGCCGTCATTCAAGTGAAGTCCACAGACGTGGAGACCAGGCTGCTGTCTTCAGAGGAGACGCTGCCGTGTGAGAGAGACGGCATAACGTGTGTTCGCATTAGGCCGAACACCAATGTGCCGCTTTACAAAAAGAAAAGAAGGTTTTGATGTTGAACGTTTTCACACATGGGGAAACTAAACGGAGCATCAAAGAGCCAGATCACCTGCACCCCCCAACTTTTGCAGGTGCAACAGTCAAAAACAAAACAGGCCGATTTGTATGACATGTCAAGTGGAACAGACTGGAAAACCATGAGGAAATAAAGTGCACCGACGAGGGAGCGGGGAGTGACTAATGCTGACAACTGGCTTGTGTTTCAATAGAACTCACCCTGCTGCTGTGGGGAGGAATCTACTTGCATTTCAAGTGGGCAAAGAAAAGAATAAAAGCAGGACTGTCATTCAGTTCCTAATTAACGCAAGCTAGGAACATAACAAAGACACACACACACACACACACACACACACACACACACACACACACACACACACACACACACACACACACACACACAGTTTAGGTTCACGGTCTTCTTATCCCACATCCAACGTGTCCATTTTTTGGACAGGTTAAACAATTCTGAGTGACAAGAAATGTTTTATTTCTATTTCTCACACCAATTTGTCTCCATCTAATTTTCATGTGGAATGAAACGTTCCCATCACGTAATGATGATGAAATAGAGACGATGAGCCATGAGGCAATCCTTTTCGGCTTCAAAAATAAAAGACTTAAAATACAAGATTTGGATGAATATGCAACTATGCAAACCTCCCTGTGTTTTAGATCTGTCTATCTTGCCAGTGAATGATTCTAAAAATAAAAAAGGTGAGCACGAGTTAAAGGGGAAAATGGCAGTGTGTTTCCTCTTCTCCTGTTAAACATGGCCGGTTCCCCTCGTGTCGTGGCGTCGCCACATTAGCTGCACGTCGGCTTCCACGTCCCTCCCCGTCTCCGTCACACCGACTTCCTGCACACATTTTGTGTCCACTTAGCTCCGATCTCGTCCCTCCGCCTGAGCGAGGGAACCAGATGATGAAAGATGACCTAGATTGCTTTTTCGCGGAGCCGTGCTGCGCGTGAGAATGTGTGTGAGACAGAAAACAAGGCCGTCGCGTACGAGCTGAAGCGAGCCCCATTCCCTCTGGCCTCATAAGCAGAAAAAGGCACAAACACTGCAATCCTCCACAGGCCGTTGGAATTAAAACTTCCCGACCACTTATGAATCCCTTGTCCTCATACGCGTCTTTTATGTGTTTGCAGCGACGAGGCTCGCCAGACGATAATAGCCACGATAATAAGGAGAGCGTTATTTTGCTTCCCTTTTTCTTTTTGCAGCTCTCAGGGGGCGAGCCTCCATCCACATAGGGCAGCTGTAAATGCTTCCTTTAAAAGGTAAAAGACAGAAAAGAAAGAAAAAGCACGTTTCCAAACACAACATCATTGCGTCACCAACTCACACACATTTTCTTAACACTTTAAAAGCTAGAGTTGGTAATCTTTTAAAACATTTTGTGTTGTGTTTGTTTTAAAGTCTCGTCCCTGGCAGCAATAAGAAATCCAATGCACCGACGGAATAAAAAAACAAATGTGGTATCCGTGTCTTCCACAGAACTGTAAATGAGCCGTCCGATCTTTTCATTCGGGACTAACGATAGACTTTCTCTTGGAGGGGAGTGGCTGTGGAGCGAGGCTAGGCTAGGCTAGAGTTAGCGACTTTTGAAGCTAGGTGTGCTAGCTTCTTTGATTGGAAAACAGTTGGCAACCCTGGGAAGGGTTTTCTTGTTTGGATCATGTTCTTTTTAAATCGTGCTAATTTCTCAGACCATCATGACCTGGAGAATAGTATTGTTTAAGAATCGTTAAGAATACTTTGGCATCAATATTACGAAGTCACAGCTTAATTATTCATCTTAAATTGTCAACTTTGACATGATTTAAGTGGAGACTTCACCCCAAAGATTTCCTGCCTCTTTCTGCACTGTGATATAATTTAACTTGAGTATTTTATTTGAATGAAGTGCATGACTTAAGTGTGAAACAATCTGTGTGTATTCACACGTGTCCCTCTGTGCCCACGAGGTCAGTGAGGACTGAAGGTTGCTCATTTGAGCACAGAGTCTTTATTTGCGTCTGTAGGGATACTCTTTTCGGAGCAAAGTGATCTTTAACCCGCCAAACGAGACCCATTGATGGCCGCCGACATCTCCGGCCTCCCGCCGCTGCAGCCTTAATGGCCATGGCCGGCTAAGAGAGTCTTCTTAAATGCAGCGTGTCACTGAGGCTTCCTCGGCCGCCTGACAGCCCTTTTGCCCGACAGTCGGCATAATTAAAATTTCCTGTGCTGGCTGGCGCTCAGACCTAATTGGTCTCGGGCAGAGGCGGGACATGGGATGCATTCACACGCTCCCTCTCGCGGCTGAGCGGACAGACGGACGCGGCGGAGAAGGGAACCGGCGGCGGATATTTCCATATAGGTGCATATAGGTGAAAAGAGCGTTTCGGGTCAAATGGCGTGCGCATGGGGCGCCTCCTTTTAAAACAATCGATTAAAACCAGAGCTTGACAGAAAAAAAAGAATGAAAACATTAGCATATTTAGTGGTTTTCAAACTCCGAGTTACTTTCATGGAACACTTTTACCAATTATGTTGATTATATGCTGCTGTGTTTGAAAGCATCCCACACACTCACATTCTGTGTGGACCCTCTAGAGCTGAAGGCATTTCTTAAAGGTAAGAACAAAAAGAAACTGTAGGAAAAGCAGGAGGAAACCCCATTCGACTGGTGCAATTTAAGAGACATTACTCAACATTTTAGGGACTCCTTTTAAACCTGAGAAATGTTCGTACATTTCAGAGTGAAAGTGAGACTCCGACTGTTGGTGCTGGAGCCAAAAAGAGTGTTTGAGTGGGCTCATTTCAGAGTCAGGAGAAACTCAAAGGGCACAAATTTGAGATGAATTTAGATACGTGTCTGCCAAAGATCATGAAGCGGTTAGGAGTTTCTTAAACCTCATATCCACTCAAAGGGGTTCAAAGACGTCCCACAGAGCTTTTGCTGCAAACATGTCGCCCATTACGAAATAGGTTGTGACAGAATCCATCACTTTGATCCCGGCCTCTGCGAGGGGAGTTTTCTGTTAGCATATTATGTTAGCCTCCCAGCAGCTTTCGATGCATAACTTGGGCTGTTTAGTATTTTATGGAGGGGAAAACGATGCTTGAGAATCCTCAAATTGGATTAATGAATGCATCACCAGATCAGTTGGCCATTGCCATATGTTTTATTTTTATTTTTGTTCTCAACGCGTGTATATTCTATTGTATCCTGTACAACATAAAATATCAGAGTGATGTTATTACACAAGCTGTTGTTTTGACATGATAGACTTTCTCAAAGAGAAAGAACCCAGTGATTGTCTCCGTTCAGTGCATAAAAGTAAAGTCTCCACGCTTTTATGGCACAGGAGTGGGGAGGCGCACCTCTTTACGACGTCGGGCATATTGGCGGATTTAAGAAGCGGAGGAAGACGCGTCTTTGATGATCATAAAGTTGATGTCCCCCCCGTTACCGCGCAGGCAAACTTCCACGAAGCCATTATGCTCTAAAGGCTTGATGAGCAGAGCGAGGGGAGTGCCTTCAGGAAACACACACAAACACCTGGGGGTGTCTTGCTTGTGCTTTAATATTCAATAATGACTAGAAAGCACTCAGAGAGGCAGCACACCACCACCAAGGCTGTACAACCCGTTACATGAAATGTTACCTCATCAATCCCCCACATGACCTCCATCAGCAGTCGTATGCAGTCGTGGAACTGTAGCTGGTCACGGTTCAATGGTTTAACTTCGGGATTCGGCTTTAAAGACCACTCATCCATGGAGATGAAATACAAACTGCTCGAGGTATTTCATCGTTTCCAGGAGGGCTAAGGTGAGCCGGTTTCCCGTTGTTGTAACAAAGTGCACTAATCGCCAAATAGTAGAAATCTGGAGCGTCATTCTTACTTTGTTGATAATGAGCTAAATCAGCGCGTCCAGATTGTTCTGCTGACGTCAGCCAGCAGTTCCTCTGCGGAGACGTCCTGCGTTGCTTTGGCGGTTAAAAGCGTTAACGTTAGCAGACAGGAAGCTGTGAGGTGTCGGTGAGTGGGAGCGAATGTTAAAAGCCTCTCCAGCTTAATCGCTGTCATTGACTGACTTGTGTGTGTCCATGTTACACAACATGTCTATGGGCCAGTACCAATGGCACCGGGGGGCATCTGGTGCTGCTGCAGGGGGGCCCTGGTAGGAAGGCGATTTTTTCTTTTCTTTATACTTGGGTAGAATGTTTAAGTCTAAAGGTGAAACTACACATGTGATGGGTTATAACGGTACTTTCCATGCTCACCACATTAACTAAGAAGAGGCACCAAAGTCTGGCTCCAATACAAAATGTAAAATGCTGTCACGTGACGTGACCCTTTGTTCTATAGCAGTGATTCTCAACCATAGGGCCGCGGCCCCCCATTGGGCCGCGAGCGCCCACAGCTAAAGCGATATCTAGAGACCAAACATCCAACGCTCGTGGGAAAACCGGTGTGATGTTTCCATTTTTCCCTATCAGATTATTTTGTCATTGTACAGCTCTGCTGCTTAGCCTGCAGTCTTCAGCCATCAGACTGCAGCTGATTTGAAGGAGAAGCTTTCATCCAATCAGATTGTTTCTCTCCTGTGTCTCCAGGCCAGCAAGGCAGTTTAAGCCTTTGCAGATTCAAGTACACGGGGAGTGGACGTTGTGGTTGATTGTCATGGACTTCAACCAATCAGATCGTTAGTTTGACAACTAACGGGCGGATTCTTTGACGTACATGGCCTGCGAGGTGGCGTGGACGTGTGATTGGTCAGTGGCCCAGCGTGACCTTTAACATGCGCTGTGATTGGCCAGTGTGTCAACAGGGCGGAGCTCAGGCTGAAGTAGAGAAGTTGTGACATGTTTATTTGTTAGCGTGTTTTGGCGCTCGGTGGAAGATAAGCGGACTTGGTGGAGGGTTTGGGGCGTCGACTGCTGCTGTTGAGCGGATATGTTCTGCCCTAGAACGCGTGGAGGTTTCCGTCGGGAGGCTCGGCTGTCCTCACCGGTCCATGGCGCCTGTTGCTGGAACTGAAGCTCCGTAAACCGAACAACCGCGTTGCTGAACTCGTTGTTAATAAGGAGAGGCGGATGGACTTTGTCTTTAATGAACAGCATCCGGTGAGTTGCTTTTTGTGTTTCATCTGCGGTGGCGTTGTGTTGTGTGCTGATTTGTTTTAAATCATGGATTGTTTGTTCATGCTATAACTAAGGTGGTTCTTGTTGATGGAATCCCCGGTGGTCAGAGACGCGCTGAGCTCCCGACTCAGACACGTCCGCTGAAAAAAGAAAGAAAAAAACTCTGTCCGTGTTGTGACTTTACAGGTACTAATAGGGGGAAATACAACACGGTTAACCACATGTCTCTTCTCACAAGGGTTACGGTATTGTAGCAATTGAGATGAAGTTAAACAACCAAGTGGTTGAGGAGATAATTAAAGAAACGTTTAAAACTGTTTTTGTTTTTTTGTTTTTTTTCGAGAATAGGCGCGGGGGGCTTGGTGCTTATACGGTTAACTTAAATAGCTCCGCGGGTCGGTCCACACCGTGTAGTGGGCATCATGTGTAGTGGGCATCGTGGTGTAGTGGGCATCGTGGTGTAGTGGGCATCGTGGTGTAGTGTAGTGGGCATCATGTGTAGTGGGCATCGTGGTGTAGTGGGCATCGTGGTGTAGTGGGCATCGTGTGCAGTGGGCATCGTGGCGTAGTGGGCATCGTGGTGTAGTGGGCATCGTGGTGTAGTGGGCATCGTGTGCAGTGGGCATCGTGGCGTAGTGGGCATCGTGGTGTAGTGGGCATCATGTGTAGTGGGCATCGTGGTGTAGTGGGCATCATGTGTAGTGGGCATCGTGGTGTAGTGGGCATCGTGGTGTAGTGGGCATCGTGGTGTAGTGGGCATCGTGGCGTAGTGGGCATCGTGGTGTAGTGGGCATCATGTGTAGTGGGCATCGTGGTGTAGTGGGCATCGTGGTGTAGTGGGCATCGTGGTGTAGTGGGCATCGTGGTGTAGTGGGCATCATGTGTAGTGGGCATCATGTGTAGTGGGCATCGTGGTGTAGTGGGCATCATGTGTAGTGGGCATCGTGGTGTAGTGGGCATCATGTGTAGTGGGCATCGTGGTGTAGTGGGCATCGTGGTGTAGTGGGCATCGTGGTGTAGTGGGCATCGTGGTGTAGTGGGCATCATGTGTAGTGGGCATCGTGGTGTAGTGGGCATCGTGGCGTAGTGGGCATCGTGGTGTAGTGGGCATCATGTGTAGTGGGCATCGTGGTGTAGTGGGCATCGTGGTGTAGTGTAGTGGGCATCATGTGTAGTGGGCATCGTGGTGTAGTGGGCATCGTGGTGTAGTGGGCATCGTGGTGTAGTGGGCATCGTGTGCAGTGGGCATCGTGGCGTAGTGGGCATCGTGGTGTAGTGGGCATCATGTGTAGTGGGCATCGTGGCGTAGTGGGCATCGTGGTGTAGTGGGCATCATGTGTAGTGGGCATCGTGGTGTAGTGGGCATCATGTGTAGTGGGCATCGTGGTGTAGTGGGCATCATGTGTAGTGGGCATCGTGGTGTAGTGGGCATCATGTGTAGTGGGCATCGTGGCGTAGTGGGCATCGTGGTGTAGTGGGCATCATGTGTAGTGGGCATCGTGGCGTAGTGGGCATCGTGGTGTAGTGGGCATCATGTGTAGTGGGCATCGTGGCGTAGTGGGCATCGTGGTGTAGTGGGCATCATGTGTAGTGGGCATCGTGGCGTAGTGGGCATCGTGGTGTAGTGGGCATCGTGGTGTAGTGGGCATCGTGGTGTAGTGGGCATCGTGGTGTAGTGGGCATCATGTGTAGTGGGCATCGTGGCGTAGTGGGCATCGTGGCGTAGTGGGCATCGTGGTGTAGTGGGCATCATGTGTAGTGGGCATCGTGGTGTAGTGGGCATCATGTGTAGTGGGCATCGTGGTGTAGTGGGCATCATGTGTAGTGGGCATCGTGTGTAGTGGGCATCGTGGCGTAGTGGGCATCATGTGTAGTGGGCATCATGTGTAGTGGGCATCATGTGTAGTGGGCATCGTGGCGTAGTGGGCATCATGTGTAGTGGGCATCGTGTGTAGTGGGCATCATGTGTAGTGGGCATCATGTGTAGTGGGCATCATGTGTAGTGGGCATCGTGGTGTAGTGGGCATCGTGGCGTAGTGGGCATCGTGGCGTAGTGGGCATCGTGGTGTAGTGGGCATCGTGGCGTAGTGGGCATCATGTGTAGTGGGCATCGTGTGTAGTGGGCATCGTGTGTAGTGGGCATCGTGTGTAGTGGGCATCGTGTGTAGTGGGCATCGTGTGTAGTGGGCATCGTGGCGTAGTGGGCATCGTGGCGTAGTGGGCATCATGTGTAGTGGGCATCATGTGTAGTGGGCATCATGTGTAGTGGGCATCATGTGTAGTGGGCATCGTGTGTAGTGGGCATCGTGGCGTAGTGGGCATCATGTGTAGTGGGCATCATGTGTAGTGGGCATCATGTGTAGTGGGCATCGTGGCGTAGTGGGCATCGTGGCGTAGTGGGCATCGTGTGTAGTGGGCATCGTGGTGTAGTGGGCATCGTGGCGTAGTGGGCATCATGTGTAGTGGGCATCGTGTGTAGTGGGCATCGTGTGTAGTGGGCATCGTGGCGTAGTGGGCATCGTGGCGTAGTGGGCATCGTGTGTAGTGGGCATCATGTGTAGTGGGCATCGTGGCGTAGTGGGCATCGTGGCGTAGTGGGCATCATGTGTAGTGGGCATCGTGTGTAGTGGGCATCGTGTGTAGTGGGCATCGTGTGTAGTGGGCATCGTGGCGTAGTGGGCATCGTGCGTAGTGGGCATCATGTGTAGTGGGCATCATGTGTAGTGGGCATCGTGGCGTAGTGGGCATTGTCGTGTAGTGGGCATCGTGGCGTAGTGGGCATCATGTGTAGTGGGCATCGTGGCGTAGTGGGCATCGTGGCGTAGTGGGCATCGTCGTGTAGTGGGCATCGTGGCGTAGTGGGCATCGTGGTGTAGTGGGCAGCGTGGCGTAGTGGGCATCGTGTGCAGTGGGCATCGTGGCGTAGTGGGCATCGTGGTGTAGTGGGCATCATGTGTAGTGGGCATCGTGGCGTAGTGGGCATCGTGGTGTAGTGGGCATCATGTGTAGTGGGCATCGTGGTGTAGTGGGCATCATGTGTAGTGGGCATCGTGGTGTAGTGGGCATCATGTGTAGTGGGCATCGTGGTGTAGTGGGCATCATGTGTAGTGGGCATCGTGGCGTAGTGGGCATCGTGGTGTAGTGGGCATCATGTGTAGTGGGCATCGTGGCGTAGTGGGCATCGTGGTGTAGTGGGCATCATGTGTAGTGGGCATCGTGGCGTAGTGGGCATCGTGGTGTAGTGGGCATCATGTGTAGTGGGCATCGTGGTGTAGTGGGCATCGTGGTGTAGTGGGCATCGTGGTGTAGTGGGCATCGTGGTGTAGTGGGCATCATGTGTAGTGGGCATCGTGGCGTAGTGGGCATCGTGGCGTAGTGGGCATCGTGGTGTAGTGGGCATCATGTGTAGTGGGCATCGTGGTGTAGTGGGCATCATGTGTAGTGGGCATCGTGGTGTAGTGGGCATCATGTGTAGTGGGCATCGTGTGTAGTGGGCATCGTGGCGTAGTGGGCATCATGTGTAGTGGGCATCATGTGTAGTGGGCATCATGTGTAGTGGGCATCGTGGCGTAGTGGGCATCATGTGTAGTGGGCATCGTGTGTAGTGGGCATCATGTGTAGTGGGCATCATGTGTAGTGGGCATCATGTGTAGTGGGCATCGTGGTGTAGTGGGCATCGTGGCGTAGTGGGCATCGTGGCGTAGTGGGCATCGTGGTGTAGTGGGCATCGTGGCGTAGTGGGCATCATGTGTAGTGGGCATCGTGTGTAGTGGGCATCGTGTGTAGTGGGCATCGTGTGTAGTGGGCATCGTGTGTAGTGGGCATCGTGTGTAGTGGGCATCGTGGCGTAGTGGGCATCATGTGTAGTGGGCATCATGTGTAGTGGGCATCATGTGTAGTGGGCATCATGTGTAGTGGGCATCGTGTGTAGTGGGCATCGTGGCGTAGTGGGCATCATGTGTAGTGGGCATCATGTGTAGTGGGCATCATGTGTAGTGGGCATCGTGGCGTAGTGGGCATCGTGGCGTAGTGGGCATCGTGTGTAGTGGGCATCGTGGTGTAGTGGGCATCGTGGCGTAGTGGGCATCATGTGTAGTGGGCATCGTGTGTAGTGGGCATCGTGGCGTAGTGGGCATCGTGGCGTAGTGGGCATCGTGTGTAGTGGGCATCATGTGTAGTGGGCATCGTGGCGTAGTGGGCATCGTGGCGTAGTGGGCATCATGTGTAGTGGGCATCGTGTGTAGTGGGCATCGTGTGTAGTGGGCATCGTGTGTAGTGGGCATCGTGGCGTAGTGGGCATCGTGCGTAGTGGGCATCATGTGTAGTGGGCATCATGTGTAGTGGGCATCGTGGCGTAGTGGGCATTGTCGTGTAGTGGGCATCGTGGCGTAGTGGGCATCATGTGTAGTGGGCATCGTGTGTAGTGGGCATCGTGTGTAGTGGGCATCGTGTGTAGTGGGCATCGTGGCGTAGTGGGCATCGTGCGTAGTGGGCATCATGTGTAGTGGGCATCATGTGTAGTGGGCATCGTGGCGTAGTGGGCATTGTCGTGTAGTGGGCATCGTGGCGTAGTGGGCATCATGTGTAGTGGGCATCGTGGCGTAGTGGGCATCGTGGCGTAGTGGGCATCGTCGTGTAGTGGGCATCATGTGTAGTGGGCATCGTGGTGTAGTGGGCATCGTGGCGTAGTGGGCATCATGTGTAGTGGGCATCATGTGTAGTGGGCATCATGTGTAGTGGGCATCATGTGTAGTGGGCATCGTCGTGTAGTGGGCATCATGTGTAGTGGGCATCATGTGTAGTGGGCATCGGTGTTCAACGCGCGGGTCAGACAGGAACTCCCGGGACACTTGTTTTCTTCTTCCCCAGTCCGCACCTGATGTGGACACACGTCATTGAAGGCCTGGTTCTAAAACCCACAGCCCGCCACTGAATTCTGAACACAGATATTCTCTTAAATTAAAAACCTTTCAATCATAAACCAATACAGTGTTAGTATTTGAATGGGTACTTTGTACTTAAAAATGTGGGCCCCGAGGTCAAAAAGGTTAAGAACCCCTGTTCTATAGTATCCTTGATTTAAGGGAAGTAATCCAGAGGAAAACTCAACAATAGTGTCATGAGCGGAAACATGCTATATGTATCCCCATGGTGCCGTTCATGTACATATCCCAATACAGCTCGGATGATTTAGTGGAACAAATGTATGCGACCAACACAGTTACAACCCAGTGACTTTGCTAAAAGAAATATGTACAACTAATCAATCAACTCAACTTGTCTTTTTTTAAGTATGGTATTTCTCAAGTTTCTGATACAAGGATGTGATATTTAATATGAATCTTGACGGTGTCAGATATGCAGTGTAGAACAGATCGGTAGTAAGTATTTGGTCTGGTAGTTCTGTCAAAACTTTGTAGTGTTTGGAAAATATCTTTTATCTTCCTTTTTGCAAACCAGGTACGTGTGTGGGGGGAATGCTGACACGTGCACAACACGTGCACAACACGTGCACAACACGTGCACAACACGTGCACCGCCCTTCACCAACGGGACGGCCGAGGATGGAACTCGGGTCTCTTTTTTGTGTGGGGTGTGCATTTGACCCATTTCTTCTGAGTCACACATATTCCATCTTCTAAGGGAAACTTCCTGTGGGAATCCGTTGACCTGTGCTCTTGAAGCTGCCACTTGAGTGGCGCCTCTTCACAGAGAGATACTGCTGTCAGGGGTCGAACCCCATAATCAGAGGCAGTAGGCATTCAAGCTACCGCCCGTGAACCGGAGGCGTCTCAGTGGGAAACTGACCCGGGGAATCTTAAGCTGGCGGAAGGGATTGTTGACTCTGCATGGCGAAGCATTACTCGTGCATCAGAGTACTGCTGTCAGGAGTTGAACCTTGCTGGTGGGAATTCATCCCGTTGCTTTCAAGTCCATTTTTCAGTGGCAAGAGAGAAAGTCAATGGGCGAGAATTCTATCGAATTCTATCACTCAAGGGTCGGCCAATAAGACAATCACGACACGTTTCGGTTTAAAATCTTCCAGAATAACGATGAAACATCTACGAGATTAATTTTTCGACAGAATAAAAGTTTGTGGTTGTTTGCCTCTCTTTTGTTTGACTGTGAGGATTTTCTTGGGTAACTGCTGGGAGCTTGGACGGTGTCTTAACAATGCCCCTCAGGTCTCTTTTCAGCAAAAGGAGGGTAGCGGTGGTAGTCATGGCAGAGGAGGAAACACGCTGAGGAGGACAGGAAATAAGGAGCGCAGGAACTCATTTCCGTTCTACTATCTAAAGGTTCCCTCGCAGGTAATCTTTCTGTGTTCTGTCATACGGATTAAAGGACTGATGAAGGGAGTGTAACACGGCATGCTAGTTTTTATAACCGCACAATAAAGATGTGGGCCAAAGCCAGTGAGGATCAGTGGCTGTACTCATGCTATCTTGTCCAATCTATGGCTGAAATGACAATTACTGCGGTGGTGATCCACATATGATGCACACTGGCCCATTCCCACTGGGCTTCATTCACTTTGAAAACACCACCTTGCAACATGTGGGGAGTAATTGATATTTAATGATAGTCATCATCACAGACGTCTGTCAGAATTATTAAAATTGTACCTGGGGTAAATCATACACACACATCTGGGGCTTTTTGGATTCCGGATCTACTCAAAGCTCAAGTCAAGTGCTCCATGTCCAGGTAGCATGAAACATTACTGAGGCCTGCCGCCGAATGCTTTGCATCCGCCAGATGGCTTTTAAGACGAAGCAGCTGTGTTCTGCCCTGAGTTTCCAGGTGACCCCGACCAACATGCACTCAAAGTGCTTCTTCAAGGCATGAAGGGTGTGCTGGGAGTTTGCGGTGGGATTTCGTGGCCCAGTGGGAACGGATCCTTAAACCCACAGCGGTGCATGAGGAAGGGCACACGGCGTGATCCCCTGGCGTTCCCCAGTGACTGAAGGGTGGAGATGAACAGAAGGGCTCGTCTGGAAGAGGTGTGATGCATGTGCGCATGCCGTTTGCCAACATAAATAGCTTATCAAGATGGTGATGCAACCTAACAAAGTTGACTGTACAGATCAGTGTGCTATCAGTGAGTGGGTAGAGCACATTAGTACCTGGCCCAATATGTAGTGACCAGATACATCCATAAGATAGTTCACTAGATGCTTCTGACTCGGTCATGTGGAAACACCAAGACACTACTCCTACAACACCTAGGGGAACCCTAATTAGGGGACTCTAGGTGTTCTACAGCTCATATGACCTTGATATGAATACCGGACCCTATTATCCTTGATCTCTAACGAATCCGCAACTCCTTGCCTTTAATAAATAAATATATTATTTTACTTATTTTCTGCACAAATATGATCAAAAGTCAAGAGTCTGAGCTTAAAAATGACTCCTCGATTGCGCCCCGAGTTTTTTTAATTGTATTGTTCGGTGCCTTCCCATCGTGGCCCAGAGTAATACTACACCTCTTTAGAAAGATTACGACCTAAATCATCATAATCTGCAATAATAATCACAATAAACACAAGCCATGACATGTTTTAAGCATTTTCAGTCCCAAAAACATGTTTTTCGGTTCAGAAATAGAAAAATTACCTATTTTGACCTGAATCTTGGTCTCACCATGAGCTATGTGTACTTCAAATTCAAAATTGTGGCTATGTGTACTTCAAACAAGTCTGAGTCTGCTCTCACTACTACTGTTGGACTCACAGCCTATACGTCACAGGGAAGGTACTTTGAGTTGTTAGGGGGACTTAGGAGCGTTTTAGTGAAACGTTATAATCGCTTAGTCATGTTGAGGAGCTTACGAAATTATTAAAATGTAACTATCTTTAAAAACAAAGTTGAATGGACACGTATCTTCTCACAAGGGTTACAGTACTTTAGCACTTTAAATGAATTAGATTGGAACTGTGAATGAGAGGTTAGTAGAGTTTTAGTTTTGAAAAAACACACTTCCTCATTTCCGTGAAATCAGAAAATGGGGCGCAGGCTTAACAGATCAAGTTTAATAAACCCTCATCTGAGTTTATTATCTAAGCAAACCATTTACTCAAGTTCTCACAAGCAACCAGGAGCACGTTACCACGGCCCCGTGTTAAAAACTGGAACGCTGGTTTTGGTCTGAAACGGTGTTGAGGCTGGAAAATCCATTCTGACAACCAAACATGCAACAACCGGACATTTCGATGCCGGGAACCGTTTTAATTCAACGTTTGCTTTAAAGCTCGTCTGGAAGGCTCGGGGCGAGACGCCACTTCCTTTGCCAGCATGACCACACATATTTTTCATAAAAAATTCACTTGCTGCATGTTTTAAATAAATTCATCATTCAGTTTCAATTCATCCGACCCCCCCAGGGCTGATTTCACATCATGGTCCTGTTCTTTCAGGAATCTTCCCCACAGTGCTATCGATAAATTGTGGCTTTTTTATCTTTTATTCTTTTCCATCACCAGCTTCTGGCTTGACGTGCCGCACAATAGGAATCGTTACTCCCCCGTCACTGAAAGTAAGACAGAGCATCGACTGGAGCGACTAGCAGCAGCCGTATCATGGCATCTGAATTGATAATCAGACCAAGTAGGGGCTTATTGATATGTATTGTTTCCTTGGGTCCAAGAGTGCGGCACTGACATCTAATTCCCTGCTCTGAATAGAGCCCCGAGAAAGCTCTGAATGCATTCGCGCTCCTAATTTGTAGACAGATAAGCGGGTGGCTGCTGATGTTTGGGGTTTTCTGCGAGCACCTGTCTATCTGGAGATCTCCAGACGGCGGCAGCACAACGGCTGGTTTAACGGCCATTTAACGCCGCAATCACCGCACACCCCAGACGCCAATAAAGGACACAGTGCGTTTATTTTGAAATCATCTGCTTTTGAAGAGATGTAAGAGCGAGGAAACCAGGGGAAATAACATTAAGGAGAATGGGCAGTCAACTCCTCCTCTGTCACTTTATTGCCTTTTGAGAGAGAGATACAGTCAGGAAAGACAAAGACGGGGCTCAGAGGGTCTGACCGGGGTAAACAAGCCACATCTCATTAAAACAGCAGTATTTGCTGAACAGAGTTCATCCTAATTGATTTTTCTTGAGTGCGTTCGTGTGAATGTCAACTGGCTCTCTTTGCACTAAGGATCTACATTTGAAACCTATTGCTCCTGTTTTGTTTCCATTTACGGCAGACTGTTCTCATGCACTATATTAGCTAAGAATAAAGCCCTGTAATGCGTATAAATATCCCACAACATCAATCTGTATGTAAAGCATGTAATCATCAACCCGGACACGTGATGCAGTGCAGATAGACCGACTCTGCATAGCAAAGTGGTCGGTGCTGATGAATGGGCCCAGAAACACCAGACTTTCACCCAGGAACCCGCTGTCCATGTTCTGTGTTTCCTAAACTTCACCAAGTACTGTTGTTGCCTAAACTCAGTTATTTTCAAACCGAGTGACTATAACCCAAAGCAGGATTCTTTTGTCACGTTAACTCAATCCGGTTGTTTCCTGTGACGACGTTTATTTAAAAAAAGACTAGATGCATGTTGCGGATGGAAATGTATAGACCCACGAACAATGAGGAATAGTGGAGGATTGATCGCACCGCTATACCCACACATGCACGATTATGAAATCAGCAATGATGGATCAATGCATTAAACAGATTATGTAAGTATATATGGCAACAGAGGTAAAAAGAGGTTTCATTTAACAGCATAAATTGCTTTTATTCCAGATTTCTCACACAATAATATGATTGGCTGATCGTTAACCCCCCCTACATATATTACAGCTGTTCTTGACAACATTGTCTTCACTCAAGAGCCACTTACTTTGCTTTCCTTGCAGCATGTTGGTTCCACACTTGTTCAGTCCTTCAAACACCAACTGCTGTTGAACACCAAGACATGTGGCTGAAACTGTGACGTAACTGAGAACGTGCCGATTGCATGCCATCTAATTGGTACCCCCGAACGGTGAGCGAAGGAAAAACGCGTGAAGTTTGAGTTACGGCTAACGCGTCTGAGCTTTGGGATTTCAGGGTCAAAGCAGCGGAGGGGACAGTGGGGCATACATGTTGCATGAGCTGCTCATTTGTTGGAGCCATTTGTCTAGAACAGGAGACGACTGTGACGCTCTGGGCAGAGCGAGACTATTTACAGCTATTGGCAGGCATCTCTCCCCCGAGGGTGTCTGTCTGGTAATCCTTCCAACGCCTCTCCTCTCCTTACCTGCGACACAAGAAGACTCAACTGTTCCAAGCTGCAGAGCTGCGTGTGGCTGCCAAAAGCCAATTTACATATATTTCTTAATTAACTGAGCATTTGGGAATCAATAATCAAATGTGCGTGACGCTTCCTTAAATACTAATTCACGATGCACACACTCACCCCCGCCTTGGCAGCCATGTGCATAATGAAACTATTTTTATTTATTTTTAACCTCGTGCTGTTGACTCACTCAACCTCTGGAGATGAAATGCTAAGCAAGTCTGGGTATTCTGTGCATGACCAGGTATCTGTGATACTTCATTGGTCACGGAGATATTTTCAGCCCCTTACATTAATGAATGCTAATCAAACAGAAGCCGCTAACGTGTCAGAGTAAGTCATTCATTCATTCGCCTCGCGCAGAACGCGGCGCACGGAGAATTTGGCGGTGGTTTGAGCTGAGAGGCGAACCTAAACAAACGCTCATTGCAGTGCTATGAAATTGAGCTTTAAAGAGGTCACGCTCCTCTCAGAGACTTAGCTGCAGCAATTTGCTGCACTCGAGCAGCATTTGTGGAACCGTCGACGGTAGAAACCCTGGGCGTCTTGTCAGTCCGTCAGTGCCGTCCTCCCCCATCGGTTGTGAGCTTTTATGGTCCGTCTAGCTATCTTCCCGTTTAGTTTGAGGGGTTTTCACGCTACATGTAAGGCGCGAAGCAACTCGTTCTACCTACCTACTTATGCTTGGTCAGTGGCGTCTGGCACCGATGCACCGAGGGATCCTTCAGTGTCTGTATGAGACGAAACCCATTTGCGTCACAGTGAAACAGGGGTGGACTTTCAGCAAGGAGACCGACGTTCACATCCTGCTTGAAATCGAGTCTTGTATTGCCTTACTTTTCTTACGTTTCTTCAGTAAGGCTGCGTGAAGAAGTTACGTAACAAGCTGAAGACTAAAACTGACACGCCGTCCAAACCTAATGCTAGAGGTGTTCCTCGAGCATCGTAGTTTAAGCGTAACTGAACATAACTCTTTGCCCTGTAACATGTAGCCTCACCTTTAATCTCCATGTCCATAACCTCAGGAGGATCTCCACCAACGACAGGGTTGCCGGTCGAACCCCGGAGCCTCCCGTCCACATGCCAAAGGGTCCCTGAGCAAGATCTACGCTCCTGAAGCCCTGATGGCTGAGTGTGTGAATGGGTGAAAGTGGAAAGCATCTCGATCATTGACCATTTAACTGTGGTCTGTCAAAGCGTCGGATTCCTTAGCATGCCAAAGTGGTGGGCATGTGGCGCTAGTAATTGTTAGCGTTAATGCCAAACAGTGTATCATTAGCTAAGTGTATTCGTGCTACCAGTGAGGGTCCATTCAGAACTCACTCATCCGCAATGTGCTTGAGATGGAGTTTGCAGCCAGCTCATATACAGTAAGTGTTAATTGCTAGTTGGACCGGCTAAAAGGTACCAGCAACAGTTGTCGCCTCGGATTGCAAAGTTGACGGCTTTGACAAACGAGAGCGCTGCTTCTGTTCCAACCCTGCCTGAAAGCCAAAAAACCTGCATCTTTATCAGCCGCCTCCACTGCTCTGAATTGCACACGTGCAGCGAGAGATCTGAAAGCTCGACTGGAAGCAACGGGTAATCGTTTTCTCCAGAGGCTAATGAAAAATTATCAAAAAAAGATGAGTCCAATCTCTCGAACTGATCACCGTCACATTCCTTTGATATGTAAGAGCGGCACGCTTCCTTCTTCAGCCGCTGCGTCCTCGTGGATTACCGTCATCACACGGACACGGATGGGGATGCAGATAAGTAAGTTGCCCCTGACTGTGAGGATTGGTGTGTACCTTGACAGCAGGTGAAGACGGGGCGACGGAAGTGATCGTCAACCCACAGCTGGGTTCTACTTTCTTCCCATCACACCTTTTAAAAAAAAACACCTCTTCAAAGAAAGCCGGGCAACTTCCCAAAACTCACTCGCCTCGATTTTCCCCGCCGTTGAAGTGGTCTAGCTCAATAACTGCAGGGAATGAGAAGAGGAAAGAAGAAGGAAAAAAAAAGGTCTCTTATCGTAAGTTAATTAAAATCTTGCTCAGGACACAGAGCGCCTGACAGGATGCCGTAGTTTAATCAGACACGCAGCTCCGCTATGAAGACATCACCTCGGCAGATGCCCCACTTTCCTGGAGGAGGAAGGAGGGAGAGTCTGCGACGATGACGGCTGTTACTTATGTGTTCGATTTCTTTCGTTTTGGCGACGGCAGTTTTCTCCGAGATAAGAGTGTGTCGGGGGTGGGGGGTACGGTGTGTGTTCCTGAGAAGGATTAGAGCGAGTACACAGTGATAAGGAGGACACCTTTAGCGTCAACTTGCAAACAAAACTCCAAGAGGAAGTTGTGTTAGAAATATAGTTAGTAAGTGTAAGAAAAAAAGAAGAAACAAAAATCCATCCCAGGCAGCCGGGACGCTTAACTTTTTGGATGATTAACTGCCGTTTCTCAGGCGTTCGGCGGGCTTGCGGCCGCCACCGCCGATGACGATGTGGACGGATTGAATTTAGTGTGTGGAAAAAGAGGTGAACGAGGCGGTTTCATTTATGAACGGTTTCCTGGTTGAGCATTACTGCCCCGTAATATCACATTTAATTGAATTAGGCCAACTTCAGATTGCATCAGGGGACCAGAGGAAAAAAAAGGGCCGCAAGCGTTCGACTGAAATGTGCGGCGCTAGCCCGAGCCCCTCCTCCTCTTCACCGCGTTATAGTGGATGAACATATTCATAAAGCCTCTCTGTGCTCGGTGCAGCAGAGTTGTAGATCTAACCTTTCACCCGGGCCTTTTGATGGAGGGAAACACAAATGTTTCAATGCACTCAAACATTCTTTTCGCATCTGTTTCAGTGTCATATTTCTCACTTTTCTTTCTTTTCTATCTTCCCTGCTCTGAATAGACAAAGCCGTTGCGTTCAGCCGTTGTGTTTCTCCACGGCCTCTCAGCCCCTCTGACTCGGTCACATTCACATTCCCCGTATCAACAACACGATGAATAGACTTGCTTTTGCGGTCGTCATAATCAATAGTTTCCGCGTGCAGTGTGTGCGTACCATAATTAATGTTTGGAGGCCGCAAATGGCGCGATGCTGCAGGGCCCGACAGCTGCCGAGCAGTTTAAAATACCCGCTAATCCTCCGTGTGATATTCGCGAGGTTGCATCAGTGACACACTGTCGGCGTCTATCCATTCGGCTGATGGTATTTACACAGCTCTTCAGACTCTGGGGGCTATTTCGGTTATTGCTGCCCGGACGGACCTCGCTCCTTCAATATTCATGTCGGCGTATAATGTACGGCTCGCTCTTGAAATATGGGCAGTTTGACTGTGTTCCGAACTCATTTCCCGCTTACGCCTTTCCCCCTAATGAGATCCGGAAGGTGTGTTCCTTCCCTCTAGATCTCTTCCACACACACACACACACACACACACACACACACACACACACACACACACACACCGACCGCCCCTCGCTCCCGGTAGAGTCGGAGTGGAGTTGAGATGAAGGCAACAGAGCTAATTGCATTAGCATCAATTTACTGGTGCGGCAGAGGACAGCTGCTGTGCAATCCAGTGATGTATGGCCCCGGCTAACGGTCACAAAAAAATGTAGCAGACACTGTACTTGCGTGTGTGTGTGTGTGTGTGTGTGTGTGTTTGTGTCTGATAGACGGTGTTTATTAGCCCTTCCAGAGAGAGACGGAAGGCAAACCCAACAACCGCATTTTCATACTGATCACAGCTATCAGAATAATCCCATTACGCCGCTACACGAGCGGTCTCGCCGATTGAGCAGATTGCCGTGATTCTTCCTCACCTAAGAGCAACATAAATCACTTCCTGCGGTCACATCGTTCCCTTACTCGAGCCTACACCCGAGATGTAAATAAAGTAACGCCCAGAACTTCGTCACTCTCAACTCGTCAAACGCCGCCGCCTGGTCAGACCCTCGGCCTTAAAACTATGAGGTTTTTATTAACATACAGTTTCTGCTTGTCTTTTTTCAAAATAAACTTCCAACATAGGTTTACTTAGGGGCTCAGTCCTTAAATATAATGTAATTTGAATAAAGGCATTGTAAGTGTTGGAGCTTTCTTGTGATCTACATGTATTTGTATCCAATTCAGTTTATTTTGTATAGCCCAACATCACAAATACAAGTTTGCCTCGGAGGGCTTTACAATCTGTACACATGACATCCCTGTCCCGGGACCTCACATCGGATTATTATCCCAATAAAGATAGTAAAAAGCCTTTCACAGGGAAAAAAGGGGAAGAAACCTGAGGGAGAGCAACAGAGGAGGATCCCTCTCCCCAGATGGACAGAAGCAATAGATGTCATGTGGCCAGAATGAATAACGTAACAGAGTTACAGCACATTACATTAATGTGACAGAAATTATTCATATAATGAGTAGTAGGCATGGTCCATGATCCAGATAACCACGACCCATTAAGCAGAAGGAGGTAGAGAGGAGGGGCATCACAGGGGCAGTGGGAGGAGAGAGCAGCGCAGACTAAACACTCTATTGGAGTCCAGGAAGCGTTGCTACCCAACCATTTTTGCAGGTTTACTTCGCCTTTTAGGGTTACTTATGAAACAAAGGTACGAAGTTAGGCTTAGGAAAGGGTTTGGGTTCAAATAAGTACGAAGGTTATGTCACAAAACTATAGTTAAATAAGTCAATATCGACTGGAACAGCGTCTCCTGGGTGGAAGTCCTGTTTGTTTCGTCCTTCATTGACTCCCTGCCGCCCTGAGTGGACTTCCTCAACCTTCACACTACGACAGTTGATCTGAAGGTCTAGTGAGAACCTGATGGGTTTAAATTGGAATCTCTTACGGGCGTTGAAGGGCCTCTTTCGTTTGTGTCGGGTCGAGACGGAGAGTTGAGATCTGACGAGCTGGAGGGGGAACGGCCATCAACCTGCCATCAACTGCGTGAGTTGCCTTTGCTTCTGTGCAGTGGTCTCAGATTAATTTTGTTTCTCTTTATTTTTTGTCGCTGCTGCTTTTGTATTTGAAATCATAACATCCCTTAATTAATGACTTAGCCCAGTTTCTGTGTCTGGCAAGCGCTAATTAGGCAACATTATCGTACAACAAACATCAACTTACTTCAGACTGAGCCGTCGTTATTCTCTGAAACGTTTGTTCCCAACGCCTAAAAAATATATTTTGTAGATCAGTGGAAAGCTTTGAGCAACATAAAAACAAATCTGTGGGGTAAGTAAGCCGCATCTTCTCTGCTGCTGATGAGAAACCAGAAGAAAGTACACTTAGTTCTGTACTTTTACAACATGTTATTTTAATGCAATACACCTGGAGTTATTTTTGCAAATAAAGACTTCTATCACTCATTACGGCTTCTTTTATTTTCAATACATTATATAGTTTATATATCCAAGAAATAAATAATAAGAAGAAAATAAAACAAAACTATTGTCATTTGCAAATCACCAATAATTGTTAAAAGTCCAGTTGTGCATGACATGGATCAACGAGCTGTGGCTGTTTTAGTCGTAAAAAATACTTCCATCCTCAACCCTTTTTTGTATTTTAGCAGGAGGAGAACGCCCACGTTTCTTTTTCCTACTGGAAAGCCTCCAGGGTGGAAAGGGGCCTTATCGCTGCACGGCTCTGTGCTAATTAGAAAAGCACATCCAGTATATTTAGCGGAGAGAAGCTGGGAGTCTCGTCTGGAACCAGCTGCGTCTCGTCTGGTGCGATCACAGCGATGTCTGGAGAGGCAGCGATCTTCTACGGAAACACAAACGCACACAAGATAGCCCGGCGTCGCCCCAGAAAGAATTCAGAATCTCAATAAACTCAACTTGAGCCGCTAAGCGCTCCCCCGTGGTCGCCAGCGGGTTGCCGGCTGCGGTCTGCCGGTGGATCGGCGCCGAGCGGGAAGTGTGCAGAGGTTGTGTCAGAGCTTCTTCGCTGTAAATAACTCCATGCTGCTGCGGGGAAAAGGTTGTTAGGATCTGTGAGACTGGACCCAAACAGTAAAGTGGTGAAACAAAAGAGAAAGATGCTGCAGTGCCCCGTTAGAGCTCACATTACAGTCACTTGATTTACTGCTGATATAGAAATATTCATTAGCGAAGCTTTAAACTTTGATAATTTATGAAGCTTGTTAATGGTTGACTCTTAGAGGAAAGGGATGGACTGCCACAGATTTGATGCTATTGCCAAAAGTGAAAATGCATGGGTACTTATTTAGTATTAATAACTCATAGTACACACCAAATGCTGTCCTTGGTATGGACTTTTGCTCCGGGGCAGCCGACGAAGACGCACTATACACCATATTGAGTGATGTGAGCATAATCTACCAACTGAGAAAATGAAATGTGCAGCAGCTCCAGTGCTAAATGGCCAGTCATCATAAATGATATATGACCGAGTCTGGCAGTTTTTTGTGTGGGAGGTAAAATTCACATGAAATATGATTGGACTGTTTCCCTGTTTCAGAGAATGTAAAAGAACAGAAGCTCAAGAGAAACTAAAGCCAGCAGATCCTTTGATTACCAGACAGGAGTCCAGTTGTAACTCAGTATTACATGAACACACATTGTGAGTTTGTGTTGGAACTACGCCTCACTGGAGAAGTAGTTCCAATATAAACTGTGTTTTGATCAGGTGTGGGGAGGATGTGAAGTAACATGAATATTCATGAGCCATTTTTGTAGCAGAGCTGTTTGCAACTCTAAAGGAGAGTTGTGGAATCAGATTATCTCCAAATGAACACTGAGATTTGTGTTCAGGATATGGGTTACGTCATCAGGTTGGTAAATATGCAAAAGAATTATAATACTCCAAATGTATTCAGATTTCAGATTTGAAAGCGTAACGAGATGTGTAAATAAACATATAGATCTCTAAATTAACATATAGATCAGTAAATGAGCATTGAATATTTAAACTTCCCTCAGTGCATTAAATCCAAGCTATTTATACGGCGCCTTATTTCCTCCCTGTGGTCCGAGAGAACTGATCCTTCAGCAGGCGAGTCTACACATAAAAACCTGCCGTCTCTAAAAGGACATTCAACTCTTCAAAGGCCGCGTCACTTCCTCTCACCATTGTGCTTCACAGGGCCGTACGTCCTCATACGTCCCCACACGTCCCCACAGGTCCCCACAGGTCCCCACACGTCCTCATACGTCCCCACACGTCCCCACAGGTCCCCACAGGTCCCCACACGTCCCCACACGTCCCCACACGTCCCCACAGGTCCCCACAGGTCCCCACACGTCCCCACACGTCCCCACAGGTCCCCACACGTCCTCATACGTCCCCACACGTCCCCACACGTCCCCACAGGTCCCCACACGTCCCCACAGGTCCCCACAGGTCCCCACACGTCCCCACACGTAGCCACAGGTCCTCACAGGTCCTCATACGTCCCCACACGTCCCCACACGTCCTCACACGTACCCACAGGTCCTCATACGTACCCACACGTCCCCACGCGTCCCCACAGGTCTTCATACGTCCCCACACGTACCCACACGTCCCCACACGTCCTCACACGTACCCACAGGTCCTCACACGTCCCCACACGTACCCACACGTCCCCACAGGTCTTCATACGTCCCCACACGTACCCACACGTCCCCACACGTACCCACACGTCCCCACAGGTCCTCATACGTCCCCACAGGTCCTCATACGTCCCCACACGTCCCCATACGTCCCCACAGGTCCTCATACGTCCCCACAGGTCCTCATACGTCCCCACAGGTCCTCATACGTCCCCACACGTCCCCACAGGTCCCCACGCGTTCCCACACGTCCCCACAGGTCCTCATACGTCCCCACACGTCCTCATACGTCCTCATACGTCCCCACAGGTCCTCATACATCCCCACACGTCCCCACAGGTCCCCACGCGTTCCCACACGTCCCCACAGGTCCTCATACGTCCCCACACGTCCTCATACGTCCTCATACGTCCCCACAGGTCCTCATACATCCCCACACGTCCCCACAGGTCCTCACACGTCCCCACAGGTCCTCATACATCCCCACACGTCCCCATACGTCCCCACAGGTCCTCATACATCCCCACACGTACCCATACGTACCCACACGTCCTCATACGTCCCCACAGGTCCTCATACGTCCCCACAGGTCCTCATACATCCCCACACGTCCCCATACGTCCCCACAGGTCCTCATACATCCCCACACGTACCCACACGTACCCACACGTCCTCATACGTCCCCACACGTCCTCATACGTCCCCACAGGTCCTCATACGTCCCCACAGGTCCTCACACGTCCCCACAGGTCCTCATACATCCCCACACGTCCCCATACGTACCCACACGTCCTCATACGTCCCCACAGGTCCTCATACGTCCCCACAGGTCCTCATACATCCCCACACGTCCCCATACGTCCCCACACGTCCCCACACGTCCCCACACGTCCCCATACGTACCCACACGTCCTCATACGTCCCCACAGGTCCTCATACGTCCCCACAGGTCCTCATACATCCCCACACGTCCCCATACGTCCCCACACGTCCCCACACGTCCCCATACGTCCCCATACGTACCCACACGTCCTCATACGTCCCCATACGTACCCACACGTCCCCATACGTACCCACACGTCCTCATACGTCCCCATACGTACCCACACGTCCTCATACGTCCCCATACGTACCCACACGTCCTCATACGTACCCACACGTCCTCATACGTACCCACACGTCCTCATACGTACCCACACGTCCTCATACGTCCTCATACGTACCCACACGTCCTCATACGTCCTCATACGTCCTCATACGTACCCACACGTCCTCATACGTCCTCATACGTACCCACACGTCCTCATACGTACCCACACGTCCTCATACGTACCCACACGTCCTCATACGTCCTCATACGTACCCACACGTCCTCATACGTCCTCATACGTACCCACACGTCCTCATACGTACCCACACGTCCTCTACACATAAAAACCTGCCGTCTCTAAAAGGACATTCAACTCTTCAAAGGCCGCGTCACTTCCTCTCACCATTGTGCTTCACAGGGCCGTACGTCCCCACACGTCCCCACACGTCCCCACACGTCCCCACACGTCCCCACAGGTCCCCACACGTCCCCACAGGTCCCCACACGTCCCCACACGTCCCCACACGTCCTCATACGTACCCACACGTCCCCACACGTCCCCACACGTCCTCATACGTACCCACACGTCCTCATACGTACCCACACGTCCTCATACGTCCTCATACGTACCCACACGTCCTCATACGTACCCACACGTCCTCATACGTACCCACACGTCCTCATACGTACCCACACGTCCTCATACGTCCCCACACGTCCCCATACGTACCCACACGTCCTCATACGTCCTCATACGTACCCACACGTCCTCATACGTCCTCATACGTACCCACACGTCCTCATACGTCCTCATACGTACCCACACGTCCTCATATGTCCTCATACGTACCCACACGTCCTCATACGTACCCACACGTCCTCATACGTACCCACACGTCCTCATACGTACCCACACGTCCCCATACGTCCCCATACGTCCCCATACGTCCTCACACGTACCCATACGTCCTCACACGTACCCATACGTCCCCACACGTACCCATACGTCCCCACACGTCCCCACACGTCCCCACACGTCCCCACACGTACCCACACGTCCCCACACGTCCCCATACGTCCCCATATGTCCCCACACGTCCTCATACGTACCCACACGTCCTCATACGTACCCACACGTCCCCACAAGTCCCCATACGTCCCCATATGTCCCCACACGTCCTCATACGTACCCACACGTCCTCATACGTACCCACACGTCCCCATATGTCCCCATACGTCCCCATATGTCCCCATACGTCCCCACACGTCCTCATACGTACCCACACGTCCCCACACGTCCTCATACGTCCCCATACGTACCCACACATCCTCATACGTCCCCACACATCCTCATACGTCCCCATACGTACCCACACATCCTCATACGTCCCCACACATCCTCATGCGTCCTCATACGTCCTCATACGTACCCACACGTCCCCATACGTCCCCATACGTCCTCATACGTCCCCATACGTCCTCATACGTCCCCACACGTCCTCTTTAATGTTAAAGAACAATGCGGAGGAAACTCCGTCCCGTTTGACAGCATGTGTGCCGCCGCCGCTTTATGCATCTCAGTTTCCCAGCGTTGGGCGGGATCAGACGTCAACACCAGAGCAGCAAATGAGGGAAATGGAAGATAAATCCTATCAAGAGTAATTATTTCCCACCTCTCTGGAAACAGGACGCGCTCAACCTGTGCGAGCGCTGATAACGGGTTTAATTACCCCGCCTCGCCACTCATCTGTGTCAAAATGCTGTTTTGAATTCTCCGAACGGTCAAACTGATCAGAGCCAGAAGTCGTCCAGAGCCGCTGAGAGAGGAGCGTGTTGTGTCGCTTTTGTTATGTTCATTATTGCAAAAATGACTGTTGGGGTCAAGTTATCGATCCAGAACTCCAGAGATCGTATCGGAACATAGTTATGCTTTTATTTTTCTTTCTTTCCCCTTTATCGATCAAACCGAGAAGTCTCCAGAATGAGGGAGACTCCCTGAACCGTGCTGAAGGTCTCCTCCGTCAGACGCCCCGCTCCCTCGTCCACGCTTAAAAAAAGGAAAAATGTTCTTTAACGCGATCGATATCTAAAAAATCCCGTTTAAGAGATTTGTATAGAAATGTTTCCGCGTCACGGCGCGCTGACACATGTACCTATTTGTTTTTACCAGACATTTTTTTATTTTTTATTCATCGCTCGTGCAACATTTAGGTGACTGATGGATGAAAGCAGCTGGTGAGAGAGAGAGCTCCTCTTCAAGTTCCCTGCAGCCCCCCACCCCCAAATGTTCTTCTTATTGTACCCGTTGTCGGTAAAGACTGAGACATGAATGGCGCCGTGTGTCCGAGCTGGGCTTCTGTGCAGAACCTCCCAGACTCTTCGTTCGTACAGCTGCATGACCTTTAAACGAGAGAGAGAGAGAGAGAGAGAGAGAGAGAGAGAGAGAGAGAGAGAGAGAGAGAGAGAGAGAGAGAGAGAGAGAGAGCACTTGAGACGCACAAACCTCTTTTTTCCCAGCGAGGTGCCGAATCAATACCAAACACACCGATTCTATTTGCATGGCTTTGATGTCAGTCTGAGGCTCTGGAGAGGAGACGTTTCACTTCTCTGTAACGCTTGGCCGTACACACACACACAAAACATTAGAGACACGTCTATTGAAACACTGGTCTTTTATTGGCGGCCTTTAGTTATTCCCCACCGCCATTACACAGCAGAATGCTCCAAATTAAAACAGCCAATCGTTGAAGGCAGGAGGGGTGTCTCAATTTAACCATACCTGCCTTTAAGGGAGGTGTGTGTGTGTGTGTGTGTGTGTGTGTGTGTAAGCATGACATAGACCTCCTCAAAGCCGAGCGCCTCTGAACTGAACCCAACCGAACTGTCTCCTTGAAGGCTGCTCCATGTCGCTTTAATATGAATAACCCTCTGCCACATTGCAATGATCATAAACAAGCACAGCTTCCACGTGGCACCAACACTGCTGTCACCACGCGGGAGAAATCATGGCTCGCTTTAGTGCGTGAACATGAGTTGATCTACGGGACATGAAGGGAACACTTTGTGGGGAAGCGTACCAGTTAGATTAAAGCGACACTTTATTACCTCTGCCAACGAGGTGCATACGTTTGTTTATGCGTATGTTCACAGGATATCTCACACATACTCCACAGATTTGAAGTTTGGGGGGAAATGAAGAAGAGGCCAGGATGAACTAGTTTAGATGAAGTAACTGTGGCAATTACCAGAAATACATAACTTTGCTGCACGTGTCTGCAAACCATGGAATGAGTCGAATGTCAATGTTTCTGAACCGA
The DNA here is from genome assembly GCF_910589615.1 of Taurulus bubalis. Classification (NCBI taxonomy): domain Eukaryota; kingdom Metazoa; phylum Chordata; class Actinopteri; order Perciformes; family Cottidae; genus Taurulus; species Taurulus bubalis. Next base: position 33,660,680 of record NC_136592.1, on the reverse strand, counting down.
AAATATTTGTTTAAATATTTTAATACCAGAAATGCATATTGCCACGTTGTTAAGGTTGTGACTGACTGGTTGGGGTTTAGGCAACAACACTACGGCGGTAGCGGTGGTTTCCTTGGTGAAAGTCCTGTGTTTGTTTGACAGCCCTTAACGGACTTTCCTTTTGCTCTAAACGAAAGCAAAAAGAAATGTCGCCGCTCAGTGTGTCAGCGGTCAACAGTTACTCTGCACACGGCGCTCGGCTGTGCAGTCAAACCCTCGGCTGCCCATTTTGGCAAACATGTTTTCTGGAGGACAAATAAAAACGACGCTGACCCAAAACGGTTCACGGTACAGAACATGCCCATGACTCCACATTCAACATGAAAGCTGACAAACATGTTTCAGCAAAGTGAACGCGGTGCAGGACAAGAGGACACCTTTGGGGAACGTCTTGGCTGCCGCTGCAGTGACCTGCTCCCTTTGAGTGCACTAATAAACACCAGCTAGTGGGACGCAGTCCAGGGCAGTGATTTAATTAAATGGAATGTTACAGGTGAGACCCCCAACCCCTCCCCCCCCCATCACTTTGTCCCCTTACCAAACAATATTACCCCGCTGGCTCGGGGCCCAGCAGAGATACTCTGGTTTCAGGCTGGGAACGGTGCCACAGCGGCCAAACCCTCGTTCAACAAGAGGTTGCATATATGATGTGTAACAAGGCTGCTAATCCTTTCTAAAAATCGGCTCGTGTGTTTCGAGCGCCGGCCGAGACAATTAACATCCCGACAAGCAGATTTTGAGGCCCGGGCCTAATTTCCTGTCCTGCGGCCGACAGACAATGGGAGCCGTTCCTTTGCCTCCAATCACGTCCCCATGAGCACAGAGCCTCTGGAATCCAACTTGGTTTCACTCTCAGCCGTCGTGGCCTAAATTCGAGTTCTTTCTCCCTCACGCATAATCTCATAACTGTGCTTTGTTTGAAGAATAGCATGCGGTTCATGCCATTTTGCCTGCAAAGGGAATAGAAGTTGGGTTTTAGCGCCGGGTTTGTGTTATCAAGGAATTCAAATTTAGCCTCAATCCTCGAGGAAAATTGATTACCCCCCTCTCGGGATTTTTCTCGGGATCAATCACTTAGTTCGGGACGGGCGTCGTCGACAACAGGGTGCGACTAAATTAGCCGCCGTTCCTGCTGTCTCGCAGAAATGCAACTGTCAGATCTAATTCTGCCGAAGGTGTTCAGCTCAACAAGCTGAATGTCATCCAGACGAATCACGCTTTCATCAGTTTTGGGCGCGGAGAGCGGCGGCGAGGTGCCATCCGCCAATCAATGTCCAATAGCGTGAGCGCATCGACTGTTCTCTCCGTCTTTAATTTCATTAAAGTCACTGCTTTGCTTTGTCACACAAAAAGACAAGCTTAACGCTATGCACAATATCTTTGTTGAGATGTAGTGAAGATAAAAACCACAGGGAGAAAATAGATGACAAAGACATGTCAACAGTGTTTTGGCACTTTCTTTTTTATGGAGTTTAGATGAAATGTCAAGAAGTCAAAGACACGGATGAGCCAGTAAATGATTGTACAGGTGATCTCGACGCATGAGTGGCAGTACAAACAAATGCAAACAATCTTCATCGGCGTAGCCGACGAGACGAGCCGCTGATGTTTCTTTGAAAGTTTGTAAATGTGAAGGATTCTAATGATTCGCTTGTGCAGATGTTGTCCTTCTCTTGCTTGGCAGTAAACAAATCCGCCTCACAAGTCCTGCGTGATTTGCATTGTGTGGAGGTGAGAGTGAGAAACAAACGCCGTGATTGGCCGTCTGAGCAAAACATTCATCTGTCGTCTTTTTTCCCGACACAAAAAGACACTTTGTTGCGGGCGCCGGCGAAGCCTCCGACGCGCCTGAGCGCCAACCCTTTGATGCCGAGAGATGATTCCGACGGCGGCCTGATTGCAATTTGGAGTCGTTAAGAAACACTTTGGCTCCCTGGGATCGGACGTGTAATTCCTTATTACCGATGCCAGTCTGCGCCTCGTGCATGCAGCCCGAAATGAGCCACAGCGAGAGGACAAATGATCGGTGTTTAAACCTCCGGGGCGATCACACCTGACCTCCTTCACCCGTGTGCGCTCTTGCGTTCCGTGTGCAGAATCAATTCATTATTGATTTACAGCAGCGCTTGGTTCAAGGTGCAGAAATTAAATGACTAACATTTTCAGGGAGTGCATTACAATAAAGTGCATTTCATTAAAACCAAGCACATGCAACAGTAACCGCTGACTCGAATGCACTTCCATTTCCCACTAAAAAAACAGGAGCTTATTGGTATCCGATTCACAAATTTCCAACGTCCGCCACTTGGGCATTAAGTTAACGGCACACCTAACTGTCCGTGACCTCCCTGCAAAAAAAAAACAAGAAAAATCTAGATTTAGATAGATTCCAACTGAGAGACAAATGGCATGACATTACCACCATAAATGCCATGTTTTATGGAGTTGGATGGGAGGGGCCGGTGTTGGAATGTACTGTACGTCCGTGGCTGATGGGACAGCGACTGCATTAGCTAGACACAGCGGAGACACCTGAAGAACTCCATGTGCTTACAGCGGTGTTGAGGTGTGTGTGTGTGTGTGTGTGTGTGTGTGTGTGTGGGGGGGTTGTAAGGTTGTTGTTTTTTTTGCCGCATGCTCCGTTTGACTTTGTATAAAATTTCACAGCAAATGACTTCTGGCCTTTCTTCTCTCGACCCGAACCGGTGGCGCCGCCCTTTGTAATTCAAGAGAACGTAAACAAACACCATTACTATCCAGATTCCATAAAACTAAACAAAAAAACTAAACAATTCATCTCCCATTAAATTGGATGACGTTTAAAGTGTATGCGGTCTGGCAGCAGCCATTACCGCCTTCCATTTGTTCTGTATGAGCTCATTATATGTCTTTGTTTGAGAATGCTTGGATGGCTTGTAAATTGTACCCACGGGACCAGCCAATAAAAAAATAAATCAGTTGCTCCTGCTAGTTTTCACAGCCCTCTGAGATGCATGGCCGGCTCCACTAGGACTAGCCGTGTGTCGTTGCTGCTTCACGGCACGCAGAGCAGCAAGACGGGAACACAAAAGGTCAAGGTGGAAACCGCCTGCAGCGGTGGGACATTTCATGGACACTGCGAAAAGGTTTTTTTATGCTCAGTGAATGAATGATTGCTTCTAAGCTGCCCGTACATTTTACCGTTTGCATTTGTAACCCATCCGTCTTCTCTGTGATGACGGATGGTCGTCATGTTGAAGAGCCACGCATGAAGCGGCTCTGCATGTGATGCAGCCGGGGAGCTTTCCGGTTGGAGCTGCGCTGCAGGCGGGCGAAAGCATCAGCTGCACGTGTGCTGTGGTGGACCGGTGGTCTGGCTTCATTGCCGTGAGGACATGTAGACCTGTTTCTGCAAACCGCTCCTCCGGTCCGGGGATGGATCACGCCGCTACCTTTTCAAAATGACACCGATCGGGCCGAGGGGAGGCTCTCCATCACTCACACGTCGCTCTGGGTGTCACATGTGACGTCACAGACAGGCTGAGTGGATTGTGGCAAAGGGGGCGGGGCTTGATGACCTTTGTATTATGAGGCAAAAGTTAGCAAGTTAGCTTTATAGCTACAGTTAAATCTTTTAAGACCTTTTCTAACACCAAAACCATTTTGTGTTGGTGAAGTGGGACAAAAATCTCTTTTATTTCTGTGCACATTGTTCTCACAAGCCAATCAGAGCACTCTGGGCTGTACATCCAGACAGGCGGTATAAGAAATGTTTTAACATTAAAGCATGTAAACATGTTTTCATAGGAAGTAAAAGTTGAACGTGGACATGATGCATCCCCTTCAATGCTGACATTAGTATGTCCTTTAAGGGCGTTCTGTACACAGAAAGCTGAGTTGCTGTTTTTGTGTCACGCCTGTTGAGGCACATCTACAGTATCCCTCCGAGCCGTGATGTCATTAGAACAGCGGCGTCTTTGTCTGAATGCTTTCGGTGGATACAGACCTCGGTTTAGTCTAGAGACTCAAGGCGGCGTGCTCTATAATCTCTTTAGCTGCTTTAAAGCTTTGACACACAAGATGCTGGGCCAAGAATCGTCACAAAAATAAAATAAAACGGTGGTACATGAGATGCAGCACAATGGCAGCATGTGGCGGTCTCATTGCTTTACGCCACACAAACAGTACAGCAATGAAAAGTAGAAGACATATCCCCCCGCCATCCACTCAAGAGTGGAACTAAACAAAGGAGAGCTATTATTTAAAAGCTGAATGGAATGATTTAAGCAGGAGTTTGGAGAACCAATCAATAGAAAGCTCTTATGACGCATTTAGCAGAGATAATTGAAAATTGTGTGTGGGAGGAACAGATGGATAAAAGAAACGGGCCGTACATTTAGACAAAGGAGCTAATTCACTTTGGCATTTGGAAATCCATGTAATGTCCCAATATATGCAGCGCATACTTTGAACTACTGAATAAATACGGCGCGCGGGACAAAAGTGCAGCGCGATGCAATGAGAGCGTCGTCGTCGTCACGGGTTACAGACCGGTTTACGGACGCCGGCGGCCTCGTTATGTCGGCCCAGTGGAGAACAGGTTCTGATGATTTATCACGCGCTCCAGTGAGGGAGACCTTGGTTCCATGGCAAAACATTCTCGTCAGTAATTGCCTCTCGCTTAATCGCGGTAATTAAATTGGCCTCGGATGTCAACCTGTAGATGTCGCCAATACAGGTGTTCAGCCGCCACCTGGTGAGGAAAGGAGGGAAACGGATGAGCAGGTGCAGAGAGATCACTGAATGTGGAGGAGTCCTTCAGGAGACATTTTAAAAGGTGTCTCCGCAAAGAAGCATGTTACGGGTCCTGGGCAGGTTAGCCCCTAATTAGGGCACCCTAAAATAATAATGATTATGATTTAACTTATTTTCTGCATAAATATGATCAAAAGTCGAGAGTCTGAGCAAAAAATGACTCCTCGATCGCTCCCCGAGTTTTTTAAATTGTATTGTTCGGTGCCTTCCCATCATGCCACAGAGTAATACTGCACACCTTTAGAAAGATTACGACCTAAATCTTTACATGTTAGGAAGCATATTCAGTCCAAAAACTGTGTTTTTCGGTTCAGAAATTTAAAAATGACCTACTTTGACCTGAACCTTGCTCGCTCCATAAGGTACATGTGTTGTAAATGACCATCTCCTTCCACATGTGTCATGTGACAAGTCGGAGGACCAATGACATTGCAGGACCTCGAAAAAACAAAACTATGGTTCCTGCTTCGCAGTGCGAGACGCCAATACAGACGATGCTGTTAGACTCCCACAGCCTCGGAGGTTACGGGGACATTTCTTTGAGTGACATCCGCATTGTGAGCCTTTTAGTAAAACGTTATAATCGCTTACAGAAGAGCTGTAACTGTAATTTACGTAGGAAATTCATTCGTAACGTCTCCACCGGCTCTTCCCGTGTTGCTGTCCTGCACCGTCGGTCCAGCCATTAGCTCATCAGCACTAAACTCCACAGTAAAGACAGACTCTGAAAGGTGCAGAATGAACCATGTTTTCATCACGGAGCGGCTGATACCCGGAGCCATGGAGCGGCGGGGGGTCTCCACTGAGGAACTTCAAATATTTGAAATGAGCGCCAAGCAAACCATCTAGAGCCGTGCCAGCGCCGTCTGGAATAATGAACGCTCGTGAGAGAATGAAGCCCGCCGCCGTTTAGCCGTTAGACCTCAGACTGGAGCCGCTCAATACATTTAATGATCATGAACGTTGCATCCTATCCGTTCTATTACACAACCGCACTCTCAATTCAGTCTGTTTCTTCCTCCCTCTGCTCAGCAAAGCGGCGTTGGCTTCAAGGGTGGATTTGTTGTCAATAACAGCCCCAGGGTATTGCTGCTGACTGATTGCCATTGACTGCAGTGAAAGCGGAGGGAGGTCCAGTCTTTTGCTCCATTGTTGTTTATTCTTCAGTATTAAGCCGGTAAAGACGACCCCTCCGCCTCCACGCAACCAATCAACATAGGTCGAGCATCACGTCTCCACGTCAGTCCAGTAACCCCTTCCTCCCGCTCATAAAACACACTTCACCCTGCGACCGTGTGGCTGACATGCAGCTCCGCATCCGGAGAGGAAGAGTGACTCCAGTTCACGGGACGCTGAACGGGAAAAGAAGAAACATCAGCGGTGCCTCTGGGTTGTTTGTGCCAGAGGTTCAAAGAGGTCGAGGCGTCGGTGCTGAAGCCAAGGGGATGTCCGCGGAGCGCAGGAGTAGCTTCAGGTTTGTTTTCTCACACACTTTTATTGCTGAGGATGTCGAAGGGCAACAACTCCTGGCAACTGTAGCACCCGAAGTGACTTCATTTCTTCTGGCATCAGTACGGGGGCGTCATGACCATGGTGGGGTGTGCACAACATCCTAATATCTCCAGCATCACATTTCCACTCCTCCTGCACTGAATTTGCCACTTGTAATTTTGAAAATAATGCTCATGGAGGAACATTGCAGGCCCTGCAAATATGCATTCAAGTATTCAGGTCTTGCAATACAGTGTGTCCAGTAAAACAAAATAAATATATGTAAAGTCATTTCAAAATACTCTTCAAACACTTTTATCATGGTGGATTTTTTTATTTTCATTTAAAGTGAGACATTTTGGGCTGGTAAGTGGAAATAAAACAGCAGAAATATTATAATATATATTATAAAATATAACATTCTGGTGTTTATTTGAGCTCTTTGTCTATTTGCGTCTTAAACCTTCTCCTGAACTCACCAAAGGTGAGCATCATTTGCATATTTAAACATAACATTTCACAAAACTTGTAAAACTAATCAACTGGGGAAGTTTCATGGTGATATCTATAAGCCAGAATCTCCACACTTACATTCACCAAACCTTCCACTGTGACCCCGATCTTCTATATGCTGAAGGTTTTCACTGAGAGGTTTGTTCTCATCGCATTCTTAGCCTGATATGTGTGTGTGTGTGTGTGTGTGTGTGTATATATATATATATATATATATATCTGTAAAACCTCTGTAAAACGCCTTTGACTCCAATATGTCAACAAAATGTTCTGATTTTTAGATCTTGAAATGTGTGCAAAATGATGTAGATAAGATAATGCCTCATTTGCATATTTAAGCACATTTTCAGGAAACTTCACAGCCGACATCTGTCAGCTCAGCGTTTGAGCCCATTCACTTAGCGGCTCACCCCTTAAATGAGCGCGACCGGCTGGGGAATTAATCAATGGCTTGACGACGAGAGAGTGAACATTGCAAAATCCAAACTGTTAATTATCTGGTTGCAATGACCGGTTTGAACCGGCTCCCTTAGCACCGCTCCATCAATGAGCAACGTCAGAAATTTGTCGTCTTTGATTTGTCATCACTTACCCTGGAGTCCACACTGAGGTCTCTGTCGTACACACACACACACACACACACACACACACACACACACACACACACACACACACACACACACACACACACACACACACCCCTGTTTAGCATGCACAGGCCCTCCGCGTTCAGCGTGTCCATTCCTTCGAGAGGAGAGGGTGAGAGCGAGAGATAAAGAGGAGGAGCTGAGCTCCCTGATGAAATAAGAATAGGCCGGGTTGGTTTTTCATCTTATTTTTTTCCCAATCTCCTCAGAGATCAAGCGAAGTTGGGGGGGGGGGGACCATAAGAGCTTCTATTCGTCTTTCCAGCACCCACGGTGAAGCTGCGAAGCACGGGAATCTGAAAATCAAATTATGAGCACTGGGGACAATTCTGCCAGAGGGGCTGCTGGGAGATGAGGAGCATGTGCGTCTGCACTCTGTATGCATGCGGAGCGCCTCACACTGAGCCCCCTCGGCTAATATGGAGGCACTGGTGAGATGCTCCTTCTCTGGTTCTCTCCATACCTGTCTGTCTGGCACATCCCCAGACTGCCTTTCCGGAGCCCCTCGAGTGGAGAGCTTAGCATCCGTGGCGCAAGCCAGCACTTTGAAAAAGTGCAAAGCTGCAGACCAAAGCGGCTTAGAGCAGGCAGCGCACACAGAGGCCTCGTCGTGAGTCTCTTTTTATTATTTTTCTCGTATTTTTTGCCACGATCGCCCCGCTCTCGTGCTCTCAGCCGGCCGGCCGTGAGTGAGAGTGTGTGTGTGTGTGAGTGTGTGTGTGTGAGTGTGTGTGTGTGACCAGACCTGACGGCCGGCCCGGTGCCCCAGCAGCCCCCGGGGGGCGCATCCAGCTGAGCGTTGCTCTCCGGCTGCTCTCAGTCTACTCAAAGCTCCGTTGGCGCTTTAACGGGTTTAAATGGCCGACCGTCTTTCATCTCTGCTCCTCCGTCTTCTCGCTCTCGCGGTTCGCCGAGTCGCTTTTTGGACGTTTTCGTGTTCATCGAGATTGATTTGCAGTTGAGACTTTTCAGAATATATTTCCGCAGGTGTTATTTTTGGATGGTTCCACCAGATGCAGGGTTTATAACAATCCCAGTCTGGGAGCTCATTATGTAATTGGATTTTGTTATATTCCGTTTCTTCTTTTGTTTTGCATGAGGAGCGTGTCTCATTAGAGAAAAGCCAGAGAACGTGGAGCACAGTAAAATGTTTGGTTACACTTTCTGTGATGATGAAGTACATAAGCCATTACCTTCTGTCATGCATTTTAAACACATTTTATAATGCAATATAATGTGCAATATAATGTGCTTCTAGCACTGTTATCGGAGTAAAAACTGAAAAACTGAACTGAAAAATATGTGCGTGTTCTTGCAAGGATTGGAGTGACTTATAATCACAAATAAAGCATTATAACAAGGATTATGTGCATAAAAACTGTGGCTCAGTGGTTAGCATGCCCATCTTTCAATCAGAATTGCTCCCCCTTGCTGTGTCTGTGTGTCTACGGTGAATAGAAGAAGAAATGTGCGTCACTTTGGATAAAAGCGTCAGTGAAATGTATTACAAGAATGGGACTTCTAATACAGTGTGATCCCTTAAAAAAGTTATCAAGCATTATGATTATATATATGAGTGCTTATAACTCTATATACATAGACTATGAGGATTAGAGATGGGGGCGTCATAGTCCCGCCAAAAGAGGAAATGACTTCCGTAAAATGCAGCTCAAGACAAAAGTTTTATGGATCCACAGCGAAATTCTAAATTGTAAACCAACTCCTCCCTTTCCTCTGGGTAAAACAATACTCACAGCAGCCTAGCTCGCTAGCTAGCTTTCCAAAGGCGGCAGTTACTGGTACAAGTCCAGCGTGTCAACACTGCAGTTATGAAACAAACATCCCTCAGAATATCAGATCTGACCCCCAACTTGGGGTTCAGCAGCTTAGCAGCAGACCTGGAGGCTCAGCGCTGGCTGTGTCTTAAGGAAACACATTACTTTACATCTGAGGTGCAACTTCTTCAGCTTCACTATCCTCCTTCTGAAACTCCTGACAGTTATGGCTGTTATTGTTGTTCAGCTGAATCGCACAAAGCGCTGGCGGCGTTATTACAACATGCAGGCTGCGACTCGCTGCGCCTGGTCTCTCGCACTGTGTGGCCTAATTATTATGAATTTTTCTTTTTTAGAAGCACATCAAATTCACTCTCACCAGGGCCTCGGGTAACAGGAATCCAACTTTTGTGAGACAGACAGACGTATGAAGTGAAAGCAAGAGTCCTGCCTGAAGCGACGTCCGCTTGGTACAAAGGCAGCGGCGCTGGAAATACGCGGCGTTGGAGGGGGGAGGATAACTCGGGTAAAGTTGGTCCTGTGGTGTTGTAGCGTGCACCTCCTCCCGCTCGCACGCTTTGGCTCGGCGGACTCGTGTGCCGGGCCCTCGCTGCGCTTTCCGCCTCGGCCTCTGCGAGTGCTGCTGAGCTGACTAAGTCGCCCGGAGGCGCTCTTGCTTGAGTGGGCGGACGCAGGACTGCATTCGCTTGGCTCCGGGGTTGTTTTTCTGTTTCTTCAGCAGCGGAAGTGTGAAGTGTTCCTCGGAGTAAAGGAACATTTTAAAAGGGCCCTCCCTCCCCCTGCTGATGAGGAGGCTCGAGACCTTTTGTTGAAGATCCTCCAATCGTTTGTTTATTTATTTTGCACGGATGAGAACATGTCAAGCGAAATGCCTCTCGCTAAAATAACAGGCGTTGAGTTTTTTAATCACGTCGGACCAGAAGATATCATGTTCCCTGCATTCTCTCCACCCGCCTCCGACAGAAGTGTGACTCAGGCTCTTATTAGTATTTAAATAGCCTCGTGGCTCCGCGGTGATGGCGGCCTGCGCTGGATGTTTCTCAGTGTGAATCATCGGCTCCTCGTGGAGAGGCGGGGCGGGGACTTATCCCCTCGTAGCGGCGTAGCTCAAATTCTGATTAACCCAAGGTCAGGTTAGCCAAACATTTGCATACATGCCGCGAAAAACCCTCATCAATAATTCCATAGCGCAGCTTATCTGTCTGGGTATTCTATTATGCAAGCCTTTCCTCTCGGATGTCTTAATCTCATTCACAGTATTTGGTTCTGTTAAACATATTCCTTTCTGTTTTTCTTCTTCCCCAGTCTCCACCTGGCCCTCCTGGCTCATTATACAGTTAAATGAATGCAAATGACGCTAGTTTAGGGATGATAGTCGCTCCCGCCGCTTTTTTGGAACGACTGCGTCTCAGTGGCTTCGCCGTTCTTTGGCGGCGAGATCAAAACTCAGCAAGCAGCAGCGAGCCGTCACCCCCACAAAAGGTTTTAAATGTTCCCCCGACACTTATTGATAACAAGTGAGTGTCCAGCGCGCCAAAAAGTAGACGACTCCTCGCACGCCTGGTCCTGCAGGTCTTGTTGCTTCGCAGCGACGAGGAAAGATCACATTCATAAATATTGTCTCTCCTGCGACTGATGAAAGAACAAACCGCCAATTAAAATCCAGCTTGCCTTTTGCTGCTTCCTCACTCTCACATTTTCACCCCCGTCTCCTCCTCTTGTTCCATCTGTCATTCCCGCTCAAGCCGCAGCCTAGTTTGCAGAGCTGGGTTGCGAAGGCATCTGTACTGCATGTATTTTAATGATGAGGACCCGGGCAGGTATCCCCGCCTGACAAAGCCTCCCCTTTATGCACACCAGCTCGCTTCTTTTCACAGCCTCTTCCAGGCCTCTTTGAATAAACCCTACGCCGACATGCTCTCATCTATCTCTTTTTTGGCTCGTATAAGTTTGACTTCCAAATGCCACGGCTCAGGCTGGCAAGTGTTTACTCGTCTCGGCTGCGCTCCGCGTCCCAGGAAAACAGCGACGGTGGCAGCGTGGGACACGGAGCGTAAGGGATCTGCCATCCCCGCTGTTGTACCGGGCTTTGAAAAGGTGCACTGGGGGAGGGGGGGCTGACAATGTTGCTGTCACTGACAAGAAGTGATGTCTTTGCAGATCGGCTCCCGCAGTCACGCTCGCAAACACCGGGAATCGCTGACAAAAAGGCTATTTGAACACTGGCTCAACATAAATCGGAGTTCTAACGAAGCAGCGTGGCTGCAGACGGCGAGAGAGAGAGAGCCCAGATCCTAAAAATTCCAAAATCCTGTGCACTGCCATAACCCTTGTTTTTATGTTGTGTGTGGATTCCTCTCCCCTGTGCCCATGCAGATTAACCGGACTGTTTTTTGGGGCTATAAAGACATCTGTGACCCAAATGCAATGCTCGATTGAAACAGGAAGAAAAATGAGTATTTGAATTCAAACACTTCCAGATTTTCGGTAGTAACACCTCAGATCACCTCGGTTGTTTCGTCTTCCCTTTGAGGAATAAATATCTGGAGAGAACTCTATATTTAAGTTCTCCCATGGTGCTTAAACAACACACAAAAACCTTAATTTTCCCGCAATGATCCCTGTAGTTTCTCGCTGCTTCTGAATCTGAAATAAACATCACAACCGCCGAAGTTTTGCAGAAAAGTCTCTCTCTGTTTCAATCACTCGCCAGCACACACACACAGTGTCAGGCAGCGCAGCCCAATTATGATCCATTCAACATGTCGCCGATATTGCTTTCTGAGGACTGAACACAGCCCATTAAGTTTCATTAAATGAGAGCAATATCAAATGCAGCTTCAGTGCTGTTTATGTTCCTCCCACAAATTGAATTGGAATTGACAATAGCACAAATTATACATTAATTTCCGAAAGCCATTAATGGTTACGTTTAGGCAATTACATTTACATCGATTCATTTTAAGGATGAGGCTTCTGCAGTTAAAAGTTTGAGAGAAAAACAGCTACCAAAAAAACACCTTGATTCAAGTTTAAAAAGGCGTCATTCAAGGTTAAAGAAGAAAAAAATACAATTACACATTTATTTCTCCTTCACATACTGTGATTGTGGCAGAAATATATAATTTTTTCCATTTGCCTTAAAAGAGTAGGTGCACTTTTTTCGAGGAAAGGAAACATAACTCCTGCCCAAGGCAACTATCCATTGTGATGGGGCCTGAGCTCTGGTAACGACGGGAGGTCAGAGGTCAACCAGTTAGCGCTGTAGCTCTGCGAAGCATTGAACATCCTGCGCAGTGTAGAGTCTGATCAATAGTTTCAATGATAGCCGTCATTTCCACCTCCAAGTGTTTCATATGTTTGTAAAAGCTCATTATCTTGTCTTTTCCTATATCATTTATACGATGTATCTTCTATAACTACCATCCAGGAATATTGCCCAAAACTACAAAGTAAAGAAATGGTCCAGTCAAACAATAAAATCATCCCGTCTCACTCCTAACTCGTCTGCAGCTTGGTCCGTGACCCTCAGGCTCCCTTCAGTATGCATGAGGCGCACCAGGCTTTCAATCGACTGCAATGTAAACCCATCTGCATCATCATCACACGGTTAGAGCAGCTGAAGTCGTAAACAGAGCAGGTGTGAGGACCGCTCAAACAAGCACAGGTCTTTCACCAGGAGAGCCGCTGCCGGTGCCGGGTGACTGATTTGACCTTACTTGTGTCAGTAAAACCAAGCGTGATTATTTTACGTAACAAACGTACATATTTTAACCCAAAAGTAGTTGTGTTGCGTAAGTAAACCATACAACCTTAAAAGTAGAAAACTGACCTAGAGCGTCACAGTTTGAGGCGATGGAGCGACTCACCAAGCATCAGTATTTGTGAACGCGTCGGTATGGTAATTCATGCAGCCCTTGACATTTGTCTTTTGATTATGCTAAAACCCCAATTGGAAGACTCTGAAGCGTGTGAGTGAGAAGAGAGTATCTGGGCTAAAGCCAGATGATCGGGAAGCTTTTGTTCTATTGAGTTGAACTAAATAAGTAAGTCAACGCACAGGATGACGAAAGCCCTCCGTCTTCATGTCTATGGACCGCTGCTCGGGTCAATACAACCAGTGAAACCGTGGGGCCTCTGAAGCGTTTCCCAACCTCCGTCAGTCCAGCAGCTAAATTATGCCAAAGCTTTTTCTGTCTGCTCCAGGACTGGAGGCCTGATTGCCTGATCACCGGCAGCCAACACTCCAAGCCAAGTGCAGCTCTTATGTGGAACGCTTGCCAATCAAGCATAGGCACAAACTTTCCCATATCTTATGAGATGGAAAGCCACAGCGCGCGTTCCAGATTGTTCCAGAAATCAAAGCAACTTCCCTCATCCCCATTTCCGGCGCTGCGCTTCTTGGCGTTTCGGCGCCGCCTTCCCGTCCTGCTGTTCGGCCTGAAGACCATCTGCGTGTGCGCCGGTCCTGTCGAGGTGGCAGCAAACTCACTCTTTTGCTTACGAGTCGGATCTGTCCTTTTACTTGGAAAGAAAATAAGCGAGTCCTTACACATCTTTTGTGTAGTCTGTCGATGCAGAATGAAACTCAAAAGGCAGACGGATTAGGCCGCAATCGGATGTTAACACAGCCAGCACTCCGAATGCAACTGTTTCCTGAGTGATGGGAACGCGGCGCTCTGGCGCCTCGCGGAACGAGTGGAGCATCAACAAACCGGTCTTGTTAGAGCTTCTCATTTACAGGAGCCCTGCTCCGTGGCGTGGCTAAGGGCCTCGGGGCAGAGACAAAGAACGGCAACACACACCTGGGCTTGGAATACAGAAATGAGGCTGCATATTTTCTGGCTTATGCATCGGTTATTCCAATAAGAAATAGGACTCTACCCGTCCCATTATGCAAACCGGTAATTCTTTTTGAGGCCTTCTCAGCTATCTCGCCCATCAAACTCTCCTTCTCCTCTTGCGAGCTTGTCAGCTCTGGTTAAGCAGGGTGTCAGGAGTGAACAGACAGAGGCCGATTAGTTTGCCGTCTCTCCTCCTCGCTGCTCCGTGCAATCATCCCCTCGCTATCCCTAACATCTCCGATGACAGATCGATTGCTCGCGGCATTCCCTGTCCTCATTGGATTCCCTTTACCGCTCTCCCTCGCGCCGCCTTTGACGTCCGTCTTCTGGTGGTTGAGTGCCGTGTGTTCACCATCCAGAAGGTTGTGCCAGGGAAGTGAAAGGTGTGAGAAAGACGTCCCAGCGGGTTGTTGTCGGGTTGTTTTAGTTTGTTGTTGTTTTCGTTCTTCCCCCAGTGAGCTCATTTGAGGTGAGTGTGTGCGGGGATGAATCCGTTCTGAACAACAGTGTTCTCTCCTTCTTAATGGTCCCATGTCTTGATAGCATCCTCTGCACTGGAATGATCAAAGACGCTGCTCATGTAACCGGTGGAGTTTAGTAACAAGGTACATAATAAGGTGAGAAAGTAGGAAGTCATTTTGAAACTTTTTCCAGTCAAACTATTCCTGTGATCGATCCTTGTCCGACCAAGATCGATAAAGGCATTGCTGTCTGTTTGGTTTCGCTCACAGCCAATCTGAAGCATTCTTTGAATGTGATGTGCACTGTGATTGGTCCACTACCGCAAGTCGATCGCAGTAGATTCCACCGAGCTGGCAGTTCAACCAGCCGAGATGCAAAGAAGTAGATGAAAGATGGAAATCTATGTATTGGTATGGGACACACTTGAAGTGTACTGGTGTAAGCGTGTGTCCCCTTCTGTGCCTTTTGGCAATCCTGAAAAGACTCTCTCTCTTTTGTTGTCCTGTTTCCACCTGGTCACCATTGTTTCGGTCAACTGTCGTAATCACTTATTTATTTTCTTGTATATTGTACTCTCCCTTTGTGGAACCCAGAGAGCACAACCCCACACTGCCAGTCACAGACATGCATGGTGTTTAGTTTTATATCGGTATCTGTATTGCCTGTCATCTCGTGTGACTTCCTGATGTGAGTGAACACGAACCGGACCTGAATGAAATGGCAACAATCTATCTTTTCTTTTTGGGTTTGCACCAATAGAATATAACTAGAAGAGTGAAAGCAACCTTTCAAAACATTACTTACTTTCTGTGTTTTGCAGAATTAATTAGAACTGTATTACAACTGTGGTCTATTTTTGTATTTGTGTGTCATACATGGAGTAGATAAGACGAGAGAACATGCATAGACCAGCCGATCACCTGACTCCAGCGCCGCATGGTGTTAACATAACGGCGACACGAGTGAAAGTCTGAAAAAATGGAGTCTGAGCCACTCGGCCCAGCGATGCCTGTTTGCATTAGCATGACCGCGCTGTCTTTCACACACCACTGCACATCTGGCAAGGCTAAAGCTCCCATTAACTGTGTTCCTGAAGCATGCAAGCAGGCAGCCTCCTGCTGCACGGCCCTGTGGAGACGGCCTGAAGCCCCCTGGTCGGAGCGAAGCCGGGACCCCGTGCTCGGCGAGGCCGAGCAGGACGGACCCAGCTTTCACTCAGCTGCCGCCGTTTAACGGTTTGGTCGATCAATAAGTCAACTTACCCTGGCTGTGAATTACCGTGTGTCGACACGCCGCCTGGATCATGAACACAAGGGTCACTTTAATCGAACATGGAAATAGCAGCGGCTTCACACTCCCTCCAGTTCATCATCACCTTCTTCATCGACGGCGCTCTCCACCATTCACGTGCAAATTCTCTCTCTCTCTCTCTCTCTCTCTCTCTCTCTCTCTCTCTCTCTCTCTCTCTCTCTCTCTCTCTCTCTCTCTCTCTCTCTCTCTCTCTCTCTCTCTCTCTCTCTCATTAAATCACAGTACAGCGTACATATAGCAGGGCTCTGATAGGGTGCTATTGTTTCCCCAACAAGCGCCATTAATCACACTTTGAGAACATTAAGTGACACGCGTTCAGAGCCCACACACACACACACACACACACACACACACACACACACACACACATACACATGGTGCATTCAGGTGCTTTCTGGCAATGGAAATATTAAATATTAAATCAGTTTTCCCTTCAACAAAGAAGAGTCCTATTTATTTTCTTACTGAACAAAAACTCATGTTCTAAAAACACAAAGTATCTCTTATGCTGTGGGATTGAAAGCATTTCAAAATAAGTCTGGTTGTATAGAAGTCTATATAAATGACTCCTCTGGTTGAATAGAAGTCTATATAAATGACTCTACTTCTCTTGATGTATTCCCTCACTAAACATTGTAAACATGAGTTTATGTCTCAATCTCTAGTTTCAAGTCTTCTTCAATACAGCATGATGTTCATTTAGTAAATTATGGTCATTTAGAGTCAAACAGACCATAAAGCAGGGGACGCTTTAGGGCGGGGCTACAAGGTGATTGACAGGTCTCTACCGCTACATCACCATGACCAAGTCCACTTCTTATATACTGTCTAAGGTTGTGCATTCAGAGGTTTAAGTTACTTACATCTTGGCTATATGCCAATGTACATGTCCATGTATTCTGTAGTTGCCTCATCTCGTTCTCAAGGCAACAGGATAGTAAGAAGGTCGGCTCCTCGCCCGGCGATAGGAACATCTGGGTCATGCCGTTGAATGTGCGTCATCATTTCGGAGGCGTTTCAAATCACGTGTCGGAGCACACAGCGGCCTCATCACCTCATCCTCATCATCGTGTCCACACCGCCCTTCCTCCCTACGGGGACCGGCAGGCGGGTCTTCCAGCTCCAACGTTCCACCTCAGAGTGACTGACAGGCCAACGGCTTGATGAGGCCTCAGCGGCTGTTTCACTAATTCTTTGTGCATTAGAGACTGAGGGCTGCATTGCACAACCGTTTTGAATAATATAATAATGTGTTGCATTGTACATTATGGCCCAATGTATTGGTTATCACGGATATTCATGAATATATAGCATTAGTGTAAGTCAGCAGAAAGCAGAGACGCATGCAGATTAAAAAGCCATCATACTTATTACCCCATGAACATTATTTTCATTGAAGCCGCAGACATAAGGGATTCTTTAGCTTGCTATCTCCTAATAATGCCACACGTGGAGTTTGAGTTTTTGCCGTTCACCTCACTGAGGTTATGTAGTTTCATTAGTGATGCACAATAAGCAACATCCTGGAAATGTCCATAAAATGTCCAATTATGTCTCCTGTGTGAGATATTAGCTGGGGTTTCATTCCCATGATCGGAGCGATTGTAGCTCGTCATTAGCTGTGTGTGTGTGTGTGTGTGTGTG
Organism: Taurulus bubalis; assembly: GCF_910589615.1. Taxonomy (NCBI): domain Eukaryota; kingdom Metazoa; phylum Chordata; class Actinopteri; order Perciformes; family Cottidae; genus Taurulus; species Taurulus bubalis. Next base: position 33,643,139 of record NC_136592.1, on the reverse strand, counting down.
TGTGTGTGTGTGTGTGTGTGTGTGTGTGTGTGTGTGTGTGTGATGCAGATGTAACAGTCTAAAAAGAGCGGGGAACACAATTGTCAAAAGTCCATATTTGATTACTATTACTATTTTCTCCGGGGTCAAATAAATATCTGCTCCTGTTAGAACACAACGCAGCCGGGCTGATTATGCACACAACAAATAACAATAATAATATTCATGAGATTATGATAATTTCTACAAATGTTCATCTCGTCATCGACTGCAGACGGATATTAAGTTGACCTTTGAGCCGGCTTGATACGCGGCAGCGTAACAGCATCGCTTAATGGAAGTCGGGCACAATGCATCTTTTTATTTATGGTCCCTTTATTCATCGACGTGGCATTTTGATTAAATCGTTGCAGCGCTGCTGCGTTGTCTGTGCAGGGCAGCGGCCAACACAACGTGCACTTTGCTGCAGGGCTTTGGCTGCGGCTAAAGGTTAGGATAGCGGCCGCGTGGCGTAAATGTCACCCGTTTGAATCCCCGATCAGGTTTGCTATTGAATATTGATCAGTTTTATTGTCAGGCTTCGACAGTCAGAAGCTGCTCTCTCCACGCAGCTACTGAACGGCTATGATTGCTCTTTTAAATTATTCCTTTCAATTGTGCTCAATTATCTTTTATCACTTGATTATTTATTTAAAGGGCTGATGTTTCCCACAGTTCCTCTTTCTGCTCAACAGATGAAGACGGTTATCCGCTGCTGCAAATCTGCTGAAGACTTTCATTAGAATGGGCTTCAGTGGGTTTTACTTTAATTATAGAAATGCTTTTTTTCAAGACTTTCCCACCTTGACTAGAAAAAGTACGAGAAAGACTGAATATTTCTTTGGATATGAAACAGACAAAACTTTAAACCCCGGACCAGCTGGGAAACGTAGGCAAACTGAATTATTAAGGCTTATGAGCGTTGGCTTCGAGCGTGAAGGGATCACTTCAACTTCCTCGAGCTGAACGCTCTTCTTGCACATTCCTGCTGCTCCTTCTCTCACGGTCCGGTGGGCGTCGGTCCAAGAACCTGCAGCTCAGGTGGGAAACAAAACCATCCGTCAGTGTGCATCTGTTTTTTTGAGCAACTGAATTCTTAACTTGATAATAAATACGGCCTTGAACATTTCCCAGGTATCCCCGGAAGATATTTTTGGCATTTTTTTTTTGCAAACCACGGATAGTTTGAAGGTGTTTGATACATAGAACAGACTGCTATGGGCTGGTTCATATATTCATCCTTTCTATGCTAGTTATGTCGTGTTACATTATTATTTATTATTACCTCAACTAAGTAGCTTTGTTGCCTGAACTCACCAATTGTTTCACAGTGTTAAAGGAGCAGTGTATACGAGTTAGTGGCATCTAGTGGTGAGATTGCAGATTGCATCTTACTAAATACCCCTCAGTTCACCGCTGTCTTTCCTTTAACGATACTCCATTCTTTTTCATGACTAAATTATTGCTTTTAAAAACATATATATATAATTTTAATGATATATATATATATATATATATATATATATATATATATATATATATATATATATACAGGATCAGAAGTTATTTTTAATTTAGATATTACTAAATATTGTTTGTAGAGAAGCAAAGTCACTATACAATGTCAATAATATGTCACTAGGGACACATTTAAGACGTCAATAAAATGAAATGGCTATAATCTTATTTTATAGCAGCTGTCGGTCTGTTTTATTTACATAATTCAATATCCAGCACAGTTTGCATGTCGCCGCATGACCATTAATTATTGTTCTTGCTCGTTTATTCAACAGCAGAAGGGACACACACCAAAATAATCTATGATGTGAATTGCATTTTATTAGAAGTAGAACACAGCCGACCTGCACATGTATTACAGCTCTTGGACTTACAAACGTTGTCACGTTAAAGTCCAGACACAAGATTTATAAACCAGCCAGCACGGATGATTGATCGTGTAATTGTAACTTCACCTCTCGATATAATAAACATGACAAGTGATTGAATTATGGACTACTGGCTGCATCCATTTCCTGCTGAAACACTGAATGCGTGAACACATTAGAGGGGAATTTACCTTTCAGAAGACAAGCGGAAATAGTTGAAATCCGAAGGACACGAGGCGTCAGATGTCGGATATGATGAAGACAGTGAGTTAGAACGCTGCCGCTCTGCAGCTCAGGGACACGAGCTTCGCTTCTGGTCATCTTCAACCAGAGCGCTCATTGCTGTCGTTCTCCATTACCTTTGTTTCTGAGGGTTACCCAATCCCAGCATGCATTTGGCATGAGGTTAACGTTCTGGACAAGCTCAACAAAGTGTGAGCACATGACATCGTTCTCAATCTGCGCTCTTGATTTCATGGACTTGTGGAGCGTCAGGAGCGTCGTCAGCGGTTACTAAAACATGGGACGTCTTCGGCTCCTCCCACGCTGTGAAAGGGAAGCGTCGTAAATTAAAGCCAAAAGGCAACGTGCTACTTGGTAACAACATACGCTACGAAACAAATCTCCAGTAAAATAAATCATTGGCCTATTCTTTCTTCCTTTACCAAATGTTTGGTCCCACAGTGGTCTCCTGGGTGAAAGTCCTGTGTTTGTTTGACCAATCGATCGCCCCCTGACCTCCAGCCCAAACGGACTTGTTTTTTAATGTATTCTACATCACCTGACTTCCGGCTTCGCTCCCGTCATAATACCTCCAGCCACTAGAGGCCACCAGCTTGTTCGCATCACTGATCCCTTACGTAGATGCTGCCGGCCGCTGCATCCTGTAGTCGGTGTAGCCGGCTCCTGTTAAGCTAATCTATGAGCCCACTCAATCGGCTGATAGCATCTGTAGCCGGGGAGGAAGGCTCTCTTAACGGCAGCATGAAGCACTAATGATTTAACTTCTTGTTGGAGTTTCTACGGCCTGCAGAGGTCATAGACAGCGTCTTACGGCACATCTCTGAATATTGCAATCTTCTTTGCAATTACAATTTGAGTTATTTTCTCTATCAGCTCGTGAGAGAGAAAAGAATGGTGTGAGAACTCGACCCGCTCGCTGAGCAGAACCCTTCACATGCGCCAGACACTAAATCCTCCTTGAGCGCTGAAAGCTATCAGGTTGGAAATTGGACGATCTCGGAGAGGATCAATCTGCGGCGTGGGGACTTAATTTTGCGCCGTTCTAAATGTTCCCGAGAAAATGAGACAGGGCGACATGAAAACAGAAAATTGCCTGAGTGATGGTGAGAAATACGAAGGAAAGGGAAGAGAGGCGCCGTTAAAGCACGAGAGGAACAAGAGCGGAAACCGGGGAGTTGTGGTTATTTATAATGACTCCTTTCCAAACACAGGAGGAGGAGCGTGGTTACAGGGGCGGAGCGAAGCGCCTGCGTCCTAAATGAAGAAGAAGAAGGAGGAGGCTTTGTCCGTGATTTGGTGACACCGTACAAAGGGATCCACAAAGGGATCCACAAAGGGATCCACAAGTTCCCAGGTTGCCGTGATTAGGACGTCTGCTCTTTCTTTTCCTTTATTATTTTTTGTTTCATTTTGTCAGTGACATCATAGAAATAGGTGATAAATTATACGGATAAAAGTGTAACATGAAGTATGAGACAATAAGGTCTGAGAAGTGAGATGTTGTGTGTTTTATTTAGTGGGAGTGTTGTGTACGTGTGTCATATATTCATATGTGAATAAATGTGACCAGAGGAGAGAGAAATAAATACATATATAGAGATGATAAGTTCAATAACTAGATCAAACATATTGATAATAGCACGGGGAAAAACATTCTAAAGAAAATATTTAAAAAAAAAGAAATTATTAAAAAAGTAACTATGGTACTAACTGTATGGCTAAACCAATCAGTATGTAATGAAGTCCACTTTTTTTCTCCTTGTATAATAAAAATAAAACATGTTATTTGTATTGCGCTTTAAAGGATCCTCAGAGAAACAATACATGCAACTACAATAAAAACAAGAGAGAATACACACCAGTAAGAAACAAAACAAAAACTGTTTGGATTTCACTCGTGAAGAATTATTCCGGTTGTTTTCAACCTGGAGTTATTTTTTCCCTACTTGTTTGTGCCGTCATTGTAATTGATCCAGTGAAACTATTCAATAGAAGACTGGAGCTGGATGCAGCTTTACTTTGCCTTTTCAGCAGTTGGACCTGAAAAGGGATTAAAACACGTCCTTCCAACAAAATATCAATCGCAGAAGAATAAGACCTTGCTTCCACGGATTTTCAATTACCCATTGCCCGAAGCTGCTTCACATGGCAGTATTGGATATGTTATTCCAACGAGCACGAGCTGAACAACTCGAGTCCATCACGCCGCGTTCCCGGCATGCTTTATGCTGCGTAAAGCAGAGGGAATAGCAAGTTGAGGCTTCTGCAAATCCCAATATCTTCCACCTAGTTACGAACTCAAGGAAGCGATAAACAGCAGCTAATCCTCTTGTCAATTGTCCACATATTCAGTTAGTTTAACGAGTGAATAATTCATTGGAGTAAAACTCACACTAATACGACAACGCTGTTCTGAATGTAACACCGACAATCGGCAGCTACTTTAAGGAATGAGACTCCGCTCTGCAGCGCTGTCAGTCGCTCTAGTCAAAGGAATCCATCAGTAATGGAGGAGATCCAGTCAGTGTTGATCTCAAGATACCCACAGCCACCATCATCTACTGGAGTTATCCATTCACTTTTCCTTTGTAAAAGATTGTGAGGATTAAAAGGAATAACATCTCAAGCACAGGCTGTATATAAGAAGTTGACGTCACCTATTGGTTTATGGATTATAGTTTTGAAGACTTGCCTTTGGCATTTTGTCCGTCGCCATCTTGGTTCTTTGGACCAGAAGTGAAGCGAGAGGGTAGAGCGAAGTTCAACTGAAGGAAAACTTTACAACAAGATTTAAAACTAGAGATTGAGACCATAAACTCAATGTTTACTGAGGGAATAAATCAAGAGAGAAATACAATAATTTCCATCAGACTTCTTTTTGCCCCCCGGCCGTTGGAAGGAAAGCAACTTTCAGGCACTTCCACAACGGCTTCACTCTCAAGACATTTGTATTTTTCTTTATAATCTAACAGAAATATCATAGTGTTGCAGTTATAATGGCTGTGAAATGGTTAATTTCATTATATCCAAACCTAATGGTCACACTCGACTCCAGAAGTGTCTCACTGGGTGACAAATTATGTAAAATTCGGCCGAGGACCTCGGCATGTCCAACTTGTTAGTGTCTCCTTGAGACAGAGCTGCTCCCAAAACCAAAACACGTATTCCTCTCCCATTAAATGCTGTTCAGTTGCTCTTCAGAGAATTCAAAGCTCTCTTCAAAGGAGCGGCGAAACTACTATCAAACCAAATTCTCCACTTGTGCGCAATTATGTATTTTTCTCCTTTCCGCCGTCGAGGCTATTTCCCTGCAACAATGCAAACAGGCCACACGAGTTTGTGGACAGAAATGACTCCTCTGTTGAGTGGAAAAAACATGCAATATAGCGTGAACTCACAAAGGCTCATTATTTCTTTGTGGAGACGGGGGGACATACAGTTGTAGTTTGTTTTCATCACTCCGTGGTTCTCCTCCATGTTTAACCCGATCTGTTTCTCCCTCGGCGGGAAGGTCAGACGGCTCCTGGTGAACTGGCCGTGTGTCTCCCTCTTCCCACCCATGCATCGCCACACCTTTGGGGAATTAGGTCGTTAAACGGAACGTATGTACAGCTTCGGTTCAGCCCATGGAGAACTACCAATGTGCACAAACAAATGATGCTGCAAGCTGTGTGTCAGCATCGCTCTCACCATCTCTCGGTCGGCACCGGACCAGCTGGCCACCACTTGTTTAAAGGCAAAACGGGCACAGCATCCCCAATTTTTGAGCGGGATCCATTTTTTATCCCGCTGTGGCTTTGACAGTGTTAATGCTCGTAATTAAGCTCGTAATGAATCATTTTAATCGCAACATATTTTTTTAATGAACGGCCAAATGGAGGAGGGTGTCTTCGGCATGACAATGTTGAAAAGCTCCATTTGTTTCAACGCGGCACGAATCCACACGCCGCCTGGCGCCGCACGCTCTACCGGGACGGGCTGATTGATTCTGTCCCCCGGAATAACTACCGTAATAAATGGAATCTGTTCATGTCGGAAACGGCTCGTGATTGGCCACGACTGGGTGGAGGAGAGACAGAAGACCTGAAAAAGTGAGATGGGCGTCCTACATCAAAGCACCGGCCTGGTGCCGCTCCTTCAAAGGCAGCCATTATATCCCAGTCAGTAAAACTGTGCCACTTTGTGTGATAACACAGACACCCCAACCCTGCTTCTCTCTTTCTTTCATGATATACTTCTCCTTTAATCTTTTTTTTCTTCTTCCCCCGTCTGAGTTAATCATCGCACGGCTGATGGGTTTTGGAAACTGGATACGTTGAGGGGTCAGGACAGGACCCGGGCTGAGGGATGACCCTTTATCAGCAGTGAGCAGGCTGTGACCGAGCCCAAGTTCTCCACTAAATGATTTCCCTGGAGACGGATTGCGTCCGGCACCGAGTCAAACAGACGTGTGGAGGTTACCCGACCCCTCTGCCGGCTGTCCGAGACAGCGGGCCGAGTGGCAAGATGATGCATATTTCATCACTGAGGGATGTCTGTGAAGAGGGCTGCATCGCGTGGAGATGTAATTGGTAACCGGCCATTGCTAGCGCTTTCTTTTTTTTTACATCGGACTTCTGGAATATTCTGAACTTCCTGCTGTCCCTACTGTAGCTTTTACACATATCAACTATTTTGGATAGTGAACAAAGCAAAAGAAAAGCTCCAACAAAATGCTAAAATCTTATTTTGGCTTTCTGGTTGAATTACAAAAGGTTTATTTTACTAATTAAATGTTTTTTTGTTGCTCTCTACTGCTATTACATAATAGTAAACCACTCTGTACCCCCTTATTAAAAAGCCAGTATGTAGTATGTAGCGGCAGCTACTAGCAGAATTGGAAGATACTACTCATAACTGATAATATAAATTCTTATATTCTGCAGATATTCTCCATTACTCTTCATGTCTATTAAAGTTCAGGTTAGCGAGGTCAGTATAACACAGCTATCAGCTGGAGTTGGTTGTGTCTATGAAAGGTCCAGTTCTCAAGGGAAGTCAGTCACACGCCTGCACTTCAACACCCACACCTGTTTATCAGTATGTTGACATTAGTGAAGCAGACGGGTCGTTGTGTTCCAGTCTTGTGAGAAAAGATGAGGACAGGATTCTCCTCCTCTTGACAGGATAGAGCCAATCAGATGAGGCGAGACCAACCACTTCCGTTGGTGGGGCAGCTGTTCTGCCCAACCTGCGTGTTGCTGGACCACTCACTGCTTTTGCAACTGCAGCGCCTATTACTTGGCTTGTGATCATTTAGTAAATACATTTAGAGAACGAGAGAAGTTGTTGAACTGAGTTCTTCCGGAGGCGACACCAGACATCCAATAATTGACACACGCTTTCAGAAGTATGTTTTTAATCCTGTGGCGTTTTGTTGACATCGTATCTTATGTTGTGTTCACACCAAACACGTGAATATGACGCGCGACCAGATTGCATGCAAAGTCAATGCACAGACGGGCGAACAGAGCGTTTGAGGTGGGGCGAATTTGAGTGTTCCAACTCGGGCGAAAAAAATGTTGCGTCAGCCAATCAGCGTTGAGAAGCTCTGCCCTTCATCACCGCCGTCCTGCCATTGCTGATTCAAACTGCTGCTTTTCTTCTCCTGAAGTAGCGCTGGTAGCGGCTTCATTCAGACGCTGTTGTGGGACTACGGGTAATATTATGAACCCAGACACCATGGAGTTTGATGTTCCCACGTATGTGGAGTTTACACAACAAGTATAAAGCAGAAGTAGTGGTTATTTCCATGGTGGATGAAGGAAACGGTAACTGTTTTACGGAGATAAGCCAGACGCAGTTCCTGGAGGAGTCGGTGAAATTCAGCGAGCTGTGTGCGGCTACGGATGATGTCATGAACCCAGACACGAGGGTTTGATGTTCCCACATGTTTGGGACGTCCACAACAAGTATAAAGCAGAACTAGTGGTCATTTATTCCATGGTCGATGGAGATGAAAGCTCTTTTCATGGCGAGAAGCAACGGATAAGCCACGCCCCCTTTGACGCGGCGCAAATATTCGCGGCGCCTTTGTTGTGAACACAACTTTTATTGTCGAGCGAGTAAACGCGGCCATGTCGGTGCACTGTCTCATTGAGTCTCGTCGGCGCCCACATTGACACGTGTGAGGCCTGACTAATTATGTTTTGCACTGAGAAGGATCCTCAGCCAAACGTGGGCATGGAAGCTGGTAACATGTCTGAGGTGTTAAATTGCTCACTCCACTGCTCATTACAAGCAAGCCAAAGACTCACTCTGTATTATTTTTATTATATTCTGCTTGATTTCCATACATTAAGCAGCAGAGATGGAATATATCATCCGTTCCACTGGAAGGATTTATTAATTTAGCGATTTCAATCTCAGACTGTATCCTAATCTAAATATTACGTTGCTGCTTTTTGCCCAGAAATAATGACCAATTACAAGATTTACACTGAGAGCAGCGCCTTTTGGATGAATGTTGTGCACGTCACTGGAGATGATGAGCATTTCAAAGCACCGCTTACATAGGAACAATACAATTGCTGCATATATCTTCATCTGGAGTTTGGAGTGTACGTCTTCAGTATTTACAAGGGAAACAAGAAAAGAGTCTGTCTGTTTCTGAATAGTTTTCCCTCTACAGTTGAGTCATTAAGGTGTTGGTAGATGGAATGAGGCATAATGATCAGTTTGATCATGAAAGCTTTGCATTTCATAATTATAACTTCCAACAGGAAGACTTTGCTCTCATTACGGTAAAACGCATCACGGAATAAATATGGCCACTTGAAAATGTCGATGAAAATGTCCCCGGCTGCTATTTAAGACGCTTTAATTGATTTCCCCCCAGGGAAATGAAACCAATACCGTTAATGCAGAAACACCCAAATACTAATCTTCTGTTTGGGTTGACCATAATATCTTTATGGATCCAAGCTGGAGAAAAGGGCATGTTCCTTAAGTTGATATTCTTTTGTGTCGGTTACTTATCCACACTGTCAAAACATAAAGTTAGCTATAGCCAGCTAGCAGCGCAGAGAGCCGTCTGATGACGTCTAAGACTAGCCAATATGTTCTCCTTCATCTCTTATTTTTGCTATTGACATCACATGACGCATGTTAGTGGTCTGTAACGAGAGACTGAAGACAATCTCCCTGGTTTTGTTGTTCGAGCAAAACAAGCAAAACCAAATAAATTGCATGGGTTTGCATTATGATGTGTTCAAGCTCTCGTTATTTAAGAATACGTGTTGGGAAAAGCTAAATTATAACTTGATCATGATGTCTTCAAATGTAATCTTGTAAAATTTCGTTTTCGGTGAGAAACCTGAAGCGGATCATCAGGGATTATTACAACTTTTGAAAAAAACAGTACATGGGGTTCATAGTTTAGTTTTAGTTTTTAACCGTGGTTTCGAAAGGGGTATCAGGAATCGTGGAATCTCTCTGGTGTTGTTATGCACTTTACACAAATCCAGACATTTGGTTGGCAAACTTCTCCAATTGCCTGGCATCATGAAACTACAGAGTTATTGGAAGACTTTCCTCAAGGATTGAGCGTACCATATTTCAAGCCTCACCATCCCAAAGCGTTCGGCTTACGCTGTCGACATGTAGGAATGTTCCCGTACCGGTTGACTTTCCTCACATGAACCATCGCACAACAGCCAGTGACAGCCGGTCGGGCCGGGCGCCGGCCGCACCGGGAGCCCGAGAGTCGGCCGCACCGGGAGGCGAAGACCGCTTGCCCGCCGTTGTTAGGCCGGTCTTCAGACCGCGTGCACCGGGGCTCGGTCTTCAGACGCTTGGCGTCGCCGTCAGGCCGTCGGTAACAGCCTCCGGTCTTCTCTGAGTCGGGTTGTTTGTGAATGCAGCCCAAAGTGTGATGAACTCCATCTAGTGCAGTAAACCACTGCATCATCAGCAGACACTCGGATCTGTAACAGTACGTTGTGTTTGACATATTACAATATTTCTGTAAGACCAGTACAGTTAAGATGTGTGGATGTGGTCAGAAATGTTCTGGACACATTCATATCAGTAAGTATTTTGACGTTGGGTCCCGTGACTCCTTCCGCCCGTTTGAATATTTTTCACGTCAGATTCTGCACTTGATGTGACCTCAGAGATCCGAGTGTCTGCTGATGATGCAGTGGTTTACTGCACTAGATGGAGTCTGAAGACCGGCCTAACAACGGCGGGCAAACGGTCTTCGCCTCCCGGTGCGGCCGACTCTCGGGCGCCCGGCCCGACCGGCTCTCACTGGCCGGCTGTCACTGGCCTCACCCCGCCCCGCTTTTCTTTTTTTCTCCGCAGAGTTTAAAAATTAAAATATGCTTAAATAAAGCAAGAAAACAATAACACAAACACACGATTATAAACGTATTTGTAATACGTCACACAAACATAAAAACAATAAAACAAAAATACGTGTATAATCAACATACGTGTTTAATCAACCTATGTGTAATACGTCAAACGCAAACATAATCAGGGAGGAGATACGTTTCTCATCAAACGTAATTGGGAATGCGTATTAGTTCTGGGGAACGTAATTTTTAGAAGACATTGTTGCTCAAAGAGTGTATTAATAAAATAGCCTCAACTCAAAAAAGACACCATTCAATGGAAGGTTTTGACAGTCAGGACAAAACCTATTCTGTGATCGAGAAAATGACTTGTTCTGCTTCCGAGAAAGGAGATGAGGGCAACTCTAGGCTCCGGGAAAAGAATAATGTGCAGTGAGTTTTTCCAATAAGAAGAAACACATTTCCTGCACACTCACACACAAACCAGAGATATACAAGTACCACAGTTTTTATATGTGCACATATACGGCAAGTATTTAAAGGACTTCAGTTCCATAATTCTAAGCCTCCTCATTTCTTTCAGCCCAGCCTATTTCCAGCATCAAAAACAATCACGAGCAATTTAAATCTTAAGCTGAATATGTCACAGTGTATGGTTACGAATAACACGGCGACAGCTTTGTTTACAAAGTTAAACAAATTCAACTCAAAGTTGCAAGCTAAAAATCCCTCATAGGATTTGACTCTGAAGTTCAACAATAAAGCAAAGACACGAGGAGCTGGCTCGGCCTGATTTCACTACATTGAGGTTAATGTTAGGGGTCGGCCATTTATCATTATTAATGGATAATTGTTTTGTCAAAGTCGAGGGCAAATCCCGATTTTCTTGGCGAGGAACGGGTGTTTGAGAGTAAGTTGTTTTCTTTTGCCTTCACACCGGCCTCTTGAGTCTGCAAGCTCCGAGTCGTTGGACAATTATAACTTGCCCGGTTTTCAAAAAGCGAGAGCAGCACCTCAGAAGTCTTAAAGGCTCTGCTGAAGTGGAACATCGGGCAAGTTTCTATCGTGTGAAAAAAACTACCACAAAATAGTAGACTCACATTCTTTAACGGCCTTTTCCCTTGCAAATTACTTTCTGAGTTGTTCCCATCAGGAGCATGGGTGGCTGGTTTTTGTCTCATTCACAAGGCAGTTATGTCCAGAATTGACTCGATTTACACCAGTGCTCCAAATGACTTTAAATAACAATTACTCTAAAATATTAGGAGTACATTTCCTCCTCCGCAGTTCACTTAGAGGGAGGGCGATGTGTTGACTCTCCTGCCACAGAGTGGGAGTATAGCTGCAGAGCTCTTCTCTCAGTCCCACTGTGATATTGCCAAAGTCAGTCAGGTAGATGAGATGAGCACTCACAGATATGAGATTACCCACTACAGGCAAGCAGTGGCACCATAAAGGATGAATGCTGTCCATTTCTAAATGACAGGGCGACACAACTCCATTACATGACAAGGTCAGAGGCAGGGCGCCGGAGGGAGGGAGAGCGCCGTATATAGGGCTGAACGATTTGGGAAAATAATCTAATTGCGATTTTTTTCCTCCAATATTGCAATTGCGATTTAATATACGATTTTTAATTTTATCCTCTCTTTTCCCCAACAAAACATAATGAATGATTTTAAATATGACCAACACAATATTAAATACATTTAGTGTAAAATGTTCTTTCCCATTGGCTGGGCCTATTTGTTAGAATTAAATAAAAAGAGGAGTGGGAGGAAATATGAATTTATTTAATCCCATCCACTTTCCACAACTCAACATAATTTATATATTTGTATATATTCAGCTTCTTGATTACTAATCAACACATCTCTCTCTCTATTTTGCGCACACACACACACACACACACGATAATTTACCAATGGCAAGATGTAATCCGTGCCCAGAACACTGGCGCCTCGTCCCTTCACTGCGCCGTGCAGCCAGCTCCATGTCTGACGCCTTGTCTGTCGTGATGCAGACGTGTTTCTCCTCGTTGAGATCCGAGCTCCGAGGTTGAAACCTCCGTCAATAAAATGGACTGTCAGACTCTGGTGAGGCTCAGCTGTGCGGCTTGACCACAGATCAGTAGTGGTAGAAAAACAGTCCACCGTTTTAAGCTCCGTGGCGACTTTCTCTTTGCATTTTCTGTACAGCTCCGGTCTGGCAGTCTGACTGAAATGTGTACGGGGGTATCCTGTACCGTTCATAAGCGTTTTGATCAATGCCATGGACCCAGGCTTGGTCACCGGGCTGAGAGGCATCACATCTTTGGCTATGAACTCGGTTATTGCCCGAGTGATTTCCCCGTGTCGTTGTGAATTACGTTCACATGGATTGACGCTTTCAAACATTTGGGTCAGTGATCCCTGTCTTGAGGTATTTGGCTTGTCTGGCGCACTGGTGCTCTGCATCTTGGCCACACAACTGTCATACGCTGATTTGTGGTGTTTTGTTAAGTGCTGGAACAAGTTTGTAGTGTTACCCCGTGAAGTAGCAGCAGGAGCGGAATGCTCTGCACGTCACCGGACGCTGCGCAGCATCTTCTTGTTTGAAACCAGAACAGCACGTCGGTGGTTCCACACCACCGACGTGCTGTTCCTCTTCCAGACTAAAGTCTCAGCTGTGTCAGTTTCTGACTGTCCCGTGGAGCCAGGGGCCATTGCGCAACAGGTTAACGGGCCGATGCAGCCGAGTTCTCCGCTCTTTCGCTCGCGTCACGTGATGACGTTGTAATCGCGCACGTTGCGGTTAGAAAATCTCGTTTTATCATATCGCGATATTATCGCAAATGCAATTAATCGTTCAGCCCTAGCCGTATAGCAAATGGATTCTCAGCGTTGCGGATAAGACGGAGTGCTGTGTAACCGCCTACATGATTGTATTACTTGCATATCCCAATAGACTGTTTTGTAGCTCAAGATATTGTGGCCTCAGTAGGTCGTCCCAGGCTGCACAGCACAGCTAGACTATATATCATGATTATGAATGTCGGAATTGTTTCGGTTCCGATTGACGACGTAGCATTGGTATGGCCATTACGATCGGCATTGCAATATCACTTCAATTTCAACAACTCCCACAGTGTAACAGCTCGGGGCCTCGATGTTTCATCCATTAAGTATTTCTCCAACCACCCATTTATTAGTGCACATGTTCTATTTGCACATACAAATGATATTGGAAAGAAATGCACAGTCATTTTGCACTGCGTTTGAATGGGAATCGGAGGAGGGTTTATTACTGTACCAGTAGCATCCTCTCCATCGCTCTTGAGACATTCCTATCCGTTCTCATTTCCAATGCCTCAAGTGTCGACGCACAGAGGCTCCCTTTAGCGTCTCTATGGGACGCACTATACGCATCATTATTAAAAAGTCAGAGCGACTGATGTAGTTTAAATTGTGAGAAAGTCCAATTAGGGCGTCAGGAAGAAAGATGGTCGGGTCAAACAAACACAGGACTTTCACCCAAGACACGGCTGTTTGTCTGCTGCGTAAAACCATGTCAACGTTGACTTACTTTACTAAAGTTTTGTTACGTAACTTCCGGACTTCACTAATGCGGCTGCGTAGCAATCATAGTCATTCCATTTAACACACAGACCTGTTTTAACCCAAACCATCAAATTCTCCAAAACCAAACTAAGTAGTTTTCTTGTGTAAGTACGGTACATTTTCTGTGAACACGGAAGTTTGTTTTGAACATATATCACACATGTAATGAGCAGAAACATGACACACAGAACTGACACAAACGTCACTATTTGAGGAATTGGGGGGAAGAACTTGTTGGACATTCATGTTACTCTGTGGCTTTGTACCTTCATTTGTGTTGGGATTTGAATCAAGTATGGATGTCTGAGGGTACAGGACTACTTATGTATATACTTTTCTGTGGAGACATTTTCTGTCCCCACAACTAGATCCATGAAAGACAGACAATACTAATCAGACCCCATCTTTCTATAATGTTGGGTGAACACTACGTGTCTGGGAGCAGCCAATGACTCTGCAGAAACATCTAGTGGGATGACGTGCTAACTGGAGCAAGCTAGGCTTACTACCTAACTCCTTTCTTGGTGGAAGCTAGTTAGCTTAAATTGCTAGCTTTCACTTTCCGTAGGAAATACAAACTTAACGGCAAGATGGGTCTTCTCAAATATTGAATGTGAACAGACATGAAGGAACAGACATATATGTATGTCAATGCTGTGCTCCAGTCAGTTGTGGACCCGATAAGTTAGCAAGGCATCTTTTTTCTCCTTTTGTACTTTACATTTCCTCAGACAGAAAGTGAGCCTTCAAATTTCAGTTCAACTTAGCGTCTTTTTTTGCTTCTACAGTGCGCCCTCCAATCACAAGCGGCGCCAAGAGATGAAGTCAATAAGGGCGCAATTTAGTGAAAGAACAGGCAATTTACTACTTTGCTCATGGAGTGTCAAAGATGAACACATTGCTCACATCAAATTGGTCACGACAAAAAGCCCAGATAGTCTCCTGCAACAGAAGCCTGTAGGTTACGCTCATATGCAAAGCAAGTTGATATGGTTCACCCTTGTTTCTGAACCTTAATAATGCAGTCACATCTTCGAATTTCTAATCTGAAGATATTTTCAGGTGCACGTCCAATTTAGCTGCAGTTCTATTTTCCTGTCATAAATGGCGGATTTGTATCTGTGGCTGAGAAGCAGGCAAAATTGCAAAGGCGTACAAAAAATAATGAGAGCTTTTTGCTACCTGTCAGAAATGTGATGGTCAGAGGTACACAGGAGAAAAGGAACATTCACCTTTCATTGCCTTTCATCCGAGACCTGTCACATTTAGAAGTAATGCGATGTGTCACCTCAAGCTGTCGCTCACCCTAATGCAACCAGACTTGTTCTCTTTTTTTCACCTGAAGCCACTCTTTCCCAGGGAAACCAAATGGTATTATGAATGTGACTGACGGATGCTCAGATTGACCTCGTCTCGTCTGAATGGTGACATTATAACCTTAATAAAGGAATATCTTATCTTATCTTAGACGGCAGAGATCATAGGTGTCTGAGAGTCAGTGTGAGTTATCCTGGTTTCTTATTGTTGACAATATCCAGTTGTGCATGAATCCGGCAAAGCCAGAGCTCGGACTGTGAACCTCAATCTGCAATCCCACCTAGTCTTTCTACGTCAGTTCCAAACCATGATCGCAAAGTTGGCTTTGATGCATTGAAGTAGATTGAAAATGAATAATCAGTAATATTACGTCATTGCCCAGGGAGACTGAACATGCAAATTGTCAGCAAGTACGGTCACAGGGATGTGAGTCTGTGAAAGTCCCAAGTCACGTCCCAAGTCAAGTCCCAATAAAGGAAAGTCAAGTCCTACATCAAGACAGGGCCATCTTAAGTCAAGTCCCAGGTCTAGATAAACAAATACCAAGTCCAGAAAAGCAAGTCCTCCATTTTGAGTTTTCAGTCCTAAACAAGTCATGAAGTGCACTTTACCATTGGAATGACATTTGCATCTCCATCTGTTTTTTACAAAAATATTTTACAAAATATTTTCCCCAAACTGTTGCTCAGCAGCGTAACGGTAGTCCTCTGTGGTCCTCTGTGGTCCTCTGTGGTCCTCTGTGGTCCTCTGTGATCCTCTCTGGTCCTCTGTGGTCCTCTGTGATCCTCTCTGGTCCTCTGTGGTCCTCTGTGGTTCTCTCTGGTCCTCTGTGGTCCTCTGTGATCCTCTCTGGTCCTCTGTGGTCCTTTGTGATCCTCTCTGGTCCTCTCTGGTCCTCTGTGGTCCTCTGTGGTTCTCTCTGGTCCTCTCTGGTCCTCTGTGGTCCTCTGTGGTTCTCTCTGGTCCTCTGTGGTTCTCTCTGGTTCTCTGTGGTCCTCTCTGGTTCTCTCTGGTCCTCTGTAGTCCTCTGTGATCCTCTGTGGTCCTCTGTGGTCCTCTCTGGTCCTCTCTGGTTCTCTCTGGTCCTCTCTGGTTCTCTCTGGTCCTCTCTGGTTCTCTGGTCCTCTCTGGTTCTCTCTGGTTCTCTGGTCCTCTCTGGTTCTCTGGTCCTCTCTGGTTCTCTCTGGTTCTCTGGTCCTCTCTGGTTCTCTGGTTCTCTCTGGTCCTCTCTGGTTCTCTGGTCCTCTGTGGTTCTCTGTGGTCCTCTGTGGTTCTCTGTGGTTCTCTCTGGTTCTCTGTGGTTCTCTCTGGTCCTCTCTGGTCCTCTCTGGTCCTATGTGGTTCTCTGGTCCTCTGTGGTTCTCTGGTCCTCTGTGGTTCTCTGTGGTTCTCTGTGGTCCTCTCTGGTCCTCTCTGGTCCTCTCTGGTTCTCTTCTGCCAGAGCATGCCGTCTTCAAACTGGGGATCTGGGGAATTTAGTCTCAACTTTCTGGGAATGGCGAGTGTTAACATTAGTTTCTGAAGGAATTGATTCATGGGAAACTTTTTGAATAACATCGTCCAAGATGAGCTGCAAGTGGAGTCTAAAGTCATCTGACCTTACTTGAGTCTCAACACCTCTGGTAAATAGAGCTTTTGTTGGGTCTATTTCCAGAGATGGATTTGGTGTGCTGGTGAGTAATTAGGACGGGGCGCCGGTGCTTCTGTGGCTGATTAAAAATAAACCTACAGTGTGTCCTGTGTGTTCACTGTGATGAAGGAAAATGACACCGAGTGCAACAGTGCGGCTCATTTGTGCGTTTTAATAGCTTTTGGACGACAATGAAGCTCTTTGGCACCGGGGAATAAGAGATATCAGGCTCTGGATAAACAGGCTGTAATTTCATGGGATTAGTTGACAATAAGAAACATATAATATCTCAAGCTTCATCCTTAAACTTACTGATTTTATTACCAGTAAGATGAGGAAAGATGGCAAAACGTTGGCAATAATACCAAAGTTATGAAAACAAACTAATAAATTAAAGACTTAGAGACAGGAAAGTACAATCTTATTTTTTAATTGTTTATCATTTTAAAGATAATCAACTCAGACCATTATCAGATTTGTAATTGTGCTACATCCAGATATTAAAGGACAGACAAGATGGTGGAGTGCAGGTAAATGTGCATCATGTTTTCCCTTTGTCCTTCACAAGGCTTGAAACACGTCAGTGGTTTGCTTTGTCTAAAATGCTTCTGCCGTTACAATCAACCAGCTTGTTTCGCTCTTGTTTTGATATAATATCAGGGGAGGGGTTATGCTAAATATGGCTCAGGTGCGTCACCATGATGTCCAAAGAGTCCTTCACACAAAAATGGTGAAAAACAGTTTAACGGTCTCATCTCCACAATTCATCCCCATGTATGTGTAACCCACTTAGTGTCCGCGGGACATTCACATTATTATTGGGCCGTAAGGTTCGTAAGGAGCGGTTAGAGGATAAGAATCAACACACAAAGGAAATGATTTGATTTCAAAGATTATATTGGACCATATGAAAATAGAAAAAACTAAAACATACTTTCAAGTAAAGGTCAACATTGACTAAGCTGCTAATCTAAACAGTTCCACCGAAATGATAAAAATATCCCTGAATTGTCTGTGTTCCTTTAAGATCCAGTTCCTTGTTCCTTCTTTTCTTTCACAGTCCGTTCATACAGTCGGTCAGTTTCAGTTCAAAAATCAAAAGAACAAGTCAGTCGTTTGCTCTGTTTCTCTTTCTCCGACCACACTGGTGCACTCGGTGATGAGACTTGAAGAAGCGGTTGTCTTCTCCTCAACAGAGAGTATCTTTGTCCACAGAGATGATCTGGTTCATCTCCCTCGTCAGGAAGAGTTCATTTCCATATCCAGAATCAAAAGAGGTAACCAGGGAACCTCAAAAAACCTAGCCTGTAAAAAACATGGCTATTAATATCATGACATTTCTATCTATGTTATGAACATAATGAATGTCCCATCCAAATTCTCAAAATGAACACAGCAATTTTCATATGAAGCATTGTATACTCCTTTAACCAATTTGGAATTCTGCTTAGCTATTTAACCCTGAGTTAAACAGTATATGTTTCCCTTTTTTACATCATAAACTCAGTAAAAACAAACGAATAATTTAATCTACTTTTATGTTTTAAGGTAATATCAATGCAGATATTCATTAGTTATCTTAAACGTAATATCTTATTAACACTGGCAGTTCATAACAGAGCAGTCACGTTTTAAATATGTACAGTATAACTAATAATAAATATAAATATCCATTTTTTTCCAGCAAACTATCAATAAAAAAATATGCTGCTTTAAACATTAAACACTCTTTAAACATTAAGCATTAAACAGCTGTAGTTTTAACGGCAGCTTCATGTAGCGATGCTCTAGCATCGACAGATATGTGGCTAACACAGTTAGCATGCTAGCTGACTCAGCAAAACTCACCGAGACGCTGACAAAAGGTGTTGACTCCTGGCGAAAAGTTCTCTGAATCACCTCTCCCGTCTCAGAAGTGCAGTCACTCTCACACACACACACACACACACACACACACACACACACACACACACACACACACACACACACACACACACACACACACACACACACTGCGTCTCTAACAGTTTTACCCGTTATTACTTCGGCTGAACTAATTTTAAACAATTAGCGCTCCTCGCTCACTCGGACATTCTCTCATTCGGCAACGTCAATTCCGCCTCCTGGTTGGAGGTTGGGACCTATTTTCCTTTAGCCAATCAGAAGTCTGCATTTCACGAAATAGCCAATGAGAAGCATATTCAGGCAAAACTCCTGTGGTTGACACTCGCTTGACTAGAATGACATTAAATACCCAAATTATCAGTCTGGTTACATCACAATTATTAAATAAATACATATATAAATATAAATAAATACAAATATTAGGGACTCAAATGATCTACCTGGTTACATATGTTTCAGTCTGTTCACATGTTCTCAGCAACATACTTTATCCAGACGTGTCTCTAAATGTATGTTTTTATCTTTAAGAGCCTCTCAAAAAAACTCCAGGAAGCGCTCCAAAACATTTCTTTGTTATGTATTATCTGAATAACAATAAGAACAGATAGCAAAGACTGCAGCATACGGTACATAATGAAATTGGGGCCTGATGAAATCTAATAGATACTACAGTTATACCCATCGCTATTTTTTGAGGTGCAGTAATTAGATCAGCGGACAGTAACAACCCACTGCACTCATATTGGAGAGCATGTGGATGCCGTGAATATGATTCATAGAGCAGGTGCTGCATCCACTGTGGAGACAGAATGCACAAAGGAGGCTTTGAGAGCAGCCCCACCAACTGGAGCGCCGGCACTCAATTAGACAGACATCTGTCAGGGAAAAGCTTCATCTCAATTGGAGAACATTTTAACATGAGATACGGAGGTGGAAGCTCGGGAACACATTGCAGCGGCGCTCGTCCCCGATAAGGCTGCCGCAGTAATGAGATGGTTTGATGTGTCTGACCGGTATCCGATCCACCGGGTCAAAGGTGAAGAAGTTGGTGCAGCACATTGCTGCCACCACATCCGTTTGCTTTCGGCAGAAATGTTTTCAAAACCTTGCAGTTTACTGCCATTTATTTAGTGTTTCTTGATGATTGCAAATGCTAGAAATTCAAAATCAACAAAGGAGAGAAGCAAAGCGGGACTACTTTTCTGTCTGCAGTGGTCGATATTTCATCTTCGCTTCGATCTCACATAAGTAATACTTCTTTAATCGTATAAAAGCCAACAAAACATTTGCTTGTTGTGCCGTGATTGATTGCAGCGCGCAATTACGCCAGCAGCATAGCAACAGGTTCTGTCTGCACATCTATTTGTTTCTGGCGCGCCGTCTTTTGGTTGCGCCGCTCCAAATGGCTCCTAAATTGTTGAAAGAAACAAAACGTTTTGATTTTATTTCGTTCCCCCCGAATTTACACTGTAAAAACTGATCTGGAAGCATTTGTTGCAGTCCCTTGACATCGAGTCGGCGCTGCCTAGTAACCGCATCCAGCAGGCTCGGCTCAGCAGACCTTTGCCAGACTTCTACCTCCCGGTCAGGACCGGTGTGTGCCAGCAAAGACAGACAGCAGCAAAGCCCATGAGCTCCGACCAATGCTCTCGGTCGGTTTGCCTCACTCTATCTGTTCTCGCCGTCCGTCGTCTGTCTTCCCCTCTCCATCTGTCTGTGTTGGCAATCAAGTGTTATCCAATGAAAGGATCTAGCTGTGGGTGAGGAGGGGCTGCCCCTGATTCATCTCCAGAAATGGATGCCGCAATCGTTTCACTCCTCTGGTACACATGAACATTTTTGGCTTATTGTTTTTTGTGTGTTTCTTTTTTGTCAAAGCTCAGTTGCTTATGTGCCATAATGAACTTAGCCAAGAGTTCCCTCTGGGAGCTGTTCCCCTCCCAGCATGCCGTTCTTCTGGCTGGCAGCTCCTTCAAACGAGGAAGTCGGTATCGGAAGCAGTCGGGTTTAATTCAACAGGCGTGCCTCCACCACTGTGTTTTCTTTTCTGCTGCGATCATACGGTCATCTTGGCTGTTTGACTGTTACAGCAGATTCTGAGGGGAAAATTAGATTATTTTGTGAGTAAGTGTCTGATGTGTGAACCTTTTGTTTGACCCTGTTTCACAAATGTTGATTGACATGCTCAGAGAGGAGGCGAGGTGTCTTTTGCAATGGAGCCGACTGTCCAAGTGCGACCCGCTCTGTTCACGGTGTGTTCAGTCATTTGTAGCGTGAGGTGAGGAATACCTGTTTGACTGT
Source organism: Taurulus bubalis (assembly GCF_910589615.1). Classification (NCBI taxonomy): domain Eukaryota; kingdom Metazoa; phylum Chordata; class Actinopteri; order Perciformes; family Cottidae; genus Taurulus; species Taurulus bubalis. Next base: position 33,621,904 of record NC_136592.1, on the reverse strand, counting down.
ATGACGGCAGCACTGGGTTCATGCAGTAGTCACATGTCCTGCCCTTGAGAGCAGCACTTCTGGGAAAGTACGTTCTATAGAGTATTCATTATGACAGCCGTAACACATACGCAATAGGCAGTGAGTAAATGAAATTGATGCGACGTCGTCTTTATTGGAACCCATTTAGTCTCCAGCGTGTGCAACGAGCCAGTGGGATGTCCCTTTGTCAAACATATTGTTATTATAATAACAATGTAGATGCTACATTTTTATGTTGATATGTGTGTGTTTCAAATCACTCACTCATTCACTCATTCACTACTCCCTCAATGATGAATAGGAAGCAGTTTACTTCATAGTGAGCAGTAAATCTCAAGCTAAGTTGGCTACTTTGGGGCTTTCCACAGAATGTCCATCACCATAGCGACAGTTACCGACAACCGTGACTTTTCTCAAAATGTAACCAAGAATGTTTGCTGCCTAAACCCGTGGAGAGTCCAACACTATGATTACATCACATCTCTACGCTCAACGCTTCTCCTCCTCTCTCGGTTCCTCACGATATCTTTCTGAACAACTCATGTGTGCTCGGCTCCTTCTGCATTGGTTTCCCTTTCTCCCTGCGACAGCCAGCTTGAGGGGTGTTGGCAGTTCCTTCCTGAGGAAACCAGAAATTGGAGGCAAAACACAGCGACCTGCATATTTACCTCAGTCGGGATCCGAACAAGAACCTTTGGAGCTTCCAAGCCGTGGGTTGGCTCCGGTAAACGGCGCATGAGAAGCCAAGAGTTTGGCTCTGAGCTCCCCATCGGGCGCTTCGAGGCGCCAAAAGCAGCGGAGAGAGTCGAAAAGAAAAGCTTAATCGATCCTTGAGAATGAAAGGCCTGGAGAATGGAGCCAGCGAGGCACCCTTTCTCTCTTGCCGCTCGTCTCGTATGAATATGCTACAGATTCATGTGGCAAAGTGGGTCAAACCATGCAAAGAATGTCGGTGCAGACGGAATCAACAGATCAATCAAAAAGAGACACAGCGCTCCCCGCTGGCGGACGCCTCGTCAATCCTTCTGGTGCGTCTGATAGGCCTCAATGAATGGATGTTTCTTTAATGGTACATTTTACTGGAGTAAATAAGTCAGTGGAGCTCTGGGGAAACCAATGACCCACTTTGGGTACCTTTAATTTTCACATGTCATACTTTCTCATTTTAAGCACATGCTATGAAGAAGATCCAGCAGTGGGACTCGAGAAAGAGAGACAGGAAGTGAAAGTGGAGCAGCTCGGCAGACATGATGTCAAGTTGATGGACCTTTGAACCTCTGGGAAATAGAGAAGGAGAAGATGGCACTAGTTGAGCGAAAAAACTAAAAGAACAAAGTGCAATTATTAGGTGCAGTTAGTCCGGCGATGCTTTGCCCCCCAGGCAACAACAAACAGTTATAAAAATGCAAAACATGCATCGTCTGAAAGAAAAATTATTTCAACCTTGTAGAATGTCTTGACTTTGATAATTTTTGGTAACCTAAGAGTTTATGCCTCATAGCAATGCTATAGCAACTTTCAGTCTCCTAACCAGATGAACTCCCGTCCTTTTTAAAATGCAAACATTTAGCTGTAGGTCGATGTTTTTAGTTCTGGAACTGCAATGTAGAAAAAGACTAGAAAAGCAGCACTTTATATCGAATGATTTATTTCAACCCTGGCCATTATTATACCTGCTAAATATCAGCGCTTAAAGCTATTACTAAGAAATGTAATTGTGTGTTGATTTTGGCGCCCCCTTTGGTCGCGGGAGGTAGTGTTTACGAGCACCAGGTCTGCCTGTAACTGAAAAAGAGGTTTTATTTAATACATGTTCAAATAATTAGTGTAGGTTTTGTATCAAAATGTGATAATGAAATAAACCAAATAGCAGAAAGGCACGGTGCATTTTGAATAACCCAGCGGCAAACGGAAAGAAACAAAGACGATCCTGTTTGCCTCACACGTCTACAATAGAACATTGTTCTCTTCAGTCAACAGTGTACATCATTTTGAGAGTCAGTTATCACAACACCAACCAACATAGCCTTAGCTTCTCATTTCATACCAACATAATACATGTCAGGCATTTGAGACAGAGCTTCTGCTTGCTGTTTACTGTATATGTTTTGGAATACAGGCCAGAAGGTCCAGCGCTGCATTATTACTGACACCAACCTGAGACTGTGGGAGCCTTCAGGTGGATCCTTGGAAGTCATATATTTTCACTTGCATAGAATGCCGAGGCAGATTTAAGACCAATGAGAATGCTTCCAGCATGTGTTGTTGTTATTTAGGGTAGCGTCATAGACAAGGTAAGGTAACCATTGTTGTTTTTTTCACAAATAAATCACAATGGAAGATGCCTGTTATGTCGACACCTACCTCTCTCAGATCCTCAAACTTGTTTTGCCCGGGGGCCACTTTTGCAAAATGACAAAAGGCCAGGGGCCAGTTTAATAAAAGCACAACAGATATCCAGGGCTGAGCTTGATCATCTTCAGGGGCTCTGAGGGATCCTTCCCTGGCACTTCCTTTGATAAACAAGTTCTATCAATTTAGTTTTTAGTTATGCAGTCTGTTACCTTATTTTCATTTAAAGTACAAAAATAATCCCTTTGTGAATCAATTCATTTTCATTGGGACTAGAAAATGGTTGGAGGGCTCCTGTCCTCATGCATAATGTTGTTTAATATCTTATCATCAAATCCTGTTTTTGATACTATTCACAGTGTGAATGAATCAACATTGAGTAATTACCTTACCATATACCTTACCTTATGGTAATTACCTTACCATATACCTTACCTTATGGTAATTACCTTACCATATACCTTACCTTATGGTAATTACCTTACCATATACCTTACCTTATGGTAATTACCTTACCATATACCTTACCTTATGGTAACTACCTTACCATATACCTTACCTTGTGGTAATTACCTTACCTTATGGTAATTACCTTACCATATACCTTACCTTATGGTAACTACCTTACCATATACCTTACCTTATGGTAACTACCTTACCATATACCTTACCTTATGGTAATTACCTTACGATATACCTTACCTTATGGTAACTACCTTACCATATACCTTACCTTGTGGTAATTACCTTACCTTATGGTAATTACCTTACCATATACCTTACCTTATGGTAACTACCTTACCATATACCTTACCTTATGGTAACTACCTTACCATATACCTTACCTTATGGTAACTACCTTACCATATACCTTACCTTATGGTAACTACCTTACCATATACCTTACCTTATGGTAACTACCTTACCATATACCTTACCTTGTGGTAATTACCTTACCTTATGGTAATTACCTTACCATATACCTTACCTTATGGTAACTACCTTACCATATACCTTACCTTATGGTAACTACCTTACCATATACCTTACCTTATGGTAACTACCTTACCATATACCTTACCTTATGGTAATTACCTTACCATATACCTTACCTTGTGGTAATTACCTTACCTTATGGTAATTACCTTACCATATACCTTACCTTGTGGTAATTACCTTACCTTATGGTAATTACCTTACCATATACCTTACCTTATGGTAATTACCTTACCATATACCTTACCTTATGGTAATTACCTTACCATATATCTTACCTTATGGTAATTACCTCACCTTGTGGTAATTACCTTACCTTATGGTAGTTACCTTACCATATACCTTACCTTATGGTAACTACCTTACCATATACCTTACCTTGTGGTAATTACCTTACCTTATGGTAATTACCTCCCCATATACCTTACCTTATGGTAATTACCTTACCATATACCTTACCTTGTGGTAATTACCTTACCTTGTGGTAATTACCTTACCATATACCTTACCTTATAGTAATTACCTTACCATATACCTTACCTTATAGTAATTACCTTACCATATACCTTACCTTATAGTAATTACCTTACCATATACCTTACCTTATAGTAATTACCTTACCATATACCTTACCTTGTGGTAATTACCTCACCATATACAGAAGTGGTTTTTATTGCGGAAAATGCCAATAATTAAATTCAGGGTCAATCATAACAGAAGTTATAGACTCTAGTCCTTTTAATATTATTTGCAGAAACCCAGCAGTCACCACCACGTTGGCATCCGCAGTACAGATGAATGGCACCCGGGTTCCCTCCATGCCGCCAGGTGTCCAATCATTTGCAAAGACAATGCCTTGTATTAAAAAAATAAAAAAAAGGCTCTTATATACGCCGATGCTGGCTTTTGACACCTGCACGGTTTTCCATGTTGAAAATGAAATAAACCTCCAAAGGCCGTCTAGTGGTCAGGAAGCGGTGGCGATCATTACTGAAAGAAAGAAGAAAGAAAATAACAATAAACCTAAATAGATTTCCTGGGCAAGTACTCTTACATATTTCCCCGCTGCTAAAACATTTTATTCTTATCCGTCCTCTTGTGCCGCCTCTTTCCTTCTTATTTCCACTTGATCTGGCACAATGTTGCAAAGTAGAAGACTCTCACTCATTTCTTTTTTCTCGCTTTCAAAATAAATACGGTCTGTTTACCTCCTCCACCTCAGTGTGGCCTCCACCGATTCTCAGGCTGTTGTTCTCTTTTCTGTGGATGAGGTCAGTGCGGAATTGCCTTTGACGCTTCACGTGATCGGCTTCTCGTGATCGGCTTCTCGTGATCGGCTTCTCGTGATCGGCTTCTCGTGATCGGCTTCTCGTGATCGGCTTCTCGTGATCGGCTTCACACGACCTCTCTACGTTTCATCCCCCCGTAGCCACACCCACTTCTCTCACCGCGGTCACTTCCTCCGGATCTGCCGCGTTCACAGCGACATCTTGTCGTGCACCCTCATGTTCTCATTGTTCCTTTATCTTTTCCACACACACACACACACACACACACACACACACACACACACACACACACACACACACCTCTCCTGCATACCTGGCAGCTCTTAGCATGTCCCTCACGTTCCGAGGTGCCGTCTCGGAAGTTCAATCAACAGAGCAGCCAGGTCTCACAGACCTGCGCTGCTCTGTGGACAGAACTCAGACCGCCTTGCGCTCGCTGCTCCACAGGAACACTGCAGCCGAGCTCTCCCCGGATCAGAGAGCATGCCTGGTTTAAAAGAGACGGCAACGATGCGGCATATTTGTCTTCCTTTTCAATGAAAGCTGAATTGTCTCCCGAACGCTGATGACTGTAAACACGCAGCCTTACATTCAGGGAGTTGATTCACATTCATTTCCTTTTGACACGCAGACTGAAAGGTGCAATAGAACAAAGCTGATCTGAAATCAATTCCCCACCCGGATGTATTGTCTGCTCTTAATGGTGGTCCTCTGTCAAAAAGAAAAGAAAAAGATAACCATAATAGGGCACATGTAAATGGTCCATTAGGACACCGAAGTGCTGAAAATCATTATTTAGCTTTGTCCTCGGGCCAATTTCTCCAATGGTCCATCTTTACCACATCACCCATTCACCTGGTCTGATCCTCTGGAGAAATACTCATGTCCTCCGTTGTCCTGAGGAGAGCACAGGTTTGTAGAGCAGCAACACAAATAATGTATCCGTGATAAGATTTGGGAACAAGTCAACTATGTATCCCGTAGGACCGGAACTGGAGGGTGAAACCAATAGTTGATGTGTCTGTTGCTGTCCATGATGGTAGAGTGGTAGAGTTTTATGTGACTGGAAGCAGAGGGATAGCTGGTGCTATGGCTGGTGAAGGGAACGTGGAGCCATGGAGCTGTCCATGGTGCTGAAACAGGGGTTGGCTCAAGGACAAAACTGCCCCTGGTGCTGTAACACTGTTTGGACTGAGTAACAAGCTGTCCATGGCACTAAAACAGCAGATGTACCAATTAACAAACTGCTGTGATTCTGAAACAGCATTCTGACCAAGTAACGGACTGTCTGTGGTTCTGAAACAGCATTTGGATCAAGTAAGGAACTGTCTGTGGTTCTGAAACAGCATTTGGATCAAGTAAGGAACTGTCTGTGGTTCTGAAACAGCATTTGGATCAAGTAAGGAACTGTCTGTGGTTCTGAAACAGTATTTGGATCAAGTAAAGAACTGTCTGTGGTTCTGAAACAGTATTCGGATCAAGTAAAGAACTGTCTGTGGTTCTGAAACAGCTGTGTGGTCTGTCTGTGGTGCTGAAATAAAAAAAAAAAAATATTTCAAATGGGTTTTTGCTTTTGTGCAACCTTTTAAGCCCCAAGCCCGCGGCGCCCATTAACGGACAAGAAAAGAGACGAATAATTCAAGTGACGTTTCCTAAAGGATCTCTGGAACCACAACGTTGATTCACAATTTCAATTTTTGGGGAATCTTGATCAAATTATGCTCAGATCATGCTAAATGTTTATAGTTATGATCAAAATATGTTATACAAGTTTCAATTTTGGAAATATACATTTTATTCAAAATCAAATTCTGAAAAAATCGATATAAATGAACACAAGTATTATAACTCATTTGGGGTTCATACGACTCCTTGAACAGACCTCACTAAGGCCTCTAGAAGGGCTTCTCCTGGGGGGGAGTTGGGGCTCAAAAGGTTAATTATTTCATAATTCCCATTCAGCACTCAGTAATAACAGGTTGTGCCTCCTCATCCTGTCCTAGCAACATTCTGCCCCACATTTCAGGTAACGTCGAGGTTTTTGGAACCGTTGAATATGAAGACATCCACAGCGTATGAAAGCAAGTGATTGGCTGTCTTCTGGTCCAGCAGTGGTCCGTACATCTGCTTCATAACTGATGCATGCTGGGATTGGCCCCAGCGCTTTATAACTGTGTGATAACAACATATCACTGTCTTGCATGAAAAGGTTGACTGAGGAACAGTGCTGGTATCTATCTTTTGATGTGCAGAGTCCTACTTAAAGTCTACCACCTCTCAAACACACGTTTGCAGTTTGAGGTGATCACGAGTCATTTGTATTCAATTTGCAACTGTTCTCGAGTTGTTATTGCTTTTTTTATTATTTTGTTTTGCTTTTTTCTCAGAGCAATTGATTTACAAGTCTCTTAAATGTTGTCAACCAACCAAGCAGAAAGCTCTTCTGGCGGTTTGAGCAGAGACGTTCTGTACGAATGCAAAGGAGTCTTTTTTTGTCATCTTTGTCTTTTTTAAACACCGTCTTTCCGTATGTTTTATGAATCTCTCCGCTCTGAGGTACCAACTAATCAGATCTACTGGAACAAACAAATCATGCATGCAACCTATTGCGCCCTGAATACACGTCCGGCCTCACCTCGCTGTGCCGCCGCCGCCCCTTTAGCAACGCTGGCACGTTCCCCGCTAATGGATTATTAATCACATTTTGCTTCATGTGAAACAACATCTTCAGACAAAACTCCCATTGTGTCTGGGGGTCACCCCGGTGTGTGTGTGTGTGTGTGTGTGTGTGTGTGTGTGTGTGCGCCTGCTTTGGCGTGACTCGGCAGATGTGACATGGCCGAGGTGCGCATCGCGCTGGAAGGAGAGGACACACGTGCATAGTGGCGTTGGGCTTCTGGGGAAGTGGGCCACGGCGGAGCGCTTCCCCCACTTCCTCGCCTAAAGGTGAAGTGTGCCTCATGTTAGCAGTGTCAAGCTATTTGCATATATTAAAAACCTGGGATGCAGCACGGTGCTTGCCACACACACACACTGTATAATTTTGCAATTAGACACACATGTTATATGTATAATAACCCCACTCGGCTCCTCTGAGTGTGTGGCCACGCAGCCTTACATACAATCACAGGCACATAATGATAGCCTCAAAAACACATCTGGTTATAGCTCAGAGGCTTACTCTGAAAAGAATACCGTATTCTCGTAATACCCGTGCTTTGATGAGGAGTGTCTCAAAAGACCTGTACGGGGACACGTGTCACTTTATTTTAGTGACACAAAAAAGGAGGCCACATGTCGCCACACACCCCAGGAGGGAGGAGGGAAGAGGGAGGAGGATGGAGGGTGGAGGGTGGAGGGTGGAGGGTGGCAGCCAGTCAGCTCACTGCTTACAGTGAGCTGACTGGCTGCCTCTTCTCCCAACCCACTGCTGACCTGAGGCGTTGTTTTAATCACTCTTGCCGGCTCTACAGCCGCCGCACGCCTCTCTCTCTCTCTCTCTCTCTCTCTCTCTCTCTCTCTCTCTCTCTCTCTCTCTCTCTCTACCACCCTCGCTTGCCAGTTTGAATGTACAGCATGCACACACACACACTCGTGTTGTTGTGTGAGTGGCATCCCTGCAGGCAGATGCAGTAAATATCAGCCTGGAATATGCCGCCAAACTCCCCTCTGGACTCCATGAATTATTGAACGAAGGGCGAATGAGAATGGCCGTCCGTTTAAACAGCTGGGCCGAGTGTGTGTGTGTGTGTGTGTGTGTGTGTGTGTGTGTGTGTGTGTGTGTGTGTGTGTTGGGTGGGTATTTGTTCATATCGGCTGTATGTGCATATGCAGTTGAGATATGAGTGTTTATGCGTGTCTATCCATATGCATGCGGGGTGCTGGTACCTTTGATGATGTACATTTCGCTGATGATGATTATGTATGTTTTCAAATGCAATCCATCGTGCCTGATGTACGATATTATATGTTTTCTTTAGTGTATAATCCGCCTGACAAAAAGAACCGTTGTGGTTATTCATGTCTACATGGGAGTGGGTCCTCTTCTGTTGCCCACCATGCTGCACCGGGATGGACGAACCCGACAAGAGAGTATTAACATAGTGTTGTATGTGTGTTCTCTGCCACCGGAGCTCTCCTTGGCACACGGGGGAGAGTTCCAGTCGGTCGCCTTCACGCCAGAACACCACACACTGCTCCTTTAAGGATTTGTGTTGTTATTCTGGCCCGTTTTATGTAATCTAAGGATGTGTAACAGATCTTTTTTTTCCCAAAGCTGGCAGCTTGCCATGTAAAATACCCTGATACGGTCTGCCAAGTGGTCCACTTTGTTAACTGTGAAATAATAATGGTCGGTTGGTGGAGAGTGCACTCGGGGCGAAATACTTTCATCTTTAAAATGTAAACCTCCGCCACTAATGTAGCAAAGAAAAAATAAAAGAGTAGAGAATAATGGAGACCTTCTGATGCTGCTGCTTTTTTCTCCCTCTGATGTATATGTGCAGGCTGCAAATATGGGTAGTGATTATTCATATTATTGTTGTTATTATTAAAAAATATATATATTCAGCGGCTAAAATTTTCCATCTGGAGTTATGCATTATATCATCTTATTCTAATCGTATTTCATTTCAATTTATCTCCCTTCTTCCCTTTATTATAAAGCAATTGTGCTGCATTTCCTTTATATAAAAGAATATAGAGATACAGTGTATTGTCATAATCATTGTAAATATATGTATACAATACTACTACTACTAATAATAATAATAACTAGAGTCATTTTTTTAAGCTTTTTTTCCGGCTTTATTATATACTCGGAGTAGGACCCTAATAATGGCCCATAAAGACTGCAGTGAGCCTTAAATCTGAGTCTGTAAAGAAAAGTCAGTTTTAATATTCGGATGATGATGAAACGTCGCTGCATTCCTCAATATGAACATGTGTGTGACATCACTGCAGATAAACACAGTCGTCAATGCACTGAAACCCGCAGTCGCCTCGTCCGTCACGCTTTCCGTCGTCCTCATCGTCGCCCGGAAGCCGTCGCCAGCTGATCCTGCGTGTAAACCGGAATGTGTCCACCGGCCAGCCGCGAGTGTGTGGGTGTAAAGGATAGCTGGATTATACAGATAATGCTCTGGCTCTCGCATCGACTGAGATGAGTCTTCCTCACACTCTTCCTCACATTTCTCCCGCTCTGTGTCTCTTCTTGTCGTTCTCTCCCGACCCGAACTGTTCAAGCTCATGCGCTTTCTCGTTGTTCAAATTCTGCCGTGTGTTCAAGGGGTCGGTCTGCCGGAAATAATGTCCGCTCCGTATATCAGCTCCATCTTTTGATGCGAGTCTATTGTGCCGACTGGTTAGCCGCTTGGACCAGAGGAGCTTTCTGGCTGGTTCATATGAAAAACTTATTCTGAAGGAGAAGGAAGAACCGGGGGGAATTTACTGTGATTAGAATGTGTGTCAATACTGTTAAGATTACAATTATTGTGACATAAGTTTACAGAATACTTAACACTAAAAGGCCACTTAAAAATAATTGTTGATCCATAACAAACAATTACGACGGGGTGATTTTGCTGAAGTGGGTGATTTTGCTTTTATTTCTCGGCTGCTAAACCCATAAGCAAACAAAAAGAGACCTTTGAATTCTCAAATCACTGAAATGCCCCCCAACAAACAGTGTGCTCCTGTGTTATGTGCACATATGTTAATAAGGTCAATTAAGAAATGTTTTGCTCAAATGAGCCTCATTTAAAAACAAAACAACAGTCTAAATCACAAGGACCAGCGCTGCCACACAGTCAGAGTGAAACTATTTGCGTCCTCAGAGAGTCGAGTCTGCTGGGATGGCTGCAGGTTCCTCATGAACTCAATAAATGTCCTCAATAACTTTCTGGAATAACAGAATCTGGTCCCAACAGGCGTCTGCCTCAGCTGACTCTCAACCCTCACAACATTGGCCTCAGGCGCATTTCTACTTACGGATATTTGCAATCAGCAGCTAACAAAGCTAAGTTGCAGTTAGCTGGCTGTGTGCTAAAATCATCAGCCCGGTATCTTGTGAGACGGGCCGGATAGCGGCAGCGACCCATCCTTTCTGTGTGAACCGCTGCCCCGGAGAGTTCACAGCCAGCAGCTCTAGTTTCACATTTAAATGATCAATAGCTGCTGAGCTCTGCTGACGATGGCGCTGGATGAAAAGTCAGAGCATCACCAAAGGGACAGCGGTTCACCACGAGGGGGAACATCCACGTCTGAACCAAAGTTCATGGCAGTCCATCCAACAGCTGTTCAGATGTTTCACTAAGAGCCCAACATGTTGGAGTATCTGTCAGGAGTTTACCTTAGCCGCTAGTCCTCTGGGCTCCCTCATTGTTTTAAAAACAAAAGGTCATGGCACTCCAGCAGTTAGTTGAGATATTTCAGTCTGGACCAAAAGTGGTGGACGGAGTGTCACGGCAGGCTTGAGAGAGAGGATCCACATGCCGACGCAAAGAAAGTTTATTAATCAGAAACAAGGGAAGGTCTCCAAAAGACCGGACCAAAAAGCAGAGGTACAAACAGGAAACCCACAGGACATCGGACTGGGGCAGGAGACTAACAGGGTTTAAATACACAGGGAAGGTGCAGGTGATCGGACACAGGAGGAAACGATCAGGGACAGGGCAGACAATCAGGGGCAGGAAGTGCAGGAAACACAGAGGACACAAGAGACAAGAACTTCAAAATAAAACAGGAAACTAGAAAAACCAGCTTCTATGACGCGGAGAGACAGACTCCTAGCTGTGGCCACTCTGCTGCTTGAGCTGCAGCCAGGAGGGACATGCTGACGCAGCAGAGCTTTACCCATTCGTCTCTTCAGCCACTCGGCCAACACGACATCTTTTAAATGCCAAACAAGCAGAGCAGAGGGAGTGAACATGCCTCGCTGTACATTCCCGAGTGTATTGCTCCCCACAGGCGCTCACGTCCTCCCTTTGTGAATGCTAATGCATGGTGTAAATACCAACATGCCTGTGCTAGAATCTTTGGATCTAATAATGTATGTAGGCAAGAACCAGCAGCCACGATGTGCAGCTGATGAGGAGTCAACAATCACATCCCACACAGAGGCGTCGGAAGCGAGAAGCAATTCCTCGGTCACCGAGGGCAATCACCTTCAAACCCATTTCTGTTCCTTTCTTTCCTTCAAAGAACACGGATTGATTCATGTAGCTCTGCTGCTGCTGCCTCCGCTGCAGCTGGATGAGGTTAGCGTGTTAGATCTGAGAGCTGCGTGATTCATGCTCAGGTGTATACCTCCAGGACATCCGATTGTTTGACAATGTAGTGCAAGGTTCACTGCTATAAAAAACTATTGCAAGTGTGTGTGTAACGTAAGAGCGCCTGCCTGGTTCTGGGGCTGCGCCGACGGGCCTGGTTTCCATCTGTGCATCGTGGAAGATGTCGCTGCGTAGAAAAAGGGGAACAAAGCGGAGAGAGCTTTCTGGAAAGGCGGGAGGTCTGGAGGTCGTTGGTACTTCTCATTTTTATAGAACTGCAGAGTTTTTCAAAGGAAAAACAGAAAGAACAGATTTTCCATTCAGACTCCCATAAAGCCAATAGCCACATATGGTCAATAAGATCTACTTTTGATTGACTTCTGCATTACCCAGAGTAATGATTATATCGCATAAAGCCTTTGGAAGGTAACACAATTCGGTCCTGTAGTAAAACCTTTACGGCAGATAACACCTGCCTTCCTTTCACTCGCATGCGTCATGCTGATGGCGGATATACCCTGGCCGCTTCAGAAAGACCTTAAGATGTATATAACCATGCAGCCGACACACATGGCGGATAAGATGACAGCAGGGCGTTAAAACTACCTTTGATTGTGGCTGTGAATGGTTATCGCGCCTGCTGCTTGTCCTTAGGTTGTCTGGAGAGAGAAAAGGCAAGAGCAGAAACTGCAAGAATGTACGTGTGTGTGTGTGTGTGTGTGTGTGTGTGTGTGTGTGTGAGAGAGAGAGAGAGATATAGCTTATGCAGTGGATTTTGTAATAATACATCATTACTGTGTGAAAAACCATATTCACAGATATGATGACAGTAATTACCTGTGACAGGCAGCCTTATTATCTCGCCCAGAAACCTGGACAAGGAGTCGCCTGGCCCTGCAGTTTGGTTTCCTATTAACCCCGGTCGCCCTCCTTGACGGGTATGGAATGTGGCAATGGTCAAACTTCATCTGGTTTGCGCATGACACGTCGCATACTCTATATGCTGCAATAATGCCCTCATCTCTCAGGGAGACCTGCATAGGAACCATGACCGCCTGCACCAAAGGACAAAGCAGCCACCCGGCGCGTTTTGGAACGCTGTGGTTTTGGATGCAGACTTGAGGAGTTTCATTGCGCAATTCTAAGGTGTAATGCAGACACAATGTGGAAATAGCACACTATTGCAATTTGTTTGCAGTGATGCTTTATGACTTGTGAAATGCGGTGATTATGCAATAGTTAGAGCTCTCTAGTGCTCTTTCTTTTTGCATCATAAGGAATGTAAATACCAGCAAGAAAAAAAAACCTCTGAGGAGATAATATGACCGACACCTTAACAATGACAACTCGACATGAGGAAAACATCGTCCATCAACTTTCAATAGGTTTGAGCACCGAGCATCGTGATGTAATAACAGAGTCCTCCTCCTCCTCCTCGGCCCACCTTTGGCCCACCTTTGGCCCGCTCTCTGGCCCACCTTTGGCCCGCTCTCTGGCCCACCTTTGGCCCACCTTTGGCCCGCTCTCTGGCCCACCTTTGGCCCACCTTTGGCCCACCTTTGGCCCACCTTTGGCCCGCTCTCTGGCCCACCTTTGGCCCACCTTTGGCCCACCTTTGGCCCACCTTTGGCCCGCTCTCTGGCCGCTTCCGCCCAGCGAGAGCAGCGTGATCCGGGGTGAACGATGGATCCAGGTCTCTGGAAGTCACCGGCCTTCTGTCGCTGGGTTTGCCTGAATTCCTTTTTCATCCATCTTGTTTTCCTGCGACCGAACACAAGACGACCAGGAGGTGGCTGTGTCCTGGAGTAACACTTTGCTATGTATGTATATACATTAGGGCTGTGCACGTTAACGCGTAATGAATGCATTAACGCAGACAATGATTTGATCATGCATGTTTTTTAGTTTTGCATTGGGAGCTTAACATTGCAGCTCACAGGTGCTGCACTTTACATCTCTACCAGCCGGCGTAGTTCAGACCTGGGCTCTTGGTTTTGCTTTTTGTTGTATATTCAGATTCTTTAGATCCTAATCTTTCCAAAAAGGTGTGTTATTAGTGTGGAATGTGGGTGAGGCCCTGAACCATGGAGTTGGAAAAACTCGGGGAGGGATTTTTGGCAAATCTTATAATTTGCTCATAATCATGCTGGATGCTGGATGTTCATAGTTATGATCAAAATATGGTATAAAAATTTTAGTTTTTTAAATACATTTATAATATTCATTCAACCAGACTTCATGCTCTTGTTCAAGCAACACAGACTGGACTTTTCTCTGAGTAAGAAACACTGAACTGGAAAACATCAAAAGCACGGATTGTTTTGTATAAAGTTAATCATTTGCTGGTCTTTAACATACATCTTTAAGGTAAGCAACAAACTGAACATGACACAAGAAGGAGGGGCTTGTCCCTCACAGGGACCCTTACTACTGAACATGACAAAAGAAGGAGGGGCTTGTCCCTCACAGGGACCCTTACTACTGAACATGACAAAAGAAGGAGGGGCTTGTCCCTCACAGGGACCCTTACTACTGAACATGACAAAAGAAGGAGGGGCTTGTCCCTCACAGGGACCCTTACTACTGAACATGATAAAAGAAGGAGTGGCTTGTCCCTCACAGGGACCCTTACTACTGAACATGACAAAAGAAGGAGGGGCTTGTCCCTCACAGGGACCCTTACTACTGAACATGACAAAAGAAGGAGGGGCTTGTCCCTCACAGGGACCCTTACTACTGAACAGACTGTTTATGTTGTTCTCTGATGATAGACAAATGTTTCTTTCTTCTGGTACCTGTTCAGAAAAAAAACATATATATTTATGTATGTTAACTTGCTGTTGCTCCAGAGGGCCTGTTATAATGTTCTACTAACATTACATGAAAATAAGCGTGCAATGCAATAGTTTTTCATCCATTATTGAATTTGGCGCATAATGTGATTAATCACAGAAAAATCATAGAAAAGTTATGCGATTAATCAGTTAAATTTGTTCAACTTTGCCCAGCCCAAATAAATAAATATAAATATATATATATATATATATATATATATATATATATATATATATATATATATATATATATATATATATATATATATATATACACATACAGTTTCCAGTGATATCAGTCTGGAAAATACCAGACTTCTAGTTTATGGGAATAAAGCTCACTTTTGATAGCATTGTACCGTCCCTGCAGTATTTAGAACATGATCCACACTTAGAAGACTTTAGCTTTCTTTTCTCAACAATATTGATCTACAACATCTTCCTCAAGAAGAAGCAAACACCCTCTGTTTAGCAATAACAACAGATGAACTCTACTGCACTTAATCGCATGTCCAATAACCAAGCAGCTGCACCCGATGGTTTTCCGGATGATTACCAACACCTCGAGCATCAGTTTATAAGAAGCTGAACACTGATTTATTGGCTCCTCGCTGACGTGAATCCTCATTTCTCTGAAAGCATTTTGCTTTCAGGAAGCCTTTATTGAATCAACTACAAAGAGTTGAGTTAATCTTGGTGCCTGTCTCTGGTGCCACCCGGTCGGATTCCTCTTGGAAAGCATGCAGGTTCACCAGGAAGTCCTCCGGCTGGAGGCCCAGGGATCCACAGCCAGGACTGAGCTGGAAGACTGTCAGACGCTGCTGCAGTTAAATTAGAGATTTCATAAAGTTCCTCGTAGCAGCTTGAATGAGTTTATTCATCCCCAAGGGGAATTTGTTAAATTAGCAGACTCACATCAAGTTGGCACAAGGCAGTGATGGAAACATTGAAACATAGCATTTCAGCTGCATATTAGATTCAATTATTGTCATAGTACATACTTTTGCATACATACAATGTATTCTCTGCATTTGACCCATCCTTGGTGTTAGGGGGCAGGGGGCAGCCCTGATCGGCGCCCGGGGAGCAATTTAGGGTTGGGTGTCTTGCTCTGGGACACTTCGACATGTGACCCAAGGGGAGGCTGGGGATCGAGCCGGCGACCCTGTGGTTGCAGGACGACCACTCATCCCCATGAGCTACAGCCGCCCTTACGTCTGCTCATGCTCATCGCGGCGTGGTTCGTATTCGGGAAGCATTGCAGAGAAACGATCTACAAGAGCGCTCGCTCGGCTGCCGTCTGTTTGCTTCCACGTTGTAATTTCTGCCGGTGAAACCCTCCCTGTTCACAGCTCACAGCGAGTCTGGAACACCATACTGTGGTGACGACACATTCCCAGGGCAGCTTTACATCAAAGACGGACACACAAACCCAAATATAGACAGCAACGTTCCACACAAAGACCCTAAAAGAGCTCGATGCCGTCACTTAAAAACAAATGGGGCGTAACAGACGGGCTGCTCCTGTTGGGATGCAGCTGTTAGACGCCGTGGTTCGGGTCCTCGGTGGTTCTCAGCGGCTTGTTTGAACTTTTCTTGCCGGTCTTTAATGTAATCTGTTTCTCTTTTGGCCCAGTTTGTGGTTGTCAGTCCCAATTTGAACCAGGAGCTAGAGGAGGGGTAAGTGTGGTAGATAGCAGTGAGAAGTCCACTGGTAAGTTAGCCATGACAAGCATGACGGGAGGAATGATGAGAAACTTAACGGCCAAGCCACAGGCTTTTTTCCTGTGTTTTTGAAGCAGCGTCATATTATCTCCGCACAGTAGTCACTGAAAACAGATCTGACGCAGAACATTTTCTTGAAAATAGGAAGCGTACTAATGACAGTTTTGACCTCAGCGTCTACAAGAAAGGACGGGAGGAACTCGATGGAAATAAGCTCCTTTTCTCTCAGGACGACAGCATTTCCAAGTGAACGGCCGCTGACGAATGAACCGCCGTCCTCGCTCCAAATAGTTTACACTTCAATAAAGGCCTTCACAGTAAAGGCGGCTGGTGTGTGTGTGTGTGTGTGTGTGTGTGTGTGTGTGTGTGTGTGTGTGTGTGGGGGGGGGGGGCTCAAGATAAACATGACAGACGCGATGTTGTTCATTGAAAGATTCCCCTTTTCTTGGGCGGCAGCCCCGTAAAGGCTTTTAAGTGGTATTCTGCTCCAGTACAACAATTTGATCTTTTAAACCACTTAATGCCGTGGGCCTTCATGGGCTGTAAACCTCTGGCAAATTGCTGCCCCCGATGTGTTGAGTCATAATTAACATCCTGCAGGTTTTTTTTTTTTTAGGTTTTTTTTTTTCCGACTCTCTGTGTCCATTACTGGAAATGGGTAAATTGCTTCCAAGGAAGTCTTATGTAAAATGTGTTTTGCCGGTCTACTTTATTTCTCATCTTTTTTTTTTTTTCCGAGGTTGAAACTGACTGAACTTTCAGCATTAGAGGGGCAATTCAACAACATCATTACAGATACCAGGAACGACCATTAACAGACCGGAGGTTGTACTGTGTGCTGGGTCATTGCAAGTTGTCCTCTATATCTATATATATATATATATATATATATATAATCATAAAAGTGATCACTTTATGGCTTCCATAGCTCAGTTCAAAGTGTCTCCATAGAACTGTTAATATCTTCCAAAAAAAGTATTTCTCTTTTTTGTTTGTGTTCCTACACATGTCCAGTGAGGCGAGCGATCAGTTCACCTGGTTAGGTTTAGGACAATATCATAGTTTGGGTTAAGTTTGTTAGGTAACTAAAACGAACATTTAGCCAAAGCTGACTTTCACACTGGTCTCCTGGGTCAAAGACCTGTCATTGTTTGACTTCTCCTGCTTTGTTGCCCTTCATACTACGTTGTCTCTCTTCCTTAGAGTCAGCCTACGTGGGTTAAAGACATTACAGTACATTACTTTTCTCAGATGTGAGTATGAGCAGTGAATTGAGAACAGCCAGCGCAGTAAGCTACCTAGCGCAGTAAGCTACCTAGCTCAGTAAGCTACCTAGCGCAGTAAGCTACCGAGCTCTGTGGCGCATTTTAGCCGCTTTACTGTTTTAGTTTACTGCAAAGCCGCCACAGCAGAGTGTTTTTTCTTCTTCTCGGCGTAGCAGCTTCTCTTATATCAGAGATTGTTCGAGCCCCAAACAGCAACACAAGTGTGACGCTCGAATGGACAACTGTTTGTGCGGAGGCCATTTTCAGAAAAGCCTTTTAATTGGTATATTTTTACAGAGTTACAATAAAAGAAAACTAGTGCCAGATTGCTGGACACCTGGTATCTCGAATTTGCAAAAGAACAACAACAATGCATATTGGGGTTTCTTTTATAAAACCCTGTGGGGAGAAACGTTTTGAATGCCAGAATAAAGAAATATGTATAGGATGCAAATAACAGCACCTGAGTGTTTCAGTAATCTTTCTGAAAAACAGTTAATCACCTTGCCAGGAAGTCTTTAACGCATCATCACTCAGGCCCATTAAATCAGCTTGATGGGATCTCCCCTCTGTCCAGGCCTGCCATCTGAAACACCACTAAGCATTAAACACCTGTTTCTCGCAGTAACCAGTCCACGCCAAAAGCCATCGCCGTTGAGACCAAAGTGGTTTAACTGTCGCCTTCTTGGATAAAGGCCCGCCTTGGCTGTTACCGGCTGAAGAGAATGGAGGGATGAGGGGAAGATGAAGAAAGGCAGGGGAGGGAAGGGATGAAAGAGATGGGAATGCGGAGGATGGGGTTGTTGCCGAGGAGGATAAATAAAGAGTGGAATGAGGTGGAGGAGGAGCCGGGGTCTCTGGGAAGGGGAGGTCAGCGAGGAACAGACACAGACGAGAGATGGAGGGTCGGAGATCGGGATGAGATGCAGAGAGTGAAATGGAAAACAGCTGGGAAACGATTTGCTTTGAGGTCTCGGAGTGGTGTAGTGGAATGTCCTCCGCCTATACCATCCACCAGGGACCTCATTATAATGCATCAACCAATGCAGACTGGGACTCATTTGGACCGTCCAATAGCTCCAGCGTGCCGGGTTGGAGCGAGGACTAGAAGCATTGGCTTAGTGGACCTGAGTGCACACGCTGAGAGGCCTCTACTCACTGCCGCCTTGATGCCCGGGATCGAGGCTCGGCTTGACAGACTATCTGCCGTGTAACGTCTCGTAGACAACATCAACTCACACATTACCCAGCAATCCTCCTGTGCATGTGACAAAAACACATTGTTCTATAGCTTTATTTCAAAGTTGAAGGGTACGCTTTTTCTTAATGACCTCATTTTTTTATTTTTCAATATATATATATATTTTTTTCTTGCTAGGTAATGTGTAACTTGTATGAACTTAAAAGAAAATGATTGAAATAAATAAATATATGACTATTGACATTTCCAACGGACAAAATATCTGCGTTTATTTTTACTGGACCAAAAGATTTTTTTTGATTCACGGGGTGAAGCAGCAATTTAGTCATTCTTCTGAGACCTCCTTCCATCTTGTCTGCGAATTCCCCCCGAAAAACACAATTTCCGTTGTCGACTACAACCCCTCTATTAGTTTTGCAGCGAGCAATTTGCCGTGCAAAAAAAGGCGCGAGGCGGTGTGAGGCCGCAGCGTCCACGCACATTGAAAGAGCCTCATTCCCCGACACAGATTACAGTACAGACACCTGCAGCAGCAGATTGTGTCTCATCGCCCCCACTTGCAAATGACAGCAGCGGCAAACGTGGTGAATTGGCGTCTGGGTCACTCCCCGCCGACGGTTGCCGCACTCGTGGCCGTGCATATGGTGTCTGAGCAGACACACACGGCGGGGGGCGGGGGGGCGGGGGGGTCACGGCGGCGTGCAACACTCAGCTCAGCGGGCAGATTGAGGGAACAGCTGCTGGGAGCAATTTGTTAGACAAGTCCGATTGTTGGGGGTTTGGCGAGGAGGGCGGAGGGACCGCCTCACCTCCTGACTCTCACCGGGGATGTGAGCCTTGGCGTCGGATTGGCGCCGGTCAGGCCTTGGCGAGGGAGGTGGCAGCTGGGGGACGCGGCGCAACTGTGCTCACTTCCCGCCAAGTGATGCCCACCAGTGGTGTCGAGGGCAGGGGGGGGAGTCAGTGCACTAAACACCCGGCTCGATTGAAATGCACAAAGGGAGGAGCGTCCCGGAGCGTCTTTCTCCCAACAGGATCTGAGACCGTTTTAAAAGTGTCACTTCCTGGGATGAATGTCCTCCGCTCTCTTCCTCCCTCATTAGCGATGTCGGAGAAGCATTCGGGTGCCGTAAAGTTCACCAACATCTGCCATTTCTGTGTTTCTGCTCTCCGAGTGAATCACAGCGAGACGTCGCCGGTTGTGTAAAGTATGGGTTTAGCACATTCTCTGAAAGCCGTACATCTGCATGGTGTTTGCTCTCCACTTCTTGGTGGCGATAAGGAAACAGCCAGCTTTGCAGGAAGAACTCCAAGATGTGCTTGTTCCTCCCCCATACCCCACAACACATTTTGGAACATAAATCATGCACCCAAACACATTTTGTGATGAATGCCTAGACTCCAACACGTGGAACACATATGGCATCGCTTTGCCAGCAACTTATAGTCACCCACCCTTTCTGTTTCCACACTTTAAAATCACCGCTTTGCCAAAATAAAAAAAATGAATGTATTTTTTTGTTCCGTCTGCTCCTCCAGTGGCTTTTGCAAAAAGAAAAAAAAGACTTTCTAAAAAGCTATTCAATTTAATACGATTTATGCGCATTAGCTTTCAACACAATTAAACAAATTGGCCATTTTGCGAACTTATTTTAATGAGCCGCTGTAAATGAGACATTTCTGGATGTCTGAACTGAAGCGCTGCGGCCGGCTGGTTTTGGGTTAATGGAGCTCGGACGTCCTCTATCAGAAGCGGTGATTTGAAAATTGCTCCACTCCTCAAAGAGACCGCCGTCCTGGTTCACGCCCATCACCGTCTATACCACTAATTGGTGATTTAATTATTAAATGATTGCATAGTGGACAACATTTTTCCCCTGAGAGCTCAGACTTGTTTACAAGAGACTAACACTCTTTATAGATCTAATGCACCAGATTTAACTTAAAATATACACCATTTTCTTCGGGTGGATGCACGCCGCCAAACCACAGACTCACAAAATCCAGTTGAGAAACGCTGGTGATGCGTACACGCCCACTTCAAGCCCACTTCTGGATATCCGTAAATGAGGAAAGTGGGAGTCAGCAAAGCAATTTCTTTTTAGAGTTTTCTGCATTTTGTGTTGTCTACAATCTCAAAGGTGTGTTAGGCGGTTAGACTCTCACATATAGCGTGATAAAAGAGGTTTCTTTCATTTTCCATAATGTAATAAATTCCCATACTCTCTGCAGGGCACTCGGAGGAATAAAGAAGATAATAGTCATCAACTCCTAAGAAAAATGTGTGCTTCAGCCTCGGAGACCACTCTCGAGAAATTATTATAAACAGATCACACTTTTTGTGAAGTAGCGGTCGACAGTGTTTACCAGAGATGCGTTCATTGTGTGAAGCCCTGCGTTTTCTGATGTCGCTTTTCTTTTTTGCACTTAGTCCTGCCTGTAGGATCAGAGGAGCTTTTGAGGGGATATTGATTCAGATTTGCTTCAAAGACGGTCTACGAGCCTGAAAGGATCCCCAAGAGCCTCGTAGACCCCCGGGTCCCCCCCCCCCCCGTCACTTCTCCCCTTGTTTGGCTCCCCCCGCCTCTTGGGCCGGCGCTGGCAGCTGTCAGACACGGAGTGGCGTGCGGCGAGGCATCAGCCGCCCCGGCGTTTGCCCTCTCTCCCCGTGACAGCAGCTGACTGACAATGGCTGCCAGCCCGGCAGTCTCTTTCCCATCTTCCCAGCGGGCCCCGGGTTTCCAAATGTTATCATTACCGCGGGCGAGGAAGCCATCGCTCTCAGCCCTTTGAACATGGGCGCACTTCGCAGCGTAAGTGGCAGCAGTGCGTTTGGCATTTGGCGTCGTGTGAATGACGAGATATTACAGCAGCTGTAGCCACGGCGGTTCAGTCACACCGGGGGCCGTAAAAGTGATTCACATGCCGTCTCCCTGTTTCTAAGACAAATGTACAACTATGTGACTCACCCTTCCATGCCCTGTGGTTGGGGAAATGAGCTTGCAAAAATGAAATAAAAAGCGGGAGATAGAAAGGTGGACTACATAGGTGTGACAGAAGAAGTGAGGAAATAATGCGCAGGGGAATCTTTAAGGGGAATTGCTTTCTCTCTGTGAGGCAGAATAAACCTCACGCCAGCCAATCAGGAATTCATTCAGATGTCGATACGGCCTTAATCACTGCACTGCGGCCGAGGTTGCTTTTCTCTCCGGCATCCAAATTGCAAATTAACTGCAGAAATGGGGAGGAACATTCTCACCATATCATCTGAAGGAAAGAGATGGTTCACGTTTGATTTAATGGTCAACACTGACAGACGGAGCAATGTGGTTTTAATGTACGCCGCTAAACTGCACTTCAATGTGGAACACATGGTCAACTTGTAAAAGAAAAGAACAAACGGTAAAAACTACTTATCATGTTTAGTAAAAGCACAGGGACATGAACCGCGGTCCCCTGGGTGAAAGTGATGCGTCTGTTTCACCTCATCCACCAAGCTGGTCAACTCCCTGCGAGTTTCGGCGGACGATGATTAGAAGCACTCTTCTGATACGTAAAAAGCAAAGTAATCTGGGACATAATTCCCAAGAATAGTCAGCAGTCGATGTATAAAACAGTCCAAAAATGATGTGGGAATCACCGCCACCAAGAGGTTAAAAGCTTAAACGTGATAAGCCGGACAGACACAGAGTTGCATACTCACGCACGCACACGCGGCGTCGCAGAGGTTATTAGAACTGCTCACACACAGCGGGAAGGACTCGTGTCGCTCTGCAGGACAGTTTACACGCGTGAAGTATTGCTCTGTTTGTTACCTGCTTACACACAGACACATGTCCAGGTGGGCCGCGCACACGCCCAGATACCTCCTGACATTGACTGACATTCACGCACACACACAGCACTTTACTTCTCCTTTCTTACTCTGCTGCTTACTCTCTCTAATATCCATACACACACACACACACACACACACACACACACACACACACACACACACACACACACACACACACACATGCACATGGTCGTGTTTGAGGGAGAAAGCGAAAAAGATGAAAAATGAGCCAAATAATGTCAGACCGAAGGCAGCGCCTATCAAACGCATCACTGGGTCCGAGGTGTGCAAGGACAGGTGGAGGCTTTATGACTGCTGCCGAACATAAATACTCGCTGGGCGTCTCTGCGGCGGGAAGATCTCTGCGGGACAAAGAAGAGCACGATGTGCAGAAAATGAATGTAAATGCTCTGAAGCCAAATTCCATTCTGTGTTTATTTGGATCCACGATCTTTTTTCTCTCTTTTTTGAAGCATGTGAACACGCACAGACATCACATACACACACATCGCTGCATTGACCTGCAGGCGCGGCCAGCTGGCCTTCTCACCGCTGCCTTTTGATCCAACACATACATTCGGGATTATGTCTAATACAAGCAGAACATACTGTTGAAGCTGCAGATTGTGACACTGGGGGTCCCGTGGGCATTCTGTATTTAATCCAAAATGTGGTCGACCCAAACGGACCCAACTAGGGATGGAGCGCCTGCTGCATGATGCTGCTCTGTCCGTTAATACCAGGCAGGATATGATTAAAGCATCCAGAGAACAAAAAGGGCTGATTTATGGAAATAATTAAAAAGCTGTATTTTCACCTCTGGCAGCAACAACACAACATATGATTTGCTTCTAAAACACGTTTCACTGAAGACAGACTTAATTGCGTCCTTTTGTTTTTTTTTCTCACAAAAAGTGAATGAGAATCTGCCAGCGCAGTCAGAATATTTCACCCACTTTTCAATGCAAATGAATTAGTTTCAAGCATCGTTCCAGCGCAGCAACCTGACCTCATGCTCCCAAACACACACACACGCGATTCTCACACATTGGAACAAGTTCATACACCTGTGATATAGATTTGCTTTCCGCGCTGCAAAATGGTTTCGGATGGTTTTCAGAACTTTTCAGAACTACTAAAGGTCACAGGTTCCTAAATGTGAGCATCATGCAAATAGGACGGCCAGCAACACACACACACACACACACACACACACACACACACACACACACACACACACACACACACACACACACACACACACACTCTCTTCCATCAGTCTGACTATTCTGCAATGAGGACTTCTACTGCTGATGCAGCCTCTGCTGCACACACTGGATCTCTATGCTGTTCCAGTTTGAGGCCTCGGTAATCTTCAATTCAGCAGTTTTTTCTATCCAACAGGGGGAGCTGCTGCTCATCCTCCTGTCTGACTCCTTCAGGGCCACTGCACACACACACACACACACACACACACACACACACACACACACACACTATACATGTACCTACTCGCCACAGTTTGGCATCAATTCTCACAGATATTGATCTGTGCAGGCCGTACCCTTGGGCAAGGTGATGTTACCCCCCATCCGCTTCTCCAACTCCACAATCACAGTCGCATTCGCCGTGCTCCAGGGGGGTGGGGTGTGTGGGGGGTGTGAGCAGGAATCCCATCGGATTTGTCTCTCACTGCTTGTCAGTATTGCTTTTGCCAGAGCGTGATTGATGTACGAGGTCGCTTGTGTGCATATGGCGTGCGCGTGAAAGACACGCGTACAGCAGCCCTAATCTCTCCCTCACACGTGTGCACGCCTTCAATCATGGGCAATTTGGGTAACAATCATGGCTCTGTGAAGCTATTGATCAAAGGATGCCTGCGATGCCTTCCCATGTGTTGCATTCACAGAAGCTTGTTAAAGGGACCCTCAGGGGGAGGGTGGGTGACAGCTCAGATCTCAGTGGGAATGGAGACGTTTTATTAAAGTCAATTAGCTCAACAGATACAGAATGGATAGAGAATGGACGCAGTATCGATCCTTAGACCCTTCACAGCTCCTCACAACCTCCCAAGACCCTTTATTTCACTTAAGTGCTTTAGTGAAAGTCTCTTTTTTTGTCGCAGCACGCACTTATCCCGTATCTAAAGCAGTAATGTTTCAACCGCAGAACATGTCTGGCTGACTTTTGATAAATAATATAATATCACACTTTAATTAGGCTTTCATTCAGTCTGAAATGGCACCTTATCCAAGCTGCAAATATAGATTTATTTGTGAAGAGCGTCTGATGTATGAGCTGCTCCTGCAAGAGAGGGAAGTGTTCAACGTTATAAATCAGGATGCAGGAAGCTCGCATGCTGACTGGTGTCAGTAGGCTTTGTTATCGGAGGCTTGACTTGCACCATCGGCCTCTTTTAATAACTAAGTTAATTAAGTAACTTTCACTCTCTCTAATTGACAGCAGGGGGCGACTCCTCCGGTTTTAAATAAGTCAAATTATGTCTCGAAGTCTATATAAATGACTCTACTTCTCTTTTGATTCATTCCCTCAGTAAACATTGTAAATATTGATGTCTCAATCTCTAGTTTCACGTCTTCTTCAATACAGCATGATGCTCCTCGTGATTGACAGGTCGCTATCTTAAAACTTTGAGCAGTTTGTTTTCAGTCCATGAAAGCTAACTGTAACATCTAAACATGTCTTCCACCGTCTGTTGTCACATCGGGGTTTAAAAAAACAAGATGGCGACTTCCGAAAACCAAGATGGCGAATTCCTGAATCCAAGATGGCGACGGCCGAAATGGCCTCACGGCTTCAAAAGCCAATGGGTGCTGTCAGGGTGACTGCGTCCGCTTATTGTATCCAGTCAGTGGTGGCAACAAGCAGGCGTGAATGACGCCAGCATTACACATGAAGGACATCAATGAAACCATCTTTGAATCTCTGCTGCAAAGACTCGGTCACATTGAGAAAGGAGCTGTTCGCATTGACTGCTAGCTAGAAGAAAACAAGGACTGCAGTCTGCCTATTGAACCGAAGACTGCTGCAAGCGTAACAGCGCACTGTATTTCTGGTGTAATTCCGTTTGTTAACGATTTGGCCACAGCAGGACAGCATAGGGCCCGGTGGAGACTCTTCACTGAATTAGAAATCAGCCAAAACGTCAAAGAAAAGCAGCATTGCGTTGATCATCACAGGCGTTATTTAAACGATGTATTCATCACTTCGGGGTTAAACAAACGGTGGCGCTGGACCACAGCCTCGGCCTCTGGAGTGACGGCGGCCCGTTGCAGGGATTGGTGCGACACATGAAGGGGTTTGTCTTCGAGTGGGTCAGCGAGAAGGCAATGACAGCGGGAGGCTTTAAACCCAGAGGGGGACAAGTGAGGGTGGGAAAGAGGCCACTTTGGAAGTTAGTGCCTCCGCATGGATGATAATGCTTTGTTTGTGTGTGAGCTGAGTGGCTGTTTGTGTGCAATATACATGTGGAGAGAGAGAGAGGGAGAGAGGGAGAGGGAGAGGGAGAGAGAGAGGGAGAGAGAGAGAGAGAGGGAGAGGGAGAGGGAGAGAGGGAGAGAGAGAGAGAGAGAGGGAGAGAGAGAGAGAGAGAGAGAGAGAGAGAGAGAGAGAGGGAGGGAGGGAGGGGGAGAGGGGGAGCGCTCACATGCAGACAGATGGAGGAAAGGTAACTGTGATTCACCCTACCTCGTCTCCTCCTCTGATGGGTTACTACTCGGGCTCCCGGACCAGCGGGTGGGTGGAGCGGACCGCAGGAATCACAGAAGTAGCAGGAGAGCATTTAAACATCACAGTGTGTGGAAGAGGACTCCCTGCTTCTCAGCCTCCTGTTGTTTCTTTGCGGCCCTGCTGGCCCTCATTTTACACATCTCCTGGAGCAGCGTGAGCTGTTCCTTTGTGGACGTGGAGCATGTTTTTCATCACTAGTAATTGCTTCGTGCAACACAGCCGGATGCCCATTTAATGTTGATCTTTGGCTTTCGCTCATGGTGTACGTAATATGAATAAATGTGAGCTCAGAAGTAAATTCCTCCTCTAGATCCAATAAAAGTCAGGTTGGTTTTGTGAAACCAAACATTTTAATACAATTGCGAGTAATTCCATTATTGTTAATGGCGGATGGCTCTCTTTTTTTTTTGTGGTCAGGATTCTCTGCCAGGGAAAAATGGATTGCCTCGTATTTTCCCGAGATGTCACTTGACACTAATGAAGGAGGTTTGCAGGCCGGCCGCGCCCTGCCAGGCCACGGCGTTTCTGCTGCTGCGCCGCCAGCCGGCGTTGACGCGAGCTGCAGGCTCACATGTGATGTATCCTCCTGCACACACAACTCCCCAACAGCTCTGGGGGAAAGTAATGGGATTATGGATCAATACAGGAATGTGAAGCCTGAAATAACCCTCAGATTTGACAAAGGTGGTATTTCCTGGAGCCTGGGACTCGTATTTCTTTAGAGTGCACTGTGAGGTGTGACGTAACTGTATTAGTCACGGTGTGGTATGCTAATCATGCGGAACCATGCTATTGCATATGCCACTGTGGTTTTTATTCAAGATGAATTTATTCATCGAGAAAAACAACAAACGTTGACCTAAGTCTACAAAGTGGATTTGTTTTCACGCCACGTCTTTAGCGACAGAGCGAGGAGGAAGCACCTGTTCATGTTCGCAGTGCATTTGGTACGTTGTGTTTGTGGGCTGCACCTGCTGTTGTGATCAATATGTAAATGAGTTGTCTGTCGCAGTAATGCCTGAAACAAGTTGTGTTCTGTTAGCGGTGCCTGCTGTGCTGTCCACACTGTAAGTTGTTTAAACCGGAGATTGTAAATAAGAAGTGGACACTTGTTGTTTTTTTGCACCACAGTTTGGAAGCCTTGAGTTTGGGCATTTTGGCCGTCGCCATCTTGTTCTTTTGAAACCAGGAAGACAGGGTGTCGCACAGCAAAAACATAAGGAAAACCGAAAGCTGAGTAAGACATTTTAAGGCGATCAAAATGTCATAATTAACTTTCCTGAACTTAAAAATCTGAGTTTGAGGTGTCAGATGAACAACAGACAAGACCCTGATCTGTCAATCAAAAGGTAGCCCCGCCCAAAAGCATACCCTGCTTTATGGTTTATTTTACTCCAAGTGGGACTATCATTTAGGAAATGGACATCATGCTGCATTGAAGAAGACTTGAGACTAAAAACTAAGAGAAATAGAGTAATTTTCTTTTAGACTTCTATGCAATCGTACAATGGAAGTGTTTGGTCCATTAAGGGGAAACGTGTCCGTCTCAGTGGTCCTGGTGGTCCTGGTGGATGAACATTACCGGGTGATTGTAGTCGGGGGATAAGGACGGCCCAGTGACGGTGGGATTTCATCTAACTTCGAGGGTCTTCCAGCTGGCACCTCGACGCCCCTGACGATGAAACATCCCCCGGTGCTGTGCATCAAGGGACTCCCGACCAGGCCTTCCCACTGTTGTGTGTCTACACCATGAAACATGAATGCAGTGTAAACATCTTGCTACTGCCTTCAGCCTGCATGCTGGGAATTATTGTAGTAATTGTAGGTAAATGAGCCAGTAGAACATTATCTCTTAATGTGCCTTATACTAAATCACAAAGCGCCTTCTGTGGGAGGTTTTCATTTTTTTCATTTTTTTTTGCAAAATGCAAACAGAACATAATTCATAACTCTGCATAGAAAAAAAAACAGTAGCATGTTCAGGTCCAGCTGTTCAGCTAGCAAGCAAAAAACAAACTTCAACAATGTCGCGCTGAAGTTTAACTTTAACAGAAGTTTAAATGTCAGCTGATGGACTCGATGAAAGCCGTATTATTCCGGAGGAGTTTAATCGTGGCAGCAAGCCTCACGGTAACTCATTTCTATTGGATGACCTTTTTGAAATGAGGTCAAACGGGCGTTGAGTCAATCCTATCTTCCTCTTCTCCAATGGTGTAATTTTGGCATCCATCTGGAGGGCGGTGGTGGATCCTTCATTTTGTGTTTGCCTTGCCCCTTCATCCTCATCCTCATCTTAAAACGCCGATGGCTGGCCAACCGAATCCTCCGCTGTAGTTTTGGGCAAGCCTTTTGGAGACGGGCTCATTACCTGGAGATGGCAATGCGAGGTGCTGGTGTGAGGCGCCGGCCTAATGGTAGTCTGTGTGTGTTGATGAGGCCCGGAAGAAGTGCAGCGTCAAGTGCGATGTGACCCCAATTAACCTTTACAGCGGCGAACGCTGTCTTTGGAGGTTTCGCCCCAAATGACAGATACACTTTAGCATTGCTGTGGAAAGCCGCTGTGTCATTGCAGTGTATTGCTCAGAACCAACCAACCAAAAAGTGCATGTTTCTCACTTGACCGTTTGAGGCTGGCTCCAAGGCCCATAGTGATGTAACCTAGGCTGTGTCCATATTTAATGCAGTCTATGCTCAGTGCCGAGTGGGAAGTGGTTTCAGGCCAGGTAATCGGCCGTTCTCATTCGATCGGGCAATGCAGTGGTTCACCAAAGGGAGAGCAGAAGCCCATGACTGTAGCGAAGCTCCTCTGAGAGGCTTCTCATCCACTTCTTTTGGACTGAATTATTTCTTTTCCTTCAGGTATGTTGGTGTCACAATGGGTTTTTCCACTTCTTGCAAAAATCATTTGTTAGAAAAGACGAATCAGAAGCAAATAATGGGACAACTTTGTTTGAACTCCTCTCATGAGGAAACAGGTGAGAAGACTGTTCAAGGAAATAGTATACACTGAGAAAACAGGCCAAAAGCTTTCACTCATTTTAAAAGCCTGTTGAGAGAGTAACGTATGTGTGTGTATGTTAGATGGCTTAATACTAAACCCCCTTGCACATGCTACCAATGCATAGTGTCGTAAAGTGACCACTGGCCAGGTGATCAGTTTCCTGCATGATCACAGGTGCAAGAGGGCGGGACCTGGGGAACAAAGGGAAGAGGATTGTTTGGGGTGGGAAGACAAATGAAATGCTTTTGAAGGTAGACGGAGGAGTTACCTATGAGCCTCAGTTGACAGGGGAGAAAGCATTTATATGTTTTTATGGAAATCAGCGTGATCTGAGGATCTTAAAACCCTTTTAATTATATAATTATGAAAAATGTATCCATGTTACCGGCTGTTATATGTCTCTTATATATATATCTATATATATATATGATCATGTGTGTATATATATATATATATATATATATATATATATATATATATATAGATATAGATATAGATATATATAAGACACATATAACATATATATATATATATATATATATATATATATATATATATGTACATGTATATGTATATATATATATATATATATATATATATATATATATATATATGTATATGTATATGTATATATATATATATATATATATATATATATATATATGTGTGTATATATATATGTGTGTGTATATGAGATTTGTTCATCTCCCTGAAGCAGTTCCTGTCCAGCTGAAGACAGAACCCATTATTGCAGTCCTCACACATCAGACAGCTTTTATGGCAGCTAGTACACTGTGTCCTCCCCAGAATGGCCTTCTGTCTGTTCTTCTCCGAGTGTCCTCCTTTTGTTTGTGGGGACAGGAAGGTGGCCTTTAGTGGGGTTCAGGTGGGCCAGCCAGTGGCAGAACTCCAACATATCATTTGCAAAGAAAACGCCACTAAAACGTCACTCAAAGACTGAAAGCAAACAAAAAGCTCCGCTTCTCTGCTTTTAGAATCCGTTAGAATTACGTCGATAGCAGGAATTGTTGAAGAGTTCCGGTCACTTTCTGTCTCCGGCGACATTGTTCGTTGTAGAAGAGTTTTTAAACGGAGATAAAGGAAAGGCTGGATTCTTCCTCCCAACGCTACGTCTGGTGAGTCTTTATGGGGAGTGTTCAGCTCTTCCTGACTACATCTTTTGAGTGTTTTGCTTTTCCTGAATTGTCATGGTTGTTTTTTTGGAGATTTTGCGGTCTGTGCATGGAGGACCTTTTTGAGTTGGACAACCCTTTTTGTGGACATTACAATTATTTAACCTCTTGTATTGATATTTAGGTTTATTTGAGTGCATTCCTTTCTTCTTGTCATTTGTCAAACCATACTAGTGTCTAAAACAGGTGCGTTTGGCCTTATTTATATCCAGTACAATTCATAGTGGTTGGCAGTAGCCCCTTGGCTGATTGACTAGTTAAATACAATGATCATCATGGCCTGGAGTTAAAAAAAAACTACTGTGACACGCGAGAGTGGCAGCGGTGAGAAGCGCTCTCAGCGTAGTCCGTGTAGTCGTTGCTCGTGTGTTTAGCGTGTTAGTGTTTGTCGTCGTCACGTTTCAGTGAGGAACACATTGGTTCAGTTCAGAGTGTCTCTGTCTCACACATGACGATCCACGTGAAGTCAGAACAATGGTTTTCTCGGTTGAAGCCGCCTCGTTGGTTTGACGTGTCGCTCACTGGCAAAGCTCACGCCTCCTCTCACCTGAAGTCCCACAATGCCGTGCAAAGCGCTGCCTTTGCTTCCAGACGGCTGACAAAGTCGAGGTACAAAATCTCCCCTGAGCAGTTATCGCCATGTGTTAATCTGCATGGTGTCGGTAGATATACTGTACATACGGTGTAACCATAAGTCTCGGCCAATGTTTTTGTTTGTGTGTAATGGAATGCGTTGCTCAGGTTGAGTCCAAGGTTTGGACGTTTGTTGTGATTATATTATGTTGATGCTCTGTTGCATGCAAAGCTGCCAGCAACAGTCAGTCTATAGTCTTTAGAAATGGAGTTGCCAAGCTTAGCGTTAGGATTTCAAGAGCCCGGTCATGCTTTCTGCTCTCTGCCCACGTGACGTCGTTCCGCTACTGGAGCACTAAGCTGTCCCTGTCATTTTCTGCACACACACATTTTTTATTTATTTTTTGCCGGTGACCATTTGCAAAAGCAGAATTGCCTAAAAAAAAATGATTCACCCACCATTTAAATCTTGCACAGAGCAGCTTACCGACAAACAAACACACGGAAAGTCATCAAATGATGAACTGATCAAAGTAACTACGTTTTAGAACGACATGGGTTGTTTGGTTTGGCCTATGTACACACAACAAGTAATACACACAATGTATGCATCCAAATACACAGAAGTACACATTTGGAAAAGGATATATACGCATATTGAGCCCACGCACACACACACACACACACACACACACACGCACACGCACACACACATTCTCCCAAATCCTCCAGCTGCTGAACCCCAGCTCTCCTCACACAGACACACTCCCCCTCAGATCAGGAGGAAGTGGCACAGAGCCGACCTCTCGACTGACCCGGACCCAGAGCGCGCCGAGCTGCCGTGTTTCCGTGTGAAATGGATGTTTGCATTAATGTTTAATGCAGAGTGGGGGCGGCCGTCGAGCTCAACCAGGTGCAGCAGGAAAGCCATCGAGCTGTGAAAAGAAATATTTTCGAGAGAGACCAACTTAACCCCTGAAAAGGGTGCAAGCATCGGCAGTGAAACCAGCGAAAAGCAGATTGTCCTCCGGCGTGACGCTACACCGGGCCTCGTGTCAGCGACGGCAGGCGACGTAGCCTGGAAGACAGAAAAGAATAAAAAGTGCAGTTTTGTAATGTAGATTAGCAAAATACACACGTTATGAATGAGCCATAACTCGCTGCGTACCTTCGGGAACCAGCTGCATGGAGACGCTGCTCATGAGCTCCACTTTGAAAAGAAAAGCTGCCCACACGTGTTGAGTTATGAGTAATTGCTTAATCCACCCACTATTCTCTAACCATCACCGAATATATTTTTATATATCTACAACACAATTGCAATTTTTGTATTAGTTGTATGAGTCCTTGTTGAATTGCACTTTTATTAACAAGTCAGCAAACTGATGCTTTGTGGGATTTGCCTCATCAAAGTGTAGATTACATTTCATTTAGCTGACGCTTTTATCCAAAGCGACTTCCGTGTTTGCTCTCTTCTCCGTAGTCACAGCAACGGCTTAAGTGTCTCAAGGACATGGACTAGCAGGGCGGGGCGAAGGAACCACCAACCCTCTGGCTGAAAGACGGGCATGCTAACCACTTAGCCACAGATCTATCAGCAGAAATGAAATATGATTGTAATAAGTGTGTTTTCTTCCGTGTGTAATCACCTGACACTGAGAGTCGTTGTGTGTTCGTGGGCTCAGAATGAGGCGCGTGTCGATGTGTCTACGGAAGCCCAGAACGGACAAACCAAGCAGGCTGTAAAGAGGGACATTTCTTTTAGGGGGCTTCAGGTGACTACATCTGAAACCCTGCCGCTGGTTGTTGTCATATCCAACACACTGGCCCCTTTTAATAGTGTCATGTTGTTTCAACGTTACATCAGTCTATGGTACCTGCAATTCAACATGGAATTATGGTTTAAGGGCGGCAAGCGCTTACTATATCAGAGTATGTTTTCAGATCAGACACTTAAAAACAACCACATGGAGTAAGCGTGTTGCAAAGCAGGCAGAGGGCATTGTGGGAAACCCACTTTACCGCTGAAGAGGTGTCGATGGGAAAACTGTTGAGAGGCAACAGAGATGATTTCCTGCTAGTGGCTGTCCTCTCTGTAGAGGAGGGGGAATCACACGGGACGAGGAACCGGTAAGAGTCCGATTTCACGGAGGAAGAGAGACTGCTGGTGTGAAGAGGGAGCTTGAAGAACTGACTGACTGACACTGTGTGTGTGTGTGTGTGTGTGTGTGTGTGTGTGTGTGGTAGAGAGAGAGGGCGAACAAGCCTACACCGGTAAAAACAAGAGGAAGGAAAGATGGCAGGTCAAGAGAGACGGGACAGATTTATAGAGTACCATTTCAGTTTTTAAAAGCCTGCCCGCATTACATTAACTGGAGTGATTATAGGGGTGTGGGGGAGGCGTTGCTCTAAATCATGTCCACTTCCATACAGCGGCGGCTCTGTTTTGATGGATGGTGTTTGTTAGCGGCGCCTCCTGCAGGATGCATGCGGCGGTGCCAAGGTGTTTGCGAACAGGGGATCACAGCTCAGCGGCTGCTTGTGCTCATTCCTGTCAGGCTACACCTTGAGCGAAGTGAACAATTTAGAATGACAAAAAAAAAGAAACACATTATTCTTCAACTTAAAATTAGCACAACAACTGCTGTGTTTCAGTGTATCCCTGAATGTGCCTGCGTCACAAAGGCCTCAGGTTTCAATCCACAGAATAAGAGAAGATCGGACGTATTTAAGTCGACTAACCCGACTGATGGTCGTGGTGACGATGCGAGGCGCAGTGAGAACATGTGCACAATTTCACAGCAACGCTTCACATTGGACATCCTAGTCACGGCATCAAAGAAGCACACTGCCATCCACAACTTCTTCTGCCTCTTTTTGTAACCAGCGGATCATTAAAAACAAACATGGTGGAATTAGCACGCTAACCAGCAGGCAACTTGCTAGTTAGCTCGCTAACTCTCCTCCACGTGTCCTCCTAATCCTAATCCTAATCCTAATCCTAATCCTAACTCTGCGGCTCAACCTCGGTCACGGTTAAGGCGGGGTGCCGGCTGTGTGGGCCCAGAACGGACTCTTTGATGGACAATAACAACTTTCCCCGCCCCAAGCAGCCATTACTTAGCGTACGGTCGAAGTTAAACCACCAAGTTGAAGTAGAGGAATTATTATTATTATTCAGGTTATGAAAATCAAACCAATGTGTCTACAATGCAACTTCTGCTAGATAACAAAAAAAAACTATTTTGGTCACGATTGGTCAAACGAACCCCGTGGGACAACACTCCCAGAGAGAGAGGTTGTGGATATTGATTTGTGGCTTCACGTCTCCATCTCTCTGAGAGATGTCTGTCACGCCGTCCGCTGAGCGCCGCCTCCTAAATGACGCGTTCTTTTCTCGATCTGTGATCCACAGCGAAGACGTCAAAACTGCCACAGCCGTCTGAAAATGTGTATCGCCAGCAGGTCACACATGTTCCCTCTTCTGTGGTTTAACCGGCGCACACACACACACACACACACACACACACACACACACACACACACACACACACACACACACAGAGAACTCCTACAGGATGTGAGGGAGGGAATGTGTCGGCGTTTCAGGGAGGGAATTTAACGTTAAAGTGGGACGGGAAGGTCTGATGGCTGACCACTGGGTGGTTGCTCATTTTCTAAATAGTAGCTGACAAAACAAAAAGAGTTGGTGTAGAAAGCAGCCAGAGAAACGTGATGATGTTCAAGTAGAGGGGATTTGCTCCTGGATCCCCTCAGAACTCAGAAGCTGCTGACGTGACGAGTCGGTTTCATAACCGGTTTGAAAAAAGAAATAAATTATAATCTGAAGCCTCGGTTCTCATGGAGTCAGAGCTGCTGCTGATTGGCTGGCTGCCGATGCTGCAATATAAACACCGCGGTTGCATTCAACAGTCAACAGAGAAACAAGTGAGATAACTGGCTATTTCTTTCTTTCTTCCTTTCCTTTTTTCTTTTAACCACAGTGCCCTTGCTTTCACGGGTGTGATGCTGTTTCTCTCTGTAATTATGTTGCCTGGTTACAGAGCGGAAAGCAGGAGGATGCTGTTTTTATTTATTTATTGTGGACAAAAAGGAAAATGACCTCTTCCTGATCTTCAAGCAGCTCTATCAAATGCAAAAGATTGCAAGAGAAAACAAAAAAGAAGTGTCGAGTGTGAAACTGCAGAGTGGACATTAAGGAGTCAGAGGTCACGTTGTCACCTGAGATCCACCTGCTGGTGGTCCACATCGTCCCACCTGAGAGAGACCGGCCTCTCTCTCTCTCTGTCTGTCTCTCTCTGTCTGTCTGTCTGTCCCTCTCTCTCTCTCTCTGTCTCTCTCTCTCTCTGTCTCTCTCTCTCTCTGTCTGTCTCTGTCTGTCTGTCTGTCTGTCTCTCTGTCTCTCTCTGGTGGTCCACATCGTCCCACCTGAGAGAGACCGGCCTCTCTCTCTGTCTGTCTGTCTGTCTCTCTCTGTATGTCTCTCTCTGTCTGTCTGTCTGTCTCTCTCTCTCTCTCTCTGTCTCTCTGTCTCTCTCTCTCTCTCTCTCTGTCTCTCTGTCTGTTGCAGCTGCATATGAATGAATGAATGATGATCGCCGAGGCAGCGTATGATGGCTGCAGTGACTCCAGCCTCCACCCCCTCTTTGACTCTCTGGTGCAAAAAAAGAAGACAATAACTATTAATGGAGCTCATGCAGAAACATTCAAAAACAAATCTCCCTCCTATTCTCTCTTAATTTGAAACTGAAAAGAAGTCTGTGTGCGGCAAACAGTCTAAGCCATGACGAGGGTCCCTCTGGGTCGTGAATGGGAGGCGAGCGGCGGATCGTTCCTCAGTAGCGGAGGTAACGCCCCCTAAAGGCCACGCTGGGTCATGACCTGGGTTGTACCTCAGCAGCGCCGTGACACCGAGGAGCAGAGCGAACACGTGATGCTCTAGAGCAGCATGGAAGATATCTAGAAGCTGAACGCACCCAATATCCTCCAGGGGTCGTCTTTATGTGAGATCAATGGCCCAATAGTGTTTCTTTAATAATCCACTTTTAAACACATAATCTATATGTTATCATATGCTCGTCATGTGTTACAGTTAATGTTCCTACAGCTTAAAACACGTTTCCTCATGCTGCGGTTGCAGTTTGTATTATTGTCTCCTCTCACCTCAGAGAAGAGCGAAAAATAAGAAATCAGCTTTCCTGTGTGCGCATGACTGAACATGTCTTTTTCTTTTCTTTCTTTCATCACAATATAGGTGTCACAGCCTGTCTCCCTCCTTCCCCTTCCATATTCCCTGCAGGCCTCCTTCGTTGCCTTTCCCCGTCACCTGACCCTCTAGCCATCTCCACACCTTCACCTCTCGCCCCTCATCAGCCTCTGGGTTGGTCACATGACCCGCTCCCTGTCCGCCTGCATCACCTGCATGTGGTTCCTCCCCGTCTCACCGCGTGGAGACAGTATAGGTGAACGTCTACGGTCACGCTGTTGATGTCACTTGTTGTTATCGATGCACTCCTTTCCACTGAGGGAAATATTCCTCACTTTAATTGCACTGCGTTGCGTTAGACATCTCGGAGCGGTTCTCCGCTGCCTGGGGACACGTTGCTGTTTCAGAGTCTACAAGGAGGAGCGCTCTGAAGACAGACGGAGGCGTGGGCGCTTTGTCCACATCAATGTATATATATACATACTTAAGTTAGAAGAGGACACATTCAAATTGAATATTCCCCATTTAGGAGCATCATTTTTGTGAGCTTTGGTTATCGTTCATCCTTACATTTGCTTGCTTGGTAATTTGAAAAAAACTGAGCAAAACGCACAGCAGGGCCGCTTATTTACCTCTGCATCAGCAGGCATTAAACACCAGCTAAAAACATATGGCTCCGGAGTGTGTGTGTGTGTGTGTGTGTGTGTGTGTGTGTGTGTGTGTGTGTGTGTGTGTGTGTGTGTGTGTGTGTGTGTGTGTGTGTGTGTGTGTGTGTGTGTGCGCGCGCGTGTATGTGTGTGTGTGTGTGTGCATGTGTGTGTGTGTGTCATAAGTGTTTGAGCTCCTCCGCCCCTCAGTGAGTTAATGGCTCAGTCAATGGAAACTCCAGTAGTTCCACCTGCTGGTGTGAGGATCACCTCACATGCACAAGAGCGCGCTTTGAAAGTTGCTCTCTTTTGATGAATGATTCATATTGTATGTGCATGAAATATCAAACTAGCGAGTTAATTAAAGACACACACACACGTTAGTTGTCTAAGACGGGCTGTAAAACTGCTCAACGCCTCGCTCAATTCAGATCTCGCTGGGCGCGTGCTTTGATGATGTAACGAAACAAACGGCGCTACATCATGCGGTCAAAACACTTTGAAGTCGACGAAGGGCTCCGATGAGCTCTGGGCCCGCCATGCGGCGCCGGGAGTGTTCACGTGGTTCTGTTATCCTGATGAGCTGGAAACCGTCACCGGAGACGCAGCGTGAGCCAGAGGGGGGGAGGGGGGGAGGGGGGTCGTCCCGTTTGGACTACATTACCCACAGGCCCCTGTGGAGAAGGTTGACTTCCTGGTTGCAGCTCCTCACTGTCACTATTATGATGTTGTAGCATGATTTTGTTTTTCCCGGAATGAATTCAAATTTGCATCTGTACGTCAATTACCCAGTTGATTCTCACTTGGTGAACAAAGAGAACAAGCTGAGTCTGGATGAGGATTGGGGCGTAAACACTGCAACACTATGCTTAAAAACATCTGTTTACAGGGTGCAGAGTCTCATAGCAAAGGGTTTTAATCAGTGAAGTAGTGAGCAGTCGACGGGTTCAATGAGACGTGGATTATTCGGCGCCTGTTGTGAGGCCGTTTGTAAACAGATGTTTTTCGGGATAGTTTCAATGTTTTTAAACCCCCGTTTACTTCATTTTATCAAGACTTTATTTATCATTTTTTAGTTTTTGGATCCAACAAAGGCTTCCTCCAGAACTCCAGGTAGACCCGGCATGAGTAATTAATATAGCAATTATTATTTTTGTGGGCAAGGTATCCCTTTCTAAACTGTTTGTTTTGAAAATATGAATATTTTAGCGGCACATGGTACATTGCAAAGAGTGAGAGGAACGATCCAATGGGGGCTCTGTTCGACGGGGGTCTTTCAAAGGCCGACTCTGCGGGGCCCCTCTCACACAACATGTCTTTATGCATTCATACACATGCAGAATTATCCATCTGCATATGTTCTCAGTACTCACATACGCATCTACGACTATCACTGGATCACTCTGGGAAACACTCTGACTTTGAGAAGTGGCTCACAGACCATAATCACAGTCTTTAATGAGACCCACATTAGAGGAACAAATATGATAATGACTAACTCTGCATGCACCGGTCTCCGCTCACCTCTTTGGAAACCTCCTGCTCTATCGGCTCTGCTGCAGCAGCTGCACCTTCACACAGGAGAGTCTGCTGCAGGCCGGCGGCCGCTGAGCGTCTGCAGGCCGCTGCGTCTGATGGGGAGAGGCAGGACTTCTCAGTGGAAACGTGTGGATAAATATATATATATATATATATGTGTGTATATATATATATATGCGTGGAATTCGTCTAACAAATAATGAAATTAGCGCTGCCATCATTGAGTCGGACACCCTGTGGCCACGAGCTGTTCTACGAGACTGGGGAAGTTTGAGCAACTTTAAGGAGTCATGTTTATGCGTTATTTGTGAACAATGGCTGCCTGGTAAGAGCTGTTGCTGTGTGTTGGGAGCAGAACTGGTGCAGCAAAGCCTCAAAGAGAGAGAGGGGAAGTGCACTTGCAGTGTGCAAAAATCATTTTCTTTAATGAGTCGGGGAAACCCGGTCGACGTCCTCATTGTCACCGAGCAACCCTTTCTTCCCCGGGATGATGCTGTCAGACTGAAGCTGTTTGATCCTCTTCTTTGATTTAAAACGTATTTGGTGTTCACCTTCAGAGACAACACAGCACTTGATCTCCCTCTGAGTCGCGGGCGCACGTGTCCAACGATTGCTCCACTTAGGGCGTCTTAGTGCTGTCAGAAGGCGCTGAGGCTGCTTCAGGGGCGAAGCTGGCGGTTCATCACACGCTGCCTCTGCTTCATTAGAGTTTATACTGCGCTGGAAGCTTGTTTACTGGAGCCGAGTTCAAGATCCAGAGCGGTTCACCGTGACCTACATTCAGCGAAAGGAAGACGGGGGGGAACAAAACGTCCTCCCTTCTCCAGTGCTTGTGCACATCATTTATCTGGAGCGTCTACCTTAAATGTGACCCTTCATGAAGAGCAGAGGGCTGCTGTAAAGCTCCCGGGAAGCAGCCTGGAGGAGCCGGGGATCGAACCGCCGACCTTGTTGTTGTCCTTGCTTCAGTTTGTGGCTCAGCCAGTGTTTTGAGGGCCTACGTCAGAAAACATTCAACAACACAGTCAGATCCGACAGATCAGCAGCTGTTATCGGTATGAGGGCCTTAAAGAGACTTCTTAAAGAGACAGGCGCTAAAGTGACGACGCATGAACATGGAAGCATATAAACATATTCTAGCAGAAACCAGAAATACAAGTATGAGCCTGAGATAATTCTGCTTATTATACTTGTGCATGATGTTAAAACACATTTTTGGGTCAGTGTTCTTAAAGCTACGGTGTGAAAAAAGATCAATCGTTTGCCCTCCACGCTGCTGTCCATCTTTTACAGTTCAGTGACGGCGAGAAGCGTAGAAGTGAGTTTGCTCTTCCTGCAGAGAAAAGGTAGCACTGTTAGAGGTCTGGAGTCAATGTTCACTGTTGAGTCAAAGCCCCATAATGTTTACAAGAAAGGGTTCATGCTAAAAAAAAAGACATTATGACGAATGCAGAAAGCCTCTTAGAAACCACTCATCCCCTCCTTAAAGCTCCCAACGAGCGCAGGAGGTGCATATTAACATGCACACTTGAAACCCGCCTCCCTCCACTTAACCCCGCTTAACCTTGGATGCCTGTCGTCAGGACGACACCTGGGAGAACTTGACGTCTCTATTAATGCGGAGGAGACGCGTATGAGTTATTTACTGTCACCGCACTGTCGTTTTAAAGACTGTTTTAATTGGAGAAGTGGAGGTCACCGCCTCGCCTCTGTTGGTGCACGTCTCCAGTGAGAAGTGCGATCGTGTGTGTGTGTGTGTGTGTGTGTGTGTGTCTGTGTGTGTGTGTCTGTGTGTGTGTGTGTGTGTGTGAGATGTGTGTTGCATGTTTTCGTTGGTGGCGGTTGGGCGACGCCTGTGGAATTCTGCGAGGCTCGTGATGAAAGCGGAGTGCTTAGCAGACACGGTGGCTCCTCTGATGGAAATCAATGCGGCCTTTTGTCGGGCGCAGCGAGGGCCTCCGCTGCCCGGCGCTGGCAGACTTTGACGAGCGTTTAATGATGCGTCACTGCGCCGGACGGGCGATCAATTTATTTAGGCAGTAATGTATGTATCCCAAGGTAAATCTTTAATTAAAGGGGTGAGGGGGGGCAGAAAAGGAAAAGGGGACGACCGTGATGCAGAGGGCAAAAAGGAGTGCGAGGATCCAGCGGGGATGGCGGCGGCGGCGGCGGCTTCATGCTCACCCTGGGTTTCCAAACGTCTTTTGTCTTTTGGTTGAGCCGGGTCTCTAAACCAGAATCCATAATGCTCCAGTTCCACCAGTTGTCTTGTCTCGGCACTAACAGATCCACGACCTCTACACTCAGCCTCCCTCCTTCTTTCAGGGGTAATTGGCTTCATTTCTGGACCATTGCACCCGAGCGCCACATACATCTGCTATAGTGCTGTTCCACTCGCCCACCTTTTCAAGACGTCCTGCGCATCTCTCCCTGGTGGGTCGGTGCCTGATAGAGAGATATATATATATATATATATATATATATATATATATATATATATATATATATATATATATATATATATCTTTTTTTGTGTGGATTTTGCAGGAACATCCACTTCAATCTCACTCAGAGAGAGAGAGAGAGAGAGAGAGAGAGAGGGAGGGAGAGAGGGAGGGAGAGAGAGAGAGAGAGAGAGAGAGAGAGGCCATGTTTAAGTGACATGTTGAGCCTCATTGATGAATTCACGAAGCGTTTGAGGGATTTCAGAGTGAGTGTGGCCGGGACAGAATTAGACTGTTCACTGAGTTAACTTGGACGGCTGGCTGTTTGTGCACAGGTGTGTGTGTGTGTGTGTGTGTGTGTGTGTGTGTGTGTGTGTGTGTGTGTGTGTGTGTGTGTTTGTCATGCACACACTTGCGTGGGTGACGAGGCTGCCAGAGATGCTGCTTTCCACCAGTACGTTTTGAACATTATTCAAGGGCTTTCCAATGGCCAACTAAACCAAAATGAATGATTCCTTAAAGGCCTTAAAGTTTTTGGATCATTAAAGCTTGAAAACATGTTCTTATAAAAGCCGTAAATGCATATATGAACCATAAAATCAACACAATGTGAACCCTTTAAAAAACACAGGTCCACACAGAAAGTGGACGAGCACAAGCACATTACTCTTTTATGAAAAAAGGTAGCAGAATGTTACTGATTGGCCGGAGATCCACCAACTTCACTTTCCTGGGTTTTGTTTCCCGTCAGGTTTGTATGATTGAGTCAAAGTTCCAGCCGCACAGCCCGTGTATGATTATTGACAAAGAATAATGTCAACTTCAATGACATACCCATGTTTGTTTAGTTGTTTTAGCAGTAAGGATTCATCATTACATGACAGATCCAATTTACATGCAAATGCATTAACGTCGGGGTAGCGAGGTCGCCTCGTCCTCCAGCTCTTCCTGGCCGTCTTCGGGTTTCCAGGCCAGCCGAGAGACGGCAGGTTATCTAATCCCTCCAGCATGTTCTGCCCTGGTGTCTCCTCCCAGGTGCAGATGCCCAGGAATAGCATCACCAGGAGACGCATCCTGCTCAGACACCTGAACGCCTCAATTGACTCATTTTCTTTTTTCATGCAAAGACTGTTCTACCCGAAGCTCACTTCTTTCACACGTCTGATCTCCTGCTGGCTGTTCGGATTCATCGTTTCTACTTGAAACCTACAAAAAGTACTGTACTGTAATACTTATACCTCACGCACACCAGGAGGTCCAGGGCCCAGTGTGAAGAGCGACAGAGGTCGGAGGTCGGGGTGAACGCACACAGGACTTTCACCCAGGAGACCTCAATGGTCATTTTATCGTACTTTTGTTATGTAACGTTTTAACTTAGCTAACGCCACGTTATGGACTTATTTTACCTTAAAGAAGTAGTTATTTTATTCCAAACTACAATCTTTTCTCCAACCTAACCACATAGTTGTGTTGCTTAAACATGGCAGGGGCCAGCGCAGGAACACTGACTGCTCGTCGGGACGAAAACGTTTCCGTCATGAGAACCGTTGCATGAGGATACGCTGTCAGGGGGAGCTAATGCAACCTGCTAAAGACTCATTTTCACTGCTCCTATATCCAAAGTTGAATAATTTCATTCCATAAGTTGTGTTTGGAACTTAGATTGACTGGGTAATCAAGAGGTCTCTCCGGGGCTTCATTATTCCCAGCATTCCTGCAGGAGGCCTCTCCTGTGAGAGCCACTCAGCCAGCTAGTCCACCCCGACTGTCAGCCCGTCACAAAGCAATCCACCTCTCACAGCGGCAGTCGGCTCCTCCAGCAGCTTTCCAGTTTGTCTGAGAGCTTTTCAGCAGCTGACCAATTGCTAACCATTGACGTACTGGTTTCTTCTTGGCCCGGTAATCATCTTCTCATCCCGAGCTACATCTGCAGAGACGTGACTATCGTCACACTATCACTCCTGTTGCCAGGGGAACAAACATGACTTCAGAGCTAAACGTGTGCTTGACCCTTCTTCCATCGCGTGTACAAAGGCTTTGCTCTTAGCCGATCCATCAACGCTGAAAAAGACACGAGCTGTAAGTTTATTAAAAGCACACAGATAAAGGGATGCTTCTTCAAACAGGGTAAACGTGCATTATTCTTCCCACCTGGAAGACTCGCGTTCGGCATTA
The DNA here is from genome assembly GCF_910589615.1 of Taurulus bubalis. NCBI lineage: Eukaryota > Metazoa > Chordata > Actinopteri > Perciformes > Cottidae > Taurulus > Taurulus bubalis. The sequence goes on along the minus strand of NC_136592.1, from coordinate 33,578,566 downwards.
ATAGCATAGAATTTACATGTATCTGTACGAGTCGACTTATCATGCATATCTTCTTTGGCTGAAACCAAAAAAGAGCTGTGAGTGTTTGAGTTTAACCGCTTTCAAAGGCTCATTTGAAGGATTAATGCTGGGTCTCCTTCCCAGGCAGTGGTGGAGTGCTCAGTGACTGAGTGCTAATTACCCATGGACTGAGGACAAAGTGAGTGTGTGTGTGTGTGTGTGTGTGTGTGTGTGTGTGTGTGTGTGTGTGTGTGTGTGTGATGGCAGTGCGGGGAGATGTCGGGGGACAGAAGGAAAAGAGAAAGTCGCTGCGTCTCCTTTACTTCTGTTCCATCTTGTGCTGAGAAGAGTCAAACAAAGTCAGCAGACTTGTCCTCCGGTAATTATGCAGAGCTTATCGATATCCAATGACCAATTCATGTGGGCCCTGGGACTTTCCTTTTCAGACTGTTCAAGTTCATTGTGCCGCTGCTCGTGTTCTCTGCAGCGCCGGTACTGTGGATAATGTTATTTGTTCTAACATTTGGAGTATTACGGTGAAACTATGAAACTTTTAAAGATAAAACTAAGGCTAGTGGAGCAATATAGTAAGTTGGACTACCACACACATGTTGCCTCAGTCTGGTTTTAAATGTGGTTTGTAAGGTAACTCTTCTTCACCAAACTTAACTTAAAAACATACTTAACTAACCTTCTACTTGTATTGTCTGGAAACCCCAACACTAAACAGACCAACATTGGAAGTTTATTTTGAGAATTAAACTTTATGCATTTGTAAAGCAGAAACTCAGCTCATGAAAACACAGTAGGCTGCAACGGACTGACCCGACCCGTCCAGAGCAGGAGGAGTAGCTTCAGCATGGAGGCCGAATCGATGGCAACCAGTCAGCCCAAATAAACGCAGCAAGGAGTAATCATGATGTCCTTGAATGATTAATAACTGTTTTCAAGATCTCTTATCTTGTGCCTCCTGTGAGACGTTCTCTGAATGTGGATTTTCTCTGTTTGGCAGGTGAGCCGTTGGCTGGCAGAGCGGCTGCTGGCATTCCCAGAGGGTACTGGAACTTCTCCTGGGTGGCCGAGGACGACCTGAGCTTTCCCAACGGCTCCGAGCCCGTGTCAGGTGAGTTGGGACATTGTCAGCTCTCGTCAGGCGGACGGACAGGCTAAAGCGCGTCCGTCCTTCAAAGATCCTTCTCCCCGAACTGTTGGTGACACCTGGCATCGGCTCTCTATCGGTCCACATGAACGTCTCTGTCCAGCCTGCCCTCTACCGTCACAGCGCTGGCTTCTGTTGATCAGCCTCGTCACCGTGACAAAACCTCTGCAACCTGCCAGTGCTTATGGAATAAGTCATATTTAATGTCTGTGGGGAACCGGCTGGTTAAAGTGTTTTAAATGGATCATATAAGCATTAGAAAAGACCACATTATTCTCTCCCTTTCCTTTCCTTTTTACACATACACTGCATATTCACAAATCTACCAACTGCTCTTCTATATGTAAATTTCCCCGCTGCGGGACTGATACAGGATTATCTTATTTTATCTTACACATGTTATACAAATATGTAATTTGCTGTATGACACATGTGTTGGATCAGATCCTCCAGTGTGGAACGCTCGAGGAGAAACCAGTAAACACACAGTAATGAAGTCCGTTTGGATTCATTGAGTGTGTGCTTTTATAAAAAAAAAGAAGAAAAAAAAAAAAAGCAATTTCAAATTGCGGAAAAGTTTGTCCAAACCTTTAACAGTAATTTAAAATAATGAAAGAAAATAATAATAATAATAATGAAAAACTCTAGGCATTAAGAACCAATTTCTCAAGTGATAACTTTTTTTTTTTTTAAGTTGGAGAATCATTTATTTCGCTGAAGCATGCAAGGACCACAAGAACAGAAGAGCAAATTTAATCAACTCTACAAGTAAAGACAGAGAGAGGGAGAGCTGCAGCATTAATCTTCTATAACTGAGGTATGGACTGCAGGCGAGTTCCCTACAAAGGATGTCATCACGGAGTCCCTGTAAAATTACAACATTCAGGGTTTATTGCCTTTTTTATTATGGATCCTAATTTATAGAAACCTTGACAGCATCGGAGAATAGTCGCTCTGATGTGCATCACTGTTAACAGAACACTAAGTCTCAAAGCCATATTTATGCTAAAAACAGATGTACTCAAGTGGATGATGTGATTGTATTGGATGTTCCCTCACGCTTCACTAATCTGAATTGACTGTCAGCCGCTTCTGCAGCGATGTGTCACAGATACGATCACAATCCCTTTACTGGGGGAGTGCAATAAATATATTGTAGAGCCTTTTGCTCAGCTTGTAAACGTATATACATTATAACCGTTTAGAGAGAATCCAGGGATCCTGCTAATGCTAATTCTGATGAGATTCACAACGACGCTTTAATCAGACTTCTTTCTGCAAGCGGGTTTCAACATATTTAATCTAATGAGATGAATTTTTCAGTCTGTTCATCTCACTTCAATCATTTGCATTGCAGCAAAATGGGATTGCCAAGCAGACAACTGACCAACACTGTGTTGTGTCTGTATTACAGTCTACATAGTTCTAGCTGGACGCGCCGGAGAGGGGGCCGGTCACCAGTTATCATGTCCGCCGTCCACCATGAAAAGAACCACTATTTCTGCTTTATACTTGTTATGCCAAAAACGTCGGAACATCAAACGCCCTCGCGTCTGGGTTCATAATATCATCCGTAGCGGTACGGCGCTACGAGTGACTGGAAGTCCAGACGTTCGATTTAAACATTTCTAATTTCTTTCTCCGATGTGTCCATGTTTGTTTTGACCAACTTCTTACGATCACGCTGATCTCACCAGAAAGCAACACAGCACCATCGAGTGGACTGAAAACGCAATTGATGTTATTATTGAGGACCAAAAAGTTTCTAATTGATTAAATAAAAGATCGATACTTGGCTTCTGGGTATCAATACAATATCGGCATGCAAAATATCGCGAAACTATGCTGCATCGATGTTGCCCCTCCCCTCTCGTACATGTGAAAGCTAGGACACAGTGCCGGTTCACAGTGGACCAGCAAGACTGCAGACCTGTTGAGGGGAAGGGAGAGAACGCTGGAGGTGTGAGCATCAACAAAACCAGTCTAGCAGCGCCTGCGTCTTCCCCAGTTTAAATATAATGTTGAAGGGTGAACATGTCGATTTATGTCCTGTTTTTTCCCAACGTTCATCGAGTGCACCATCCTTGTTTCGCCCCGTTGAACCTGCACATGAACCTGGTCCCTAGCTGCCATCAAGCGAACTCCTGAGTGGTTCTGTTCTCGTGTGAACAGCATTCAAAAGAATCACAGGAAGTGTAGCATATACGTTATTTCATTGGTTTGGTGAACCTGTAGCCTGTTTGCACATTTACTGCCATTGAATTTGATGGATTTATTGTTTAAGTACCACATATTGGACAATAATTCAGGGCTCTCAAGTGTCACGCATTGAGCGTGACTGTCACGCATTTCGGTCTTAAGTCACGCCCTCCCGCCACACATCGTATTTCTCACGCTGAAAAAAAACTCTAGGCTATTTAATGTGCCGCAGCACAAACATGACCTGGTCGCTGCCCTCACCGTGGAGGAATCACGTCTCCCAGAATACCCAGCCAATCAAAAAAAAGAAATGGGCGACACGAATAGCCAATCAGAAAAACATATCTGTTGTATCTGGGTGAAATGTAATCCAGCAACCAATGAAAATAAAGCTAATAAAATTGGGGGGAGGGGGGCTGGTCTGTGGGCATACGGCATGGGCGGAGGTGCGGGGGGGTGGGTGGAGGGGGGATGTCACTCTTACCTGTCTTAAAAACTTGAGAGCCCTGATAATTAGCGAGTTAGCGCACCGCACGGCCCATCCACATCACCCCCTGCCGCTAGGAGTCTAGTTAGCTTAGCTAGCCGAGAGCTTTCTGCAGCTTGGTGGTCTCCGAGCTGCGGGGATTGACAGATGGAGTGTTTAGACCCCGCCCTGCCGCCGGCCACCAGCCCGCTGTCCAGCTCATTTGCCGTCGGGAGTGTATCGTGAAAGCATGGTGTGATTGGTAAGATAGCTAGCTAGCTAACTAGCCAGCTACACACACACACACACACACACACACACACACACACACACACACACACACACACACACACACACACACACACAAGAAAAAGTGATCTGAAACCCAGGGCTCAGCATTCACCCCGCTGGGTGTGAGCATCAGAGCGAGTGAGCATGTGTGTGTCTTCGGCTCTCAAACCCAATCCGATCACTCGCTGGCGACAGATCCTGCATGACTTTCTTTTCTTTTCTTGCCCCTTTCCAACCATTTGGAGGGTGGGAGGTCTTCCTGTAAGCAATGATTCAATGTCCCGCCTCCACCAAACTGCCACCCAGGCTGTTTGACAAACATCCTTGACTGTGGGACCCTGGGCCCTTTCTCCCTCCGGCAGCCTGCGGTGGTGCTGCTGTAATTGGTGTCAGCGAGACGACCGATCACCCCGCCGTCTCCGAATCAATCGATCCGTCAAGCCGACTGCTTTTTCTTAGATTTCACATGATGACAGCTCTCATCTCTCATATCTTGCATGTTGGCGCACCATAAAAGGAGAAGAGTATTTCTGTTTGGCGATAAGTGGACCGAACGTGATGTGGCTGCAGCAGGAAGGATCACATCTGGGCAATAAAAGCCAGATGACTCCAAATGAATGATGGCACAGTTCAGAGAAACAGATTAAATCGTAATTACCACAAATGTTGTGCTGTTTGCCACATTGTTGATTGAACAAACAAGTAACATGTTTTACTCGCTCAATATTTAGTATCTCATTGTATTCTGACTGATTGCGTGTGTGCGCATGTCTGTGCCTTGCACTTCCTGATGTGTGGGGACCAAGTGGCTTTTATAGATAGCACATCCATTGTGTTACATAAAGGACAGCTTTAGAGGACGCTGAGAAGAAGAAAGGTTGGGTCTCGACAACATGGCACGGTGACCATTGCTTTAGGCTACGGTGATAGATCTCAGCTGTCCCTACAGCATCTGCTGTCCGCTGGCGTTTATTACCTCGCATAGAGGCCAACGCCGACCGACTGGACACTCTCCACCTGCTGCCCCATACCCTCCTGCCTCCCTGCTTCCATTAGCAGCCTTTAGCTGCAGGGGCTAGCGGGCCAGCCGACGTCTCCATTTGCATTTCCGTGCTGGTGAGCACACTTAAACTGCCACGGCGTGTCAGTGAAGCCAGAGCCTCTGACCTGCCTCCCCTACACATCGACGTATCTGCCCTCGGGGAATGACGGCAGCGGAGCCTGTTGCCACATTCTGCTGAGCAAAACTCTTCCATACGCCACCCTTCCCACTCCAGACCTGCTCTCCTCATCGAGATGGATCATCCCGGTTCAGCTGTGCCTGCCAGCTGTAATGGAGGCACTCAGATGGATGCTAGCCACCTGAGGAGGAGCCGTTCTCTACAATAGAACATCTGCCTCAATCACCTGGTAGTGCTGTTCTTATGTAATGAGACACAGCAGTGGAATAAAACACATTTGCATGGGTGGAAAGGGGTGTGAAAGATAGAGCGGTGGCGCAGGTGTTTAAATACGGCAGCCCTCCCAACCCGTCCTCGGCCTGGTCCCAGGGCCTGGAATACCAACACCTGGGAAAGAGGCCCCCGAATACCACGTCACCCTTTAGAGTCTTCAAGGTCGCATCTACAGTAAGTGCCACGATAAATAAAAATATTGCATCATTAGAATAACAGAAAAAACTGCAAATATTGAACATCAATTCTCAGTTTCTCGCTTGCATTCTTCAAACACCGAGGTCTCATTAGCATCACAGCGCTAGTCTCACACATTCCCCACTCAGGAGTAAACCATTTATGTTTGACCGCTACTTTTTAAGTGCATCAGGAATGAAATGATGGAGAGAAAAAACAAGATGATGAAATGAATGGAAACATCTGCTCAGTTTGGCTGGAATCTAATGTGAAGTTTGTCTCGGACTTTGCATGGAAATTCAAAAACAGGATTTGTGAAGAGTGCTCTGCTACTGCTGGAACAACGGGAAACTACCAGTGGTGGCCGGCCAATAGAGGGCCGCTGTCTACTGCGCCGTGCCGGGTCAGATCCATTTGGCCCCAGAAAGACGGGTCTAATAACTGCCTATGACATACGATTCAGCCAATCAGCGTCCTAAAAAAGACTTGCGCGTTCCCGTCTCTCATTCTCGTCTGGGCTAATCTCTCAAGCCGCCGCCCATTTTAGCAACATGACAACGAGTCGAGCTCTTCAGAGACCAAACGCTAACTCGGTAGAATCTCTTCTCCATCACCCGTTTGAGAGAAGAACTTTGACGGAGAAGCTAACGGGAAACACCTGTTTGTCAATCACTGTTGTTGGTTTTGTTGCCTGAGTGAAGCTACGGGATGTTTGCTGGTGGCAAAAAGAATTGCCAGCAGCCGCCAGTGGAAACGATCAAACTGTGATTTAGATCTTACTGTGAAGCAAAAGGCTCATGTTGTGGTTTGGTGTTGTCAGTAGTTTTCAATATCTTCAAGGCCGTCGTGTCTGTCGTGGAGGGTTTCTCTTGACCTCATGCCAGCGTGAGCCACCTTTGTAGTTGTGAAGAGTGAATGCTCAGGATGAGGTGAAGCAGGAGTTCACAGGGAACGGAAAGCCTGACATTTGACTTTGATCTCTTTTGATCTAGAACCCGAAAACTGTTGCGGGCCGTGGAGCCGTCACTCTGTCCACCTTAATACTGTACTGCCGGACATCTCTCTCTCTGTTCCTCGCCTTCAATCAGAGTTCGCTGTGTTTAGGCGTCGTAGATCATTTCTGTACCGCACCCGTCACCCGCTGTTTGTACCAAATCACTCAGAAGCCACTCATCTATCCTCTGTATGTCTAAACTCCAGCTCCCTTGAGAGGAAATGAATTTGTCTGGAATACCTGAGCCATAAAAAGTGGAATGGATACATAAATAAACTCAGTCAGACACAATCCCGTTGTAATCAGGAAATAAACATATTCATCATCTCAGTTAAGGGCTTCATGGGGAAATTTGTCAGCGCAGTTTTCACTCGCAATCCACAAAGGGGCATAAATCGTTAGCTATAATTTACTTGATGTCAAAATGCACTCCTGTGCAAACCCAGCCTCTGTTTTCTCTTTTTTAAAACACCTAATCACATAGCTGTGCATTAATGGGAAATGAAATGGAAGATGGCCACCATTGCATCTCATTAAGCTTCTGTTTGCGTAATGCGACACTTTGCTCCACCTCCACCTGTCTGATGAAGCCAGGTGGAGTAGAGCTGAGGCCTGAGACACGGTGAGCTCATTCACCAGCCGCTGGCACAACCACTGACTGTGCAAATGCTCTACTTGCATGTGATGCATTGGAAGTTCAGATCATATTGATGACTGAGGGATTGCCTCCACATGGCTCTCAACATGGTGACTGTTAAAGGTGCTAACAGAGGTGGGATGATGCTTTCAGCTAAAACATCAGTATAAGTGCAAAAATGTCACTCTTAGTAACCCAAATATCACAATAAACAAGTCAAGTGATCTGTTTGCTTCCCGTTACTCTTGGGTGACTCAATGTATAACCAAATGTACAAATTTAAGACATATAAATAGAAATACCAGCATTATTTTGTATGTGAGGCAGAAAAGGGGATTATCAACATCAGCGTCTTCAGCTGGTGAAATGCTGTCATCATCCAGGGACTCAAATCATTTGGCAAATAAGTGTTTATGATTGTAACTTGAAGCAGCGGCCTTACAAATATAAACTTATAAAGTCTCCCATTCATGTGTGGACCGCAGCTTTGAAGCCTGGAGTTGATCATTTGGTTTATTTTTCAACCAGAAGGGACACAAGAGTCCTTGAGTACAACTGAATGACCAAAATGTTTGAATAACTTGCATGAACAAAAAGGGTTCAATCATTGCCTGATTAAGACAACAATATGAACAACTGGCAGACATAATAACTTCTGGTAGCCGTCAATACCAAGGTAGCCTCTAAAGCGTCCCCTGTATTATGGTCTGTTTGACTCTAAATGACCATAATCTACGAAATGAACATCATGCTGTATTGAAGAAAACTTGAAACTAGAGATTGAGACATAAACTCATGTTTACAATGTTTACTGAGGGAATACATCAAGAGAAGTAGAGTCATTTATATAGACTTCTATACAACCAGAGGAGTCATTTATATAGACTTCTATACAACCAGAGGAGTCATTTATATAGACTTCTATACAACCAGAGGAGTCATTTATATAGACTTCTATACAACCAGAGATAAGTAGTCATTTATATAGACTTCTATACAACCAGAGGAGTCATTTATATATACTTCTATACAACCAGAGAGAAATAGTCATTTATATAGACTTCTATACAACCAGAGAGAAGTAGAGTCATTAATATAGACTTCTATACAACCAGAGAGAAATAGAGTCATTTATATAGACTTCTATACAACCAGAGAGAAGTAGAGTCATTTATATAGACTTCTATACAACCAGAGAGAAGTAGAGTCATTAATATAGACTTTAGAGTTCAGAGCTCTTCAACATTGACTTCCATTGAGGTTTTTTGGATGACGCTTCAAATCTCTTATGGGCTGTTGGATTGCTGCAGCGCTCCTTGTTAGGATACAGATGCTTCCGATGTGTTTTTGACCCCAATAAAAATGTCATTTTTGAAAGGCTAAATGCCAACAATTATTGATTCAAGTAGAATATTTTGTTGGGACAAAAACATGTTGTGAATTTTGGAAATGATTACATCTATGTCTTTTTCAATAAAGGTTGACCTTTACACTGAGGACTGAGACAATTACACAGATGACTGAGCACCGTGTGTGTGTGTGTGTGTGTGTGTGTGTGTGTGTGTGTGTGTGTGTGTGTGTGTGTGTGTGAGTGATATGGACAGTTGATCTTGCACACAGTGTCGCTGTAAATTGTGATTAACAATAATTCGAACGTCTATGTTTTGAAGTGCTCTTTGAACCATTTGCTGCAGCTCTACACGTCACAGTTTGCCCTGTTTCTATATTTCCTCCAGCAGAAATCTTACAGCTGTTTTCCTATTAACTATGTTTTCATGACAGGTCGCCTTTCAGCAAAAAGAGCAGCCTGGTTTCAATGGGAATCCCCATTACCTTTAAAGCCCCTGACCACATTAAACGTATGGGAACCATATACAGGCCGAGTTTAAATTGATGTTTTTCTTTTGTTGGATAACCACTTTCAGTATAAAACTAGCATTCACAAAGAGAAGCTGCTCTGGTAATGACCTTCACTCCAGTGGAGCTATCCATCAATACTGTATATGCACAGCCTATCAAAGTGTACATGGCATTGGGCGCAGCCCCGACGAAGAATAAAGAAATATAGACCGTGAGCTCCGTGTCGGCAGATGTAGAAAAGTTTGTTACAAGCCATTATCGTCTTTGTTGTTGTTGTTTTTCTTGTCACTGTGGCCATGCAGGCCTCATCCCTTTGGTTCCGTCTTTAAAGGAACTCAATCCTCCTCCGTTTGAGGAAGAAACCGACTGCAGGAAGCTGTAATTGGCCATTTTGAGCTTCACAGATTTAAAGTCTTTAAATGTTCTTTGTAGATTTGCATCTGCAAAAACTTCCATGAGCCTTTATGGCTTCAAGCTGTAGGATCCAGAGCATCACCGTAACCAACGACAACCATCTCTGAGGTATTATAATTCATGGATTGTCTTTAATTATCATCAAAGCCTGTTGTGCCGAAAGCCCATTGACATGGCGAGGACAAACGAGTACAAACGGCAACGAGATTAAAATCAATGTTGAGCTCTGACATCAGATGGAAGCCATTTGGATGAGATGACATCACAGTAACGGCGTGTGGGTTGGCGGAGGTGGAAGTCAACCTTTATTTAAATAATATCTGTGACATGGCAACTCTTTTGATTGAGCTTCTTTTTTTTCAGTTCACTTGGATCGAAAAAGCCCAAATATTGGATGACATAATGTTGAGATAAAACAGTGCCAGTTCTTCTTCTTCTTTTCTGACAGCCTGAATGAATCAAATCAATCCATGAAGTCATTATTGTGGCTTTACTGAAAATACGTAACAAATATCTGTAAAGGCAATTAAAGCCACTGAGCTGACGGCATATACTCTGGCATGTACTGCAATAAAGACAGTGGATAATGCTGTTTTAATATATGTATGCAGCACAGAATGTAACTGTGTCTAATGTGTTTTTATCATAATCTGGAACAGCATGCAGTGGCTTAGTGAACAGGATTCTGTAAACATATGCAGATGAAACCTACATGGACGCAAATGAATGAACAATAAACGTCAGCGGAGGATTTTACTATCGGATAAAGGCACGCAACATTTAATCATTTATATAAGTCAGCCTTATGAATAGTCACTGACCTGTGGGGATACAGGACTTGTTTTAATGGAGGTGTCCATATGGGACAGGAAAGTGACAAAAGCAAAGAAAAACAAATGAAGAAAAAAAAGTGTCTTTTGAAATGTGTGAACTACCTTTACAGACATTTATGAAACCAATACCAACATTTACATCAAGGGTTTGACTGTCGTAGAATAAAACATAAAAACAAGTTGCAGGAGTTTGAAATGAAGTAAATTCAATTAAAATAGGCTATCAGCGCTTTTGAATCATTATGACATTGTTCTAATTATTCAAAAAGTTAAAACTACTTTTACCCAAATCCACAATGCGTCCTATTATACATCAACATTCAATTCAAGTGTCTTCCTGCCGCCGGTAGGTTTTCTAAGTAGACAGACATCAGTTCTTATCTCTGAAATTGAACCAGGTGTTCAATGTGAAACTGTAATATCTCAAGCAGCAATTACTCTGTGCTCGAGAACAAATCAAATATTAAAACAAACTTTGGGGTAATGGGAGAGTGTTTGTCATGACCCGCTCTTAATTAACTGGAACCGTGTGTATGAAATATATATTTCTTTCTTTCTGAGGTAAGCCTACATTCCTCTTCAGTAGCTCCTCGAGTCGCTTTTGATTAAAATGTGCAGCGGTGTTATCAAAAGGTAAACCAAGCTCAGTGATGTCAAAAAATACATGAAAAAAGGATATGATGACATATTCAGTTGGCATTATGGTTTTGAAAATAAATCAAAGATGTGATTGTGGAGGAATGGGCAACACAAGCCGTCTACCGCCCCTCAGTTCTTCGTCCCTTTGCAGCACAAGGTGGGCGGGTCTTCAGTCATATCTCTCCTCAGCGTTTGGCAGCTTTGTGATTCTGCATGCTTGGATGTTGGCATGATATCTGAAGGCTGTGAAAATGTGAGGAGACAGCTCTGAAACTTATGTCCATGTTAGTTTCCCTGAGTGTTTTGTCAAGTATGCATGTGACCGATTTTTTGACACAGATTACGAAACGACGCACAAGACAAACATTACTGAACGCCTCAGTGATCCATACGCTGAGAGATGAACGCGTTATGAAAAGCAGTTTGAACATGAATACTCCGCATCACAAGCAGTCAAAGCTTCTGGTAGATCCTCTCTACAGAGGATCCACTACTGGGATCCTGCTCACCGGCCCGCTCTCACCAAACGGTCATTTAGCTACGAGACGCCGTCTCCTGCTTCAGGGCGAGTCCTTTGTGCACAATGTTCGTGCTGCGGAAAGTTAAGAACAATTCTTGTGACGAAAAAGAAAAGTACTCGCGATAAAAAGTATCGAAATGATATATATTATTATATTATTATCAATGGTGTATATATATGTTGACGTGTGATTTAATTGAAGGGGTAAAAACAACCCCACCATGTGCTGTAATGCCGTTGCCAGGTTGTAATGAACACACTGCATCATCCCCATGCCGCGTGGACATTTATTGAAGTGAAGGAAATGAGCTTTCACCACAACCTTGAACCTCTCAATGTCTCCACATCTCATCAGCCTCAAGGTCCCCGTTGGCAATGAGCTGCAGGAATCGATGTTTTTTGCCAAATGACAAGTTTTAAGCATGGGAACCATTACCCTTACTGCACTAAGTGGCTGGGAACGACTTCCCCAACGGTTCCTCTGAAGGCAGCTGCCTCCTCCAGTGGACAGCCATGTCATTTAAAGAGAAGCATTACCCCGATGCCACCTCATTAGGTAAAGCTCCTTTTTAAGGATCCGCTGTTACGTCTCAATTCACTGATAACTTGTCCAAACTGTGTTCAAAGTCTCATAATATATGTTAAGTACTGCAGATGATCATATTTAAGGGGTTTATGGGGGCCTGTTAATGGTGAGGGGTATTTGATGGTGCGTATGGGATGCTGAACATACAGGAAGGCAGGAGAGAAACTTTACTTTTCAAGCAACATTCTGCATGTGTATGCAATCAATTAGGAGCAAGAATATGAACATTGATAAAGAAATGAAGTTGCTAAAACAAAACTCCAAGTTCAGCAGCGCTCCACAGAGACGTACGAGGCCGGCAGACAGTATAGGACCATGTGACCTTTTGAGTGCATTGCCGGTGGAGGATTTGTTACAGAATAGGGCATTATTGACTTTAGTTTCTGTAAAGGTCGCTTTCTGGTGTAGATATAGTTTTATGCCATTGGCAGTTTTTATGTTTCCCTCCGTGCCAGTGTAGTTACAGCCAAAGCTTCCATACCATGATGTGAAGTTCAAAATATCAACCTCTGTTCATAATACTCCACGGAACCAAACTAGCATTGTTCACTGCCTCTCTCTCCTTTTCCTGTCTAGATTCAGCTGTTATGTAATATAATAAAGGCAGAAAGACGTATTTTCTGCAGACCCGGACAGACTTGAGAAGCACTGTTGTGACATTAGTTTATAATGAATGGCGAAACCCCAACATGGGTTCAAGCGCAGCCGCCCCGTGACCCACCGGTTCCTGTTGGAGCGTCTTCTGTCTGGAGAACACAGCAGGGTTCAGTGAGACGTGACGGTTACTCGAGCAAACATGTGAAAACTACACTTTTACAAAGCGTTGAAGTGAGTGCTCTTCCTCCAAAATCAATATGGGAAATTGCTTCTGATTTCTTAGAGACAGGCACCAGCTAACGCTGAGAAAGTAGGTTTTCCCAGTTGTGGATAGACACTGTTCCTTTGGTACTTAAACATAGAACATAATAATAACTTCTTACTGGGAATATTTATCCTGGAAGAACAACACTGTAACCCAGACACGAGGCCGTTTGATGCTCCGACATGTTTGGGACTTCCACACCAAGTATAGCGCGGAAATAATGGTTATTTATTCCATAGTCGATAAAAGAAAACTCTTTTTCACGGAGAGAAGCGACGGCGATAAGCCACGCCCCCTTTGTCACGACGCGATTTCACGCGCTGTGTGAACGCAGCATAACATGTCAATGCTTTACTGGATTGGGATGTTTGCAGTATTAGTCTGAGGGTTGTGGGGAGGCACCGAACAATGTTTGGTTAAAAAACTTGGGAGCTCTCGAAGGAGTCATTGGGGAATCTTGCTCAGACTCTTGACCTTTGATCATATTTATGCTAAACATATATATATATATATATATATATATATATATATATATATATATATATATATATATATATATATATATATATATATAAGGCAAGGATTGCAGATTGGTTAGAGATCAAGGACAATAGGTCTGGTGTTCACATCGTGGTCACATGAGCTGTGCAACTGGTTTGAAGACCCTGATGGTCACATTTTAAACTCCACAAACATAACAAGGATATCATCGCGTTCGGCAGAGTCTTCTCTCTCTGTTGATTGTATTATTTCCTCAACCATCCTGCCATGTTGAATTGGTGTTACTTCCATATGTTATCTTTGTGGTGTGTTAAGGCAGCTCCGTCGTGTGTCTTTTATGAGCTGTAACATGATTAGTCGTAGTCAAGCTGCTGTGAGAAACACTGTCACCTTTCTGCTGCACAGATCTGATGAACAAAAACACACTTTTTAAATTGTGCGAAAAACCGATTATGTTAATCGTTGGGAGCTTTTCTTAATGCCAAAGAGCAGTATAATGCAGCATAGCATTATCACACACATGTTTTTATGTTCATAGCTCTAATGTGGTCTTCTTTCATGTATTAGTCACAGTACACGTTTAAACCCAGCCCGGATAGAGGACCACTTTATTCTAGAAACACAACATCGTGCAGACTTTCTCTCCTCCAGAGCCAATAGGAGAAGTCATTTGAAAGTGACCAAGACCTCAAGCAGAGATTTACAGTCTACAGTCTACACACAGCCAGCTTCTACCAACTTCTACCACAGCCAGCTCAAGTTTTGACAGCAGCAATATTTAAATGACCACTTTATGTGTACCCCCCCCCCCCCTTTCAGGTGGCCATTAAAGCCGTCACCTTCTCGCTTTGCGTGCCGACACAAAGGAGATGTTGTGCAACCAAAAAGCATGAGGCCATTAAATCTGAAAAATAAATAAATAATCCACCTGACAAGGTTCTTCCTCCTGAGCCTGTTATTACCTCTTCCTTCTGATCTTCTGAAAGTTTTAGTAAAATCGTGGAAGGAACCTGAATAAGTAGAAGCTCCTGCAACCGTCTCAAACACGTCTGTTCCGACTGCGGTTGAAGAAGCACGAGCCTCGTCTGGTGAAGCTGCGGACTTCCAGTTCAAAAGCAGATCCTGCTGCGGCAACGTTTTGTTTATTCAACTGAACAACTTCTTCTCCCCGGCGGTTTATGTCGTTATTACTAGTATTCTAGAAATGCTTGTGCAGCGTTTTACATTTCCACTCATCTTTGCCTGGTGTTATTGAAGCACTCGCCGCCGCCATCGGTTTTCTTTTCCACAATGAGTTTGTGATTTCTTTTTGTTGTACTATTGCTGAGGAGTCTTTGTGCACATTCATATGTAAATGCTCTGCTGTCCTCAGATCGCCGATGCCCTGGCAGCAGCAGAGCGTGTGACCAGCAGAGTTCCCCAGAGTTCAGCTGGAGCATCGTGGCTGCCGGCGGCCTGCGGGAGGAGAGGACCGAGAACAGCCAGAAGAAGGCAGGAAGCCCCCAGGGGTGGGAGGAAGGTAAGAACCAAGGTATCACGCTCCCCCCGTTGCAGGGGAATTTCATTTTTCAACAAACTTTCTCCATCTTCTCATACTTCCATATTCTCTGCTTACGTTGAACTTGAAGACGAACGCAGTCACTTTCTGGGGAAGTCACTTTCCGAGTCACCGTTAGTGTTTGGTCGTGGCGGGCTTTTTTGCCGCTGTTGCATTATGGGTTACTACTTTGGCAACTATAAGCCATGCTCAAATTGTAATAGTGAAATAATGAGACAGTATGGCGTGTTTGCTGGTGTGCTATTGATGGTGTGCACATTGAGATTACTTTAGCAGATGCAATTAGCACCGAGCTCCAGAAGCCAACAATGCTTCTTGCTCCCAGGTGGAATAGCTGATGTGTTTATGCATCCGGGTGCACGCAGCATGCAGAGACAAGCACCCAGGTGAGCGTAGCCAAGAATGCTATTTGCACCCGACCCAGCCGCTCATTAGATATGTGTAAAGCTGGGTATATTTCACAAAACGTCACCAAGTAGTTTTGTTCCCAAACCGAACCAAACTGACACTGAAAATAATAATAATAATAATAATAAGAAGAAAAAAGTAAACCAAGTGTAAAAATGGACTTTCACAGGACTTGAAGCCCGGTCTCTTAGGTGATACGTTGGACTCACCATCCAGCACCACAGACTATCTACACATGCTGGTCGTCTTCATAGTCTTGCAACTTCTCTCAAAAAGCCTTTGGGCTATCTAGCTATTGATAAATGAAGTTGCATAATAAACTTGGCCAGGTGTAAATAGCCAAATACCTTCCGGGTGCAAATATACCGTATAACTTTTCCTCAAGTTTTCTCAGGCAAAGCGCTGCATATGGTTTGCTGAGCCAGTAGTCTGAGACATCTTGTAGCCCTGCCTTCCTTCTGCCCCCGCGTCCTTCATTTTCATACCATGGAAGATGAGAAAACCGTTTCTGTCGTCTTATCTCCTGAGGTGATAGTGAAATGGAGGGAGACAGAGGAGTCTATTTATTTCCTTAAATGTTTTTTTATTTTCCTATCATGAACTACGAGTCTGAGACCAGATGACTGGAGTGCTGGATGAAATTGGAAAAATAGTGAAATATACTGTACTGACTGGTAAGAGAAGGAAGTTGCTGTGAAGGCAGTAGATTGTGTTTGAGGCAGAAGGATAGATATCATTTAGGGTAAAACCCCAAAACACATCACAGGGTCATTGATCGATTTAGAGAGATGACTGTTTTCACTTGGTAGCACTTTACATTAAACATGATACAGTGGGTATTAGTGTTGATAATAATGAAGTAATACCATGTAATTACCAAAGTAATAACCGCTCCACCCGCCTTAATCTTGGCTAAATGTGCAGAAGATCCATGCAGTGTTCACTTTAAGCAGCTTGCAGCCGTGACTCGCGGTTATTACACAAACTACCCGTGTGGACACGAGCATGTTGGAGACCTGCGGTGAATGTGACGAGAACCTGTGTTTAGTTTGTCCGTTCCGGGCTCCTGTAGAAACATGGAGGTGCAACATGAGATGGACCCGCTCTGGATATGAAGGGGCTCATGCTAAGCTAACAAATCTCAACGATTCTTAATGTCAGGTGCATATACATGCACGACTGCAAAGGTATTTCTGAATATTATATTCCATTTCAGCGAATAAATCCCATAAATGCTAACCGGCCCCCTATTACTCCTTAACGTACATCTTAGTCCAATGCTCCCCAGATTTACCGATCGTTGATGCCTTCTTCAAACATAATCTTCACTATCAAGTTGCATTTACATACTTGCCCTAAATATGGATCTCTTGAATGTAGTGAGAGCATATGCAATCTATTCTCCCAGCAACCCGGATTACTCCTCAGTTAAAAGACCATGACTATACAAAATTAACAAAATTGTTTTTCTCTGCCTACCTAAATTGATTATTATTGCGTTCATTTTAACAGAGGCTGAATCCCCAGAACCAGAGCGACTTGAATTAAAAATGCCATGCACATTAAAGAGATGCTCTCCAGAACAATGCAATTAAAGGGGACGCCAGGTCTCTGCGGCCTTCTCCCTGACCCGTAGCCGTCCTCGTTAAAGTCACGCATGTATATGTGCAAAAGACAAAAAAGAAAGGACAATTATACTGATCATGATTGAAGGTTGGCAACGCAGAGTACAAAGGAAATATATGTGCATAATCATGTCGGAGCCCTCGGTTAGCCACAATACAGTTGGCGTGTTTTGAATAATTGAGCTGGGCGAGTTGCTGTCTCCACACATTTCCCCGGCGCATGTGATTTAAAAGGGATGGAATAAGGGATGAATACTTAATGGCTGTGATGAGTGGATTCGCTCGAGCTGTTTTCTACCGTATCCAACTCATCCGCTGTAAGATGTTCAACTTTGAAGCTTTTATCCAGAGACGCCGGTAGTTACCGTGAAGTTGTGCAGACACGAGCCGACGACTCTCAGATGTTAACTCGACCCAGTGCGAGTCCTGCTCCCATCCATCGGGTTTCTGCTGATGCCTCCGGGCTGCGTGAAGCAGGAAGTACATGCACTCACGTCCTGCACTCACGGCGCCCCGTTCATTCATATGAAGGTTGCTGAGCGGCGCATGAACCATAAAAAACATTAGTCTCCGAGTGTTAAATGATCTTTTGACGATCATCCGCATTAGCGATGGCTGGGGGGCGGGGTTTAAAGGAAGGGGGCGGGGTTTAAAGGAAGTCCCGCCTCTCAGGCTCGTTCACATGAACTGAGTAAGATAATAAAGATTTAACAAGGAGCTATTCAAATATTGGAATCAACATTTACTTCATAATGATAAGTTACCACTTTAATGCAAAATATAAGTCAACCACATAATAAATTATGTATAATTATAAGTTAAACTACCCAGCAGTAAATAAAGCAATTGCAACTATCCTCACATTTACACATTAACGTTGAACTAATCATAATTCGGTAGCACTTTATAATAACTACACACTTTTTAGCATTAGTAAAGCATGAATAAACACTGAATTCATCATTTATAAAGCTTTATTCCAACATGAATACTCATTAGTAACTAATCCATAAACACAGTTATACATGTTTCATTCTTGATTAATAAGCTATGGTTTCATACTTTATGAATGATAAATTCCCCATTTGTAAATGAAGTATTCAGTACTACTGAATTCATCATTTTGTAATGCTTTGTAAGGCATACATAGTCTACACTTTAGATTAGCTTTAGAGTAGTAACAACTTGAATTCATCATGAATTGCAGCATTGTTTTGATCATTTACTAACACTTTACAAATGATCTTATTAATCATTTATAAGTCCTGAATACTTCATTTACAAATGGGGAATTCATCATTTATAAAGTATGAAACCATAGCTTATTAATCAAGAATGAAACATTTATAACATTTTTGTTTATGAATGAGTTACTAATGAGTATTCATGTTGGAATAATGCTTTAGAAATCCCATTTCAGATTCATATATATCATATCACTGAATTATGGGTAGCACTTAATAATAACTACACACTATTTAGCATCAGGAAAGCATAAATAAACAATGAATTCATCTTCAGTGTTTTAAGTTTATTTTGATGATAATACTTTTATACCTGTACTTGACTCGTGATTTCTTGTCATCTGTCACAGATAATTCTGTTACTTTTACCGAAGTAAAAGGTCTGAATGCGTCTTCTACACGGACACGTAATAAAGAATAGTATGTGGTTACACCACTGCTGAACGCAGGTTCAATTCCCACTGCGGGTCTACACAGTAGCTCCCATTCCACTGTGGTGGAGAGAAGGGGACTCATGTATGTGCTAAATGAAACCTGGCTCTTAATGCATCATTGTGGGTCATTATCGTGACAATAGACATGTGACAGCAGCCTGCTCCTCCCCTCAGGCTGACACAGGCGGTGGTTAGCCACATTAGCGTAACAATAAGAACGGCATGAAGCAACGGTTGCCCTCTGCGAGGCGACTGCCGCAAAAAGCGGACGGTTATCATTTAGACCAACAGAACCATTAGCCCTGTCTGTGTGAAGGTGGTTTACTTCCCTGAAGTGGCTAGCTAAGCTAACAGGTGGTGACATGCAGCAGCAACTTGAGTTGATTAAAACGAGAGCTCAGTCTTGGTTTTGGGTGGGAGAGGCCAGACGAAGGCAGAACAGGATTGCTTCTCTCGTGTCCTCTCGGCACAGAGCGATCATCTCCATCTCATCCCGACGTCTCCTGCCAAAGCGAGCGTGAATGTGATTACACATTTTAATTGTCGCTCTCGCACACGGAACGTCGAGGCGTGAGGGTCGCAGCCCGGAGCTGACTGGCACCGAGGGGCCATCCAGTGCAACGCTGGTTTGTTTGTAATGGAGCGTCTGTCTCCTGCCAGCTCAGGGACTCTATTTCTTAACTGGGCTGTGCATCATAAGAATAACAAAACAAATAGGGCTTAAGCTTATGGAAGCACAATAGAGATGGGAGAAACCAGACTTTTTTTATTTGATACCATACCTATACTTTTTGTTCTAATTACCGATGTCAACCATTTCTTAAATGGGTGTGTGACTTTTCAAAATAATTGTCTTTATTTCTAAGAAACTAAACTCAAAGGACAATCACATAACGGTCATTCCTAACAAATTCATTACAACATCAAATAGAATTACATTTAATGTGTTTATGTTTAAAAAAAAGAAGACAATTCTGCAATATAAATAGTATGATTAAATAATAAACCTCCTTATAACTTTTACAGGTGTGTTGTTATAAATGTTTGAAGAGGACCCTCGTGTTGTTGCTGTGTTGCATTTCATCATTTAAATGATGCATCTTGCTCTATATGTTCTATGTCTGATGGATAAAAATGCATTATGTCACACACACTACATTTGGTGAAGCTAAAGATATTTCACTGGTTGATCACAACTCCACACAATAGCGCACAAGAAAACACACACACACACACACACACACAGAGGAAAGGTGTGTGTGTGTGTGCAGCCGGCCGGCATGCGGCTTGTTGGCCGGCACAGCGACTCGCCGGTCGTTCTCCGCCGGTTCCTTTCCCGCCGACCGTGAAGTGTCACCGCTGCGCGGTCGCCACGCGCTCCGCCTGTGAGGACGAGGCAACGTGGAGGAAAGCGAAGGCTGCAGCTGGCGGGCGCTTGAGCGTAGCGCCCTGCAAGCTTTTGAAAGTGCCTTTTGCAGAGCCTCAGCCCTGTGGGGGCGCCTTCCTCTCACAGAGGTTCACTCTGTGCTTCGAGCCCTGCAGCCGATATACATTGGCATAAAGAACACTGCAGGCGGTTCTTATCATTAGGAGCTCCTCGCAAAGTTTCTGAAAGTTTTATCTGAAAATGAGCCAGAAGAAAAGTTGTGACTGCGTCGTGGCTTTCACCTCCAGTGAGATTACATCTGGACAGATCAATGGCCCAATTGCCACGCAGGCAGGAAAGCCATCCAATGGCTTTTTTTATTTATTTATTTCACCTGCACCCAGAACCCTTCTTATCTGAGCAAATAATTATGAACCATTACCGGGGACGAGAGGCAATTTGTTCTACTTATCTGTTTTGGACCTGGAACATAATGGCCCTGGCATTTGAGGCAACATTGTGCTCTGGGATGGGATCCCTCCGTCTGCACACCCGACCTGCTAAGCACGGCAAAAAATGAAAAAAATAGAAAAGATATGATGGCTACCGTCACGGCCACACACCGGTCAGACAAAAAACTAAAAACACAGCGAAGTTGGCAGAGACAGACCTCTGATTGAACCGATGTCTGGAAACATCGATTGTGAGTCAGAACTTAGTGCTACTTCTGACCCGCGACCTTTTGTCCATAGCGAGCCCTCTGCTCATGTATGTTTCAGAGGAAGCATCCGCCGCCTGAAAGCAGAAGACACGCAGGGCGAGTTTTGCAGGGTTTTCATGCGACGCGCTTGAAACGTGCTCCGACTGCACAACGCAAACTCTGGGCAACCCACAAGGAGATGGAAGACCTGCCGAAGTTACTGTAGGACCAGAAGAAGAAGAAAAGAAGAAAAAAGCCGAGCTGTTCACTCGAACATGGAAGAAATGTGTCGACGGATTATGATTCTATCCGACGAGCCGCAGTGCATTTCAGAAGGAGCTCGAGAGAAATAACACGAAATAAACAGTAGTTGTTCACAGCGTGTTTTTCTGTGTTATACTGTAATCATGTTTGTGTTAAACTGTTGAAATGTTGAGCTAATGTTAAAAAGAAGTACTTTTGTGTAGTTTGTAATTTACAGGAAGTCGGTGAACATGTTTTTTATGCTTCAAGCCTGTAGAGCCGGTCAGTCAGAAGTCCACTGCCTCTAACGGGCGAGTGAGAGGGCCGCTTGCTTGGGATGGGAGACATTTATTTATAAAATGAATTGAATTGAATTGAATGGGAGAGGACGTTGTGACCATGTCGTTTCAAAGACTGTGTTCTGGTCCAGTTCATGCAGTATTTCTTTATTATGTTTCCAGTGGGACACTAGGAGGAGGTCAGGGCGGCTCAGGGCCTTCAACCAGGAGACTGCTGCTTGTGTCCCGTCTCTGGGGTCGTTTCAAGCCCTCAAGTTAAAAAGACAAAACTTAAACATAAGCGATTGATTTGCTGAAAAGTTTTGTAGTGGATTTGTTGTGTGTTTTTTTTAACCGTTTACTCAACTGCTTTCCAACTGTGGCTGTAATCCGGGAGAAAATAGGTTTCCCTAGAAAACACAATTAAGAGTTTAGTTGTATGGGAATGTGATTTGGGGGCAGAGAGGGGTTGAGCGGCGGTGAGGGTTGAGCGGCGGTGAGGGTTGAGCGGTGGTGAGGGGTTGAGCGGCGGTGAGGGGTTGAGCGGCGGTGAGGGGTTGAGCGGCGGTGAGGGGTTGAGCGGTGGTGAGGGGTTGAGCGGTGGTGAGGGGTTGAGCGGTGGTGAGGGGTTGAGCGGCCGTGAGGGTTGAGCGGCGGTGAGGGGTTGAGCAGCGGTGAGGGGTTGAGCGGCGGTGAGGGGTTGAGCGGCGGTGAGGGGTTGAGCGGCCGTGAGGGTTGAGCGGCGGTGAGGGGTTGAGCGGCGGTGAGGGGTTGAGCGGCGGTGAGGGTTGAGCGGCCGTGAGGGGTTGAGCGGCGGTGAGGGTTGAGCGGCGGTGAGGGGTTGAGCGGCCGTGAGGGTTGAGCGGCGGTGAGGGGTTGAGCGGCCGTGAGGGTTGAGCGGCCGTGAGGGTTGAGCGGCCGTGAGGGTTGAGCGGCAGTGAGGGTTGAGCGGCCGTGAGGGTTGAGCGGCAGTGAGGGTTGAGCGGCGGTGAGGGGTTGAGCGGCCGTGAGGGGTTGAGCGGCCGTGAGGGTTGAGCGGCCGTGAGGGCTTCGCCTGCCTCGTCTCCGGGACCAGACTGACCTTTTCCTGCATTCACACTCTCCTCCTACTCCAGGTCAGCACAATCAATCAGCAGCATAGACGTGATGCAAAAGCACCTGGATCAGCTGAAGCTCCGAGTTCTCCGTCTGAAGTTGGACCACAGGGCTCCTCTTCCCTTTCAACCTTCATTACTCAGAAACACCACTTGGTAGCTCACTGCTAATGAGGCGCTATGCATTAGTCACGGCTCCTGTTTTCTTGTTTTTCATCAATGATCAAACCGTAAAAGCTTCTTTTCCCTTCGACCCCGCTCCGGGGCGCTCCACTGACCTCGTCACTTTCTTACGTGTTGTTTCAATAATGTATCGTGACGTGTTAGAAACATTTACTCGACACCTTGAGGTAAAATCATAGATCAGGACATTTATTCTTCGAAGAAGGAGCAGAGTCAGAATCACAACATGATATGTCAATTGCGTATCCTGGACTGCTCCATGAATGAGCAGAGAGTTACCTCTTAAATACATTAATGACACAATCACAGAAGCTCCCATGACGTCTTCAGATTGGCTTGCATCGGCATGGTCATGATAACAAGGAACACTGTTCTTCACACAGAGACATGGAGGCATCCACAGTCTCGAGACTATCAGAAGGTCACTGTTAAAGCATATGCATGTTTTAACAGGAGAGGAGGTCACATGAGAAGCCACAAGCCTTTACACAGTATATGATTCATGATATAACTGTGAAACAGTACTTGATTAAGAGTAAATAAGTTTTTCTTATTGACAGTTGGCTGACAACTTAATCACCTCTTGAAATGTCTGCTGTGTGTCTGCTGGCGGCGGATCTCTCCTTCAGTGCCGACACATTGCAGACCTGTTGATCTGTGAAGAACGCTGCATGCTGTTCTGCGTTGATTACGGTTATTTACGTTTTGATTTGGTATTCTATTCTGACCTACGTAGGGATAAATATACATATGAGCATCGTGCAACAAATAATACAGATTTATCCTATTTTCCATGTATTATGGAAAGTGTACGTTTTAATAAGTTTTAACCAGATAGTCAGTGTTGCTCAAGTTCAATGTCAATGTCAGCCACTTGGAGAGTTGGAGATGACCTCAATGGCAGGGTGCTCAGTCCCATAACTTCACTACAATTGCGCCGATGGGCACACATTAATAATCAATATTTCAATTAGAATGCATGTCCAAAAGCAGACTCTTTATTAGCAGACATGTGTTTGTGTGTGTGTGTGTGTGTGTGTGTGTGTGTGTGTGTGTGTGTGTGTGTGTGTGTGTGTGTGAGGGTTGCTCAGGCGTTCTAGGTTCAATTCTGTTCATCTGTTGGTGGAGCTGGTCTACTTCCTCTCTCTTGTGGTATTTAAATGGTGTCAATAGTTGGTTTTTGCTTCCTGCAGGTGTGCATTATATAGGAGTGATGTGCATTATGTAGGAGTGATGTGCATTATATAGGAGTGATGTGCATTATATAGGAGTGATGTGCATTATATAGGAGTGATGTGCATTATATAGGAGTGATGTGCATTATGTAGGAGTGATGTGCATTATATAGGAGTGATGTGCATTATGTAGGAGTGATGTGCATTATATAGGAGTGATGTGCATTATATAGGAGTGATGTGCATTATGTAGGAGTGATGTGCATTATATAGGAGTGATGTGCATTATATAGGAGTGATGTGCATTATGTAGGAGTGATGTGCATTATATAGGAGTGATGTGCATTATGTAGGAGTGATGTGCATTATATAGGAGTGATGTGCATTATATAGGAGTGATGTGCATTATGTAGGAGTGATGTGCATTATATAGGAGTGATGTGCATTATGTAGGAGTGATGTGCATTATATAGGAGTGATGTGCATTATATAGGAGTGATGTGCATTATATAGGAGTGATGTGCATTATGTAGGAGTGATGTGCATTATGTAGGAGTGATGTGCATTATATAGGAGTGATGTGCATTATATAGGAGTGATGTGCATTATATAGGAGTGATGTTGGTGTATTCCTGTACCGCCACCATGTAAGCTGGGCGGACCCCAGACAGAACAGCTGCTGGGATCTCAATGAGCAGAGAAGCTCGGAGCTGCAGAAAGACAAACACGGCGACGCCAACACCTCCACGTAGCCCGGAGACGGATGGAGCTCCTCACTCCATTCAGGGCAAACTACCTGGGGATAATAATTACCTGTGTAAGCTACGGAGACGCTGTCATCCTCCATTGTCTCACTCTATGCCAGTAAATGAACTACAGTCGAAAGACACATAAAACAGAAGGAAGCAATTACAAGTACAGCATACCTCTCAACAGCAGGAAGGGAAAGAAAGAAAAAACTCATTATCTCAACATTCATTCTGATGTAATTAGAATGCCGCCTGTAGAATGTCCAATTAGTATTCCAGTGCGAGGTTGTTGACGTCTCTCCCAAGGCGTCGCCACTCTGGGTGTGTGTGTGTGTGTGTGTGTGTGTGTGTGTCTTGTTCTGTAACTGAGGCTGTCTCCTGTGATTCCAGTTGTTATGAATACCTCGAGGAAGGGAGGAACACGGATCCGTCTTGTCGTTGCTGCCCCTCGTGATCCGCATTATTAAGTCACAGAGCAAATGACTTGCGTTGTCAGATTTGGGTCGCGTCCCCACCAACACTTGGGTTGAGCGTGTTGGATGAGAACCTTTCAGAGCTCCTTTTTAAAAGTAGCCGGTCAATCGCACACATTCGGTTCTCGCAAGGCACACAAACAGAAACACAAATGTCTGACTCTGATATTAGGCGAACCCGTTTCAACTGCCAGACGCTGCTCACTTCGTCTGGAGTGGATCATCGATCCCTAAAGGTCACATCGATTGGTTTCTTGAGGGCCAGCGTCTTCCACACTCAATCCCGTACCTGCATCCCGCCCGCTGCCGAGGTATCTGTCCGCGCTCAATCAATCAGCTTATTGATCCTGACCTGAGCGCCGCGGCAATTGTGTGTGTGTGTGTGTGTGTGTGTGTGTGTGTGTGTGTGTGTGTGTGTGTGTGTGTGTGTGTGTGTGTGTGTGTGTGTGTGTGTGTGTGTGAGATGTTAAAGTAAGCGGGCTCCCACCCGCATTCATCCATGGAATTATCTGGGCTTGGCTAAATTGTGCACTGAAGCTCAACCCATTTGTACAACTGAAGCAAACTCAAGTCAGCAGCAGTTCAGATAATTGAATTCCTGGAGGAGGAGGGGGGGGGGGGCTTTTAGTCTGATATATTTTTATGAAGGATATTAGTCACCATCACCCACTCCCACTGACTTCTGCATCCAACGTGATACCGACCGCGTGCCGCCTTGGACCGCCTTGGACCGCCGTGGACGGCGCTCTTTGCCGTTCAGAGAGGCTCTCCGAGGCGCTCGCCCTGCGGAGCACCGCTGTCTGTGGTGCTGAAGAAGTGGAGGAGCTCCAGAGAAAGAATACGCTTCCTTAGCTCGGGGCGAGAGGGCTGAAGGCAGCAGACAGATGTTCCTAATCGTTGCAGACAGCTGTTTCTAAGCTCCACAAAAGCAGCTGTTTCTGAGCCTGCATGCAGCTGTTCCTAGATCCATCAATAATCTAAATATATTTAGTAATTTTATTGGTACATTCTTATGTGACTGCTCTGATAAATACAATTTTTGAGGCTATTGCATGGTTTATTTAATTCATTTTATTTATGAAGCAATGCCCCCTCTTGTTCTGACCCCCCCCCTTATTAAAACCACTCTCTCACAACTCAAACACACACACTCAGCCATGCTGTGTGGCAGTGCAGGACCCCCGTGGCTGTGATCAGACACACTTCTGCCTCCACTGGGGGTCTGATTCATCCTCCATCTTGGACAGGGTCCTACCTTTGCTCCCCCCTCCCCTGGTCTTTGAAACATCTCACATCAGAGCCCTTGTGTGTTTCCAAGCTTGCAGTTCGCCCTCCGCGCAATTTTTCCTCTCTCGTTTTTTAACGTCAGGCATTGGAGGGCAAAGATTAAGACACACACACACACACACACACACACACACACACACACACACACACACACACACACACTCAGTGACAAATGCGCCCCCTTCTTCCAGCCCATTCCTTCCTGGTTTAGTTTCATTCTCCCAGCTAAACTGTTGCAGTGCCATCAGTCTTTGACAAATGAAACCCAGATAAACACATTTATCTGTTGTTTTAAACCTTGTTGGTCTTTCCAGTGAAATGTAGTGTGTGTGTGTGTGTGTGTGTGTGTGTGTGTGTGTGTGTGTGTGTGTGTGTGTGTGTGTGTGTGTGTGTGTGTTGCAGGTAGAAAGCACACATACATGCACACTGAGATGAGGAGTGGATGTTCAAACGCCATTGTTTTATAATATCAAATGCAGAACTATTTGACAGGGATTACAGAGCATTGTGGTGGGTTTTCAAGCTGTACGGGCTGGTTGGGAACCGGCCTCCTCACTACATAAAGAGGGTAATAACATTGATAAGAAAAGCAGAGGCAGGGAGATAACAGCAGCAAAGGCGCCGCAGACAGATGTCACACCGCAGAATAGATTTCATATGCGATCCAGCTCGTAAAGAGGGTGAGATGAAATGCAAAGACTGGTGGAATGGGATTTTCTTTTTTTACTGCGTCAGTGAGGAAGGTTTATCATATACTGTATACTGCGGGAGGCATTTCTGATGGGGAGGAAAGAATATGGCAGAGATGTGGCCAGGATGACATGCGCGTGATGACGTGGCCGCAGCATCAAGAGGCTGTTTAAAAAGACAGAAAATGAAAATAGTTGTAAATCAATGCTGCACAGCTGTTTGCTTTTTGTCTATTCATTGTGTTCAACCCGGCTGCACTAACATTATGACTATCATACCTTTGGTATTACAGTGGAGGCTGGGGGATTGTTGCCGACTCTTATCAGCTAAACATTTCGGGTAACTTCAGATTTTGTTGTTTTTATCTTGCACAACATTCTGCTCCAATACATATTTTTGGGCGGAGAACACTCTGAATCTATCCACAAACTCAAAATAAATTAGATTCAAGTAAACAACATTAACTTTGCTGCTGATTACCTCATCAGTCGCTAAATACTGAAGAACATGAAGCAGCATCACTTCAACCTGAGGTTAACACTGACAGGCACCTGAGTCTGGAGGAATTCATACTGGGAGAACTGGGAGAACTGGGAATGTTTGCTCCTGACAAGAGTCTCAAAGTCCAGAGTTCCACTGCTTTCACAGCAGGAGCGTGGTGAGTGGATTCCACACAGAGCCAAGGCACAGGCGCGTGTGGATGTGAGGAATGCGCATTTCCTGCAGGCGGCGTGAAGGACAATGTGTGCCTCATTCACGGATAACGTTATGAACCCAGACACGAGGGCCTTTAAGTTCCGACGTTTGCGGGTCTTTACAACATGTGAAGCAGAAATAGTGGTTATTTCCATGGTGGAGGTTTTGATGACTATAAGGCCCTCCGAAGTATTGGATGTCTGGTGTAGCCTCCGGAGGAACTTAGCCAAGCAACTTCTCTGGTTCTCTGAATTCATTTTCCTTGATCACAAGTGAAGTAACAAGCGCTGCAGTCGTGACATCATGGAGTCGTCAGGCAACTCGCAGGTTGACCGTCCAGAAACACCGAACAGCCGGAAGGTCGGCTCTTTAACACACGGCTCTCCGTCATGAACATCTAACATTTCTATTGGCTCTAACTTTTCTAAGAGGAGGAGAATCGTGTCCTCATCTTTTCTCACAAGACTGGAACGCAGCGACCAGTCTGCTCACGTTTAATATTTAATTAATACATTTAATCTTCATGTCGTGGTGATACTAGAGTAAAACTCTCATGTCATGAGGATACATCATCTGGGGACCATGACAGATTAATGTTTATATTGATACAAGCTTTTTGTTTTTAAATTTGCTCATTTATTTGAGTAGTTTATGAACAAAAAAGAATTACTCCAGCAAACATGTTAAAGGAACAGAGTTGTTAACAGATAACCGTTAAGAGGAATGTAACCTGCTTCCACAATGAACGCATAATGATAAACCAGGAGCCATTATATTTCAATAACTCATCAATAAGAAATCATTCATCCTAAAATAGCTGTATTCTGCAGAGGTGACTTGAAATGTGCAAAAATATACAAAACAAACACGACAATATGATGACAAGACAATAGAACCTCACAAAAAGAGAAACAAAGAAAACACCTGCACAAAAGGAGAATAGATAAATAAATTAAATGACAAAAGACTAAATTTATTTTATTTGGATCCCTTCAATACTTCAAATAATTTGGATGACAGGATGAACAGGAAGGCGAGCCACACACTCCAACATTTTAGAAAAAGAAACAAGGAAGAAATCATATTTTTAAACCTTATTATAATCGCTGAATCTTCAAAGTTGTTCAAGGATTTTGGAGCGTCTGGAATTTCTTCCTTTTTCCAAAAGCAGCCAGCAGGTGTTTGGTTGATAGCACAGAGAACCAGCTGAGTCTGTTAGGTTGATGTACCTTTAGAACCTGAAAAAGACACATGACATTACAGTTTAATATTGTTCCACTCTTCCACTCTTCAGCAGTTTTTTCCCCAATTTCATGTCGTTCTGCCGCGTCGTAGTTTTGTAGATAATTCTTCCCCCAGTAGAAACGGTTTTGCGTCTCAGAGTTGGTGTGAGAAATGAAGTTATAATGAAACTTGTGGAGAGTTGTTTAGTGTTTGGCAGAGCAAAGGAAGGATTAAAACAACAGGTTAACAGGCAAAGGAACAACTCATGACTTTAAAAATGCATTAACACTGCTTTCGAATTACACGGTCATGGTTGAATTACTTAAAAACACGAGTTTGTGTGCATGTTCCTTTTGTTTGTTTATGCGCGCAGACACACACTTTGTCTGTTATACTTGGCTGGTTTGTTATTGTCATCAAATTCTGTTAAAATCAAATAAATCTGCTTGCTTTTCCTGCCCTCAGAGCTCCCTGGCTCTGTGTTGTGTTCCTGTAACAGTAAGGACACACGTGTGCTGCCATGTGCTGGGATGACGGCACACACATGTGCAGCGGTCAAGATGTGCTTGATTCATCTTTTGGGAATACATGGGCAGCCTCTGCTGTCGCTAAGCAATATTATCTTAGATCTACCAGGTGTATTCATTTCTGGTGGATTGTGTTGCCGTTGTTTAGCAGTGAAAAGAGACGGAGGAGACGCTCTGTCCTCTGTTACATAAGACATGGTGTTGGACGGCATCAACGCGCCGCCCTCACGGTGCCGAGAGCCGGCCTGTCAGAGGCTTCACAGTCAGGCTCGCAGCTGCTTGAGTGAGTGTCTTCGCCTCCGAGGAGATTTACCAGCGAGGCCACGTCACTGATGCTCGACAAGCATGACAAGCACATTAGAGTGTGGGTTGCAGTCAGAATAAGAATATCCTAATTTAAGCTTTGCTCCCAAACACTGTGAGTTTAACTGTAAAGAAATACATGTCTATGTTGGGCACCGATTTCAATTGTATTTGTATTTTAACTGTACCCTAATCATACTGATAGCAGTGCACTTATTGAGAACTCTTTGACAGCCGCTCTCAGTCAATCACTGCGACCCCATCCACCATGTCAGCAGCATGCCGCCGGCGCTGACTGCAGGAGCTATGAACTGGTTTAACCAATAGAAAACCAGCCTATGTTTAGGCCTCTGCTTTACATTTGCATACCCAAATTAAAAAGGATGTATCTCTGCAACCACTAGGGCTGTTTGAATAATGTTGGTGTTATAATAACAGGTACACATGTGAGATGTTGTTCAGATGTGTAAATATCAGTCTATATGTTACTGGTTAAGAGTAAATGAAGATGACACACAGAAAATGAAAAGGTTTCAGGTCCGCCAAGAAAACTTTCAGGATGATTATTTCTTTGAAATGATGCAGCTGTAAGGTCCAAATCTAGCCCAAATCATAGCTCAATATGTGAACATTCTTTAACCCAAATCATAACTATGTGAACATTCTCTAACCCAAATCATAGCTCAATATGTGAACATTCTTTAACCCAAATCATAACTATGTGAACATTCTCTAACCCAAATCATAGCTCAATATGTGAACATTATCTAACCCAAGCTAACCCAAATCATAACAATATGTGAACATTCTCTAACCCAAGCTCAAGCTCAATATGTGAACATTCTCTAACCCAAATCATAACTCAATATGTGAACATTCTCTAACCCAAATCATAACAATATGTGAACATTCTCTAACCCAAGCTCAAGCTCAATATGTGAACATTCTCTAACCCAAATCATAGCTCAATATGTGAACATTCTCTAACCCAAATCATAACTCAATATGTGAACATTCTCTAACCCAAATCATAACAATATGTGAACATTCTCTAACCCAAATCATAGCTCAATATGTGAACATTCTCTAACCCAAATCATAGCTCAATATGTGAACATTCTCTAACCCAAATCATAGCTCAATATGTGAACATTCTCTAACCCAAATCATAGCTCAATATGTGAACATTCTCTAACCCAAATCATAGCTCAATATGTGAACATTCTCTAACCCAAATCATAGCTCAATATGTGAACATTCTCTAACCCAAATCATAGCTCAATATGTGAACATTCTCTCTGCAAAGGTTGACTTTGATAAAGTGAAGCAGAACAAAGTGAGAGAGGGTTTAGAACAGAGAACATTCAGGAGAGGACTTTTTACATTTGCACACATCTGTGACATTTGAATGTGTTCATGTACCAAACCATATATTTCACTTGTATATTACTTATGGTGTTCAATACATCCAAATACAGCAGTTTGGGGCTTTTTTCATGAAACAAGCAATGATTTACAGTTTTATATAACAATCGCTCAATCTTCCAGCCCTAGGAGGGATTGGTTTTTAAATTAAGAAGGAACTGGGAAAACAAATGCACAACAATATGTGTCTCTACTTATACCTTTAGTTAAATAAAAGAAGGCAGAGGCAGCCTAACATGTTGCCATAGGACACACATGCAGGACACACATGGAGTTAAATGTGTGTCTCAATGTGTTGGGATCTCACAGCTGGAGCTCACTATACTCTGACAACACGGTTCCTTAAGTAGCGTTGTTCATGTTAGCCAGAGCGCTAACCAGGCTGCACTCCTCCACTTCACATAACCAACTCAGACAAGCCCGTAAAAAGAGCCACCAGAGGTTACACTTCTTTTCTTCTGCTGCAGTCTGTAACTTTTGTCCACAGCCTCCGTGTGGCTTCGCTAACAGCCCGAAGGCCCGCTGTACGTTTCACATTACATTTACACTCCTGTGGACTCTCACTGCTTATTCCACTGAAAGGAATCCGTCCTCTTGCTTAAATTCAGCCTCAGGCTCAAAGACTCGCTGCGCTTCCTTTTCTGTTTGAAGAGCGGCTTTGAAGCCCAATTTGTGGAGATCTGCCACTAAATGAAAAGCAGGAACAAATGGCTAGTTTTTAAACGCGTTGAAGGGTCTGATATGCATTTGACAACAGTTTGGCAGGGAAGTGAAGGAAATGCAACCACAACAATAATGTGTTTTCTTTTAAAGTAGAATAATGTAGTTGATGCTTTCAAAGTGGTGATTACGGGGTTAAAAGCAGAAGGAGTTGAAGACTCGTCTTGACCTCTGAAGCTTTCTGAAATCTATTCAAGATCCATCCATCCATTTGCAGCCGCTTATCCGGGTCGGGTCGCGGTGACTTCATTGAAAACTACTTAGAACGAGTGATTGAGATCATAAACTCATGTTTACAATTTTTACTGCAGCAATAAATCAATTCAGAAGTTTCAGTTTCTTATAGACTACGACACATCAGCCTTCTTTTTGAAGCCAGTGGAGTCGCCTCCTGCTGGCCAGTAGAGAGAATGCAAGTTTCCGGTTCTTCTGCATTGGCTTCACTGGAGGTTTTAAACTTAATGAATTAACTGAGTTTGTGATGTTTGGACAAACAGTCATTGATTGTATTTGCACCAGGCCTTTAATGAAACATCCTGTGAGTTTTGTAAGAACTGGATTAATACATTTATGATGTATTTATCATTTGTAGCGCCCCCTAGTGGTCGATTTGAATGGAACTGTCAGGGCTTTGTCAAAGTACTTAACCACGTTTCCTGGTGATGTTCCTCCCTTTTGAAGTTCCATGGTCAATATCTTCAAAATGAAATAGGATATCAACAAGCTTTTGATTAGTTTAGATAACTTGTCCAATAATAATATACAGAAAAGTTGATGCAAATCAGATTGATTCAGGGGGAAATGTCAAAGAATTCAAAATACTGATAGAAGAAATCCGGCTGACATTAGTGGTTCATGAGTAATTATGTCCGTAGCAAGTTTTGTGTAAATCTGCGTAGTAGCAATGACTTTTCAAAGTTGACCTTTTAATTATGGCGATTGGGGTCATATTTATTGAGCCGCACTTGCACACAATTTCCAATCATTGGTGAACATTTTAAGAAGTGTACTATTTTAGGAATTTGCGGAAACATTAATGAATCGGCACAAAAAGAATGAGATTTCATCCCTTCAGGCTTCAACTCCTTAGACACAGATGCTTATGTGGACTAACGCAGAATAATGCATTTAATATCTCTGATTAATAGTTTAGGGCATTTGTTTCAGGGCAAATACTCACAATCCAGCAGGAACGTAGAGACGCTGCCATGGTTTGCTCCAACGAAATCCTAATTGCAATTCCAATCGTTATTTTGTATATAATAACACTTTCCAAAAAGACAGCCAAGCTCATAATACAATGTCAAATGATAAACTCGTCTGAAGCGGCACCTAGAATTAATTGTCCAGATCAATAATTCAGTGTGTTCAATGTTGCTTTGTCCCGAGTACAGCTTGGGTTGACATGTCTTCATGCAACAGGTCACGCAGACACATGTTACACATATGTAGCGGTCACATGGTCCTCATTAATGTATAGTAAGTATTGACTATGCTCAGCCTGCATCACGATGACGTGAAGCGGATCATCAGCGCTGGTTATTGGGGATTCTTAAAAACACAACTGTATTTGTCCCCAAGCAACAGACTCCGCTATCGCTCAGTGTTCTTGGTAATGGCCAAACTAAATGTGCTATTTGGTCAAAATACCTTTGAACATGGTGTTCGTTTGACATAATGATGGCATTTAAGGCTCAGTCTATATTATACTTACACGTCCTGCAGTGTGTGTGTGTGTGTGTGTGTGTGTGTGTGTGTGTGTGTGAGAGACAGAGAGAGAGAGAGAGAGAGAGAGAGAGAGAGAGAGAGAGAGAGAGAGAGAGAGAGAGAGAGAGAGAGAGAGAGAGCAACCAGAATACCACAAAACTGATACCAAGTGAAAAAGAGGCATTCAGCGATAACAAGAGACAGCTGCTCGTTCCCATTCAGGGTCTTCTGAAGGATGAATCACACAAAGGTGGATCCCTGAGAGGAGCTGAAGGCCAATATGAAATTGCTCCTACTCCACCAAATGAGTAACTTCACAGAGAGCTGAACTGCTGGTAGAGTTAGCTGCCGCTCACATGCCAGCCGAGCCACTTTCACCTGGCGCCTGCTATTGCTCATCTGTTGCTTTAATTTAGCAGGAAGCTCAATGACTAAGATGATCAAAGATAAAACAAAGACAAATAGATTGCCGGCAATCTCCGGGTTGTCCTGTCATTAATTTATCCTCCATATATTTACCATGGATTGATATTTACCGAAAAGAAAAGATCCCTGCCAGCTGTAATTGGTTGTTCCTTGTCACATGACATGGGGCACTGTGACGGCAACAGTGGCGGGCCATGCTTTTTCCACCTGGGCCTTCTGTGCCGTCTGATATTTACATAAATACGCGCATGACAGGACGCTGCCTCATTAACAGACATGTAGTTCACATCAACAAGAACATCACATGTAGTTATGTATCCGAGGGTTTATCTTGTGCCTAGACTTCACTTTATTAATAAAACAACAACACGACGCTGCAGTTTGCACAAGACGGCAACCACTTTTATTCTCCTTCACACTTTACTAGAACATTTCCTCTCCTTCTGTTTTCCCCTTCACAATAAAAGCCCCAGAAACGAACATCAGAACACTGCTTCCTAGAGAACTGTCCAAGTACTCAATGTAACAGCTTAGCGTTATAACAAAACATGACAAAACAATCCAACAAAACTGCTAAAACCCCACACCTCTCTGCAGCCGCAGGAGCAACCAAACTCCAGCTGTTTCTTCCAGCTGTTCTCCCTGCACCCGAGGTGGCGTGGAAAACATTTCATGACATGTCATTTAGCTGACGCTCTTATCCGAAGCGACTTACAGGTCTGGCATGACGGCTCCTGTAACGGCTGGCTGCATATGTCGAAAACTGCTCTTATTTCTCTGCCTGTGACGTTGGATGGCCTGAGGATTAATTGAGTCTTGACATTTTTTTTTGTAAGAAGAAATTGTGACTCAAGAACTCAGACAAAAATCATGGACCCTTTTTTTTTTTTTGCTGGAGCACATAGGAATTGTCACAGTGAGTTACTGTATGTGTCAGTTCAGTCAAATGTGTGTGTGTGTGTGTGTGTGTGTGTGTGTGTGTGTGTGTGTGTGTGTGTGGCCCATTTCTCCAGGAAAGGACTGACCAACTCCCAATGTTTGCTTCCGTCACCGGTCACACTAAATGTGCTTCCGCTCTATGAATTATGACTGTCGAAAT
Source organism: Taurulus bubalis (assembly GCF_910589615.1). Taxonomy (NCBI): domain Eukaryota; kingdom Metazoa; phylum Chordata; class Actinopteri; order Perciformes; family Cottidae; genus Taurulus; species Taurulus bubalis. The sequence goes on along the minus strand of NC_136592.1, from coordinate 33,543,340 downwards.
GATATATTGCGGTCATATCACGACTCAGTCGTGGTCCCCGTTAACCTTTAAAGTGCTAATAAGGATGTTTTGAAGTGTGAGGTTCCATATGCAGTGTATTGCCGGTCGGCGTGCCTCCAGAGAGCAGCAGCAGACGACAGTGGGTCTCAAACGGGGTTCATGTTCCCCTGGAGATACGTGAAGGCACTTCAGGGAACGTGAGATTTAAAAAATATATGTTTAAAATGAACATTCATTTGAAAATCCTTTAAAAATATCTATTTAATAAATAGTCCATTGAAATATAAGTGTAAGTTCATAAACATAATTGCATATCTTCTATATTAAATCAGACACTGATGGCACAGCGCTGTGTCTTTTTATTCAAACAACAACTTGGCTTGAGAACCACTGGACTAGGATATGACTATCACTTGAAGTGTACGCTACTTTCAGAATAGTTACACTGCTTTACCGCAGAGGAAGTCGTAGTAATCTACTCTCTTCAAAGCTCTCCATTGGACAAAAAACATCATTTTACACCAGGAAACAGGAAGTTGTCGACAGCCCGTCAGTCGGTAAACAGAAACTAACTCAGCAGAATCTGTTTCCTGCAAAAAAATAAATACACTGTTTTGGTCAAAGGAGTCCGGTGGCTTTGAAGAAAGCAAAAATTCTTATAACAGCTGCAGTTCCCCGTCTGACAGTCAGGGAAAGCAGCGTATATGTTATGAATTTGCCATTTTGGGGGTGTCTAAAATAGCTCTGCTGCTCTCTGTCCAGGCCTTCCTGTTGGTCTGTTTCTAACAAACTGGGAGCGCGCTGACCGCCTTACTGTAGATCTTACTCTGCCGTCATACAACGCCACTTCAAAACGCTGGCACTTTCCCTTTAAAATATGTAAAAATAATAATAATGTAAAACCAGGTTCAAAATCATTCTGCCAGGATCAACAGAATCATACAGGGGAACATGGCACTATGTTAACATCCCTCCATGCGCTGTACGTTGCATTATTTATGAACAGCCTGTCAACCGCAGTCTTAAGCTGCTCTTTGAACTGGAGTTAACGAGGAGATGGAGCATGCTTAGAGGCCGCTGTGCAGCTCGGATCAGATCTGTTGAGATCACAGCTAATCTGGCTGGATCAGAAATGCCGGTTAACCACGGTCCACAAAGAGAGAGAGAGAGAGAGAGAGAGACAGTGGGCATATCCAAATGTGTGTGTGTGTGGGACTCACACAGACGATTACACACACACACACACACACACACACACACACACACACACACACACAAACACACACACAAACACAAATGCATTAATGCAACTCGTGATTTGAATGGCTACTAAACAAAAACCAATAAGCAAAGCTTCCTTTTGTATTCAGCTGCTGATTTTGCGCCAGGGTCAAAATATTCATATTCATATTTTTTGTATATTACATAATAAATATTCACTGTTTCTCCGAGGTTTGTATTCTCATCAAGTGGGAAAATAAAACGTGGGAAGAGAAGATGAAACACAATGTTCTATGTTAGTCACTGAATATTTACTTCAGCAGACGGAGGTACACATTTACACAACATGCTGTGGCGGCGGAAAGAGCCGTGCACGTGCTGCAAAGTGCACGTGCTGCAAAGTGCACGTGCTGCAAAGTGCACGTGATGCAAAGTGCACAGGACACACACTCGTACATTCTGGAGTCTGAATCAGTCCATTTGCTTTTGCTTCTCTGCTTGTATTCCCCTCTCTGTAGTACTTGTTCTGCTGGAGGGAGTGAACATCCTCCTCCCTCCAGGACGCCGTCCTCACCCAGAGGAATAGCAGCAGTGCTTTGGGAGCTGACTCGGCTCGAAAACTGTTTATTTTTTCAATTTTTTTCTTCATTCTTTTCTTCATTTTTAATGATAGCCCTGCCAGCACAGTCATGGGAGATGATGGATCAGAAAAGGGCACCGTGGAGGAGCAAGAGAATGCTAAAAAGATCATAGAATAATATAAAAATAAGAGAGACTGTCAAAGGCTGAGTGAGATAAGTCTGGAAGATGGATTAAGGCGAGCGGGGAGTATTCGAGGAAAAGCAAGAGAGATACGGAGCGCCTGAGTCGGCTTCAGAGGACCGGCCAGACCAAATGGGGAGCAGGACAGAAATGGAGATGAAAGAGATCATCTCTGATACCGACAGACAGAGGAGATGACAGAAAACTGTGTGCCTGGCATTTGATAAGCCTCATTTATAACCCCAGCAACTCAGTTCCTCTCGCGCCTCTTCCAATTACGAGGGGAAGTCGACCTGTTAACGGGCTTATCGACCGGCTCCACACCTGTCTCGCGAGTGTGAGCCCTGTTTAACACAACGGGAGGAGGGGGGGGTGCAGGTCGCAGAGCTCTGCCCAAAACAAGTCTCTCACCTGACAAACGGCGGAGGCTGAACCATCGCTCTGGTAGCTGGACGATAAGAGATCTGCTCCTCGCAGAGAGGAGTGCGGACACTTGCAGAGGCCGGCGTTGGTGCGCGTCCTCCAAAAGGCAACGTCCCATACAGCCGTTGCATCCCAGGGCGTCGAATACCGACGCTTTAGGTCCCGCCCAGTCGGCGTCTGTAAACGCAGCACGAGGCACACGTACATATCCCACAAAAGCAAATGGTCTGTTACCCACGTGGTCATGACCCTGACTGAGAAAGACACGCAGTGAGTGGAAGGGGTGCTGATTAGTACTTTTTTATTCTTCTAATTTACGAAAAAGAAATCTGTCACAAAGTCAACGTTGATTTATTTGCCATGGAACTTGCGTACTTCAGTCGTTATTTGAACCGGGACAAAGATCTGTTCCTGAAGCTAATCAAGTGGATGTGTTGCCTAAACATAACTCAGTTGTTCCCGGACGTTTATTTTGAAGACTGTATGAGCAGAAAGAGCAGAAATTGTGTTGCTGCTTTTAGTCTGAAAACGCAAGAAATATGTACGCTAACTTTTTGAACGTTACAAACCGTTGTAGTGGATGGGAAATGACAAACGCAGGACTTTCAACCAGGAGAAGATTAGTATTCAAGACTGTTTTTCGTGTCCAAAAATGTTGTTTAATTACATTTTGCCGCTACGTTAGTAATGTTTGTGGCGTGTTTCCTGTACTTATGTTAGATTGTTAATGTTTTGCCTAGTTTACATACTTATTTTAAGCCCAACCGTGATATTTTTCCTTAACCTTTTAACGTGGTTATTTTGTCTAAACATAACTACCTTACTGTGACTACAGCAGAGCGTCATAGTTGGACATGTTTGCCACCCAGGCCATTAGAAAGTGACACCAACGGGCCCTGAACTATCCTCAGCAGTGCTGGTGTGTTGCTCTCCTCAGAGTAAAACAGTGCTGGCGTGTTGCTCTCCAGAGTAAAACAGTGCCGGCGTGTTGCTCTCCTCAGTAAAACAGTGCCAGCGTGTTGCTGTCCTCAGTAAAACAGTGCCGGCGTGTTGCTCTCCTCAGTAAAACAGTGCTGGCGTGTTGCTCTCCAGAGTAAAACAGTGCCGGCGTGTTGCTCTCCTCAGTAAAACAGTGCCAGCGTGTTGCTCTCCTCAGTAAAACAGTGCCGGCGTATTACTCTCCTCAGTAAAACAGTGCTGGCGTGTTGCTCTCCTCAGTAAAACAGTGCCGGCGTGTTGCTCTCCTCAGTAAAACAGTGCTGGCGTGTTGCTCTCCAGAGTAAAACAGTGCCGGCGTGTTGCTCTCCTCAGTAAAACAGTGCCAGCGTGTTGCTCTCCTCAGAGTAAAACAGTGCCGGCGTGTTGCTCTCCTCAGAGTAAAACAGTGCCGGCGTGTTGCTCTCCTGAGAGTAAAACAGTGCCGGCGTGTTGCTCTCCTCAGGGTAAAACAGTGCCGGCGTGTTGCTCTCCTCAGGGTAAAACAGTGCCGACGTGTTGCTCTCCTCAGAGTAAAACAGTGCCGGAGTGTTGCTCTCCTGAGAGTAAAACAGTGCCGACGTGTTGCTCTCCTCAGAGTAAAACAGTGCCGGCGTGTTGCTCTCCTCAGGGTAAAACAGTGCCGGCGTGTTGCTCTCCTCAGGGTAAAACAGTGCCGACGTGTTGCTCTCCTTAGGGTAAAACAGTGCCGACGTGTTGCTCTCCTCAGTAAAACAGTGCAGAGAGGCCGTAATGCAAGATCCCAAATTCCTTCTGACTTGATCATCTGTATTTGATCAATACCTTCCTTCGGTTTGTGAGAGTGATCCATTTATCTCGCCCAGAAAGTCATTAGCAGTGCCGAGGAGCTTCACTTAGTTAACCCGCCTCCTCTGTGAAGATGACGGACTGCGTGTGTGCTGAGGAGATGAGTAAATATGGAGTGGAAATGTAGATAGCTAAGTTTTGTCAGTGGAGAGGAACACTAAGAAAGATGGATAACGGAGGCCTTTTTTTTCTTCTTCTCTCCCTCGGAAAGCTTATGACGTCTTTGTGCCCGTTCTCGCTGTAAAATAATGTGTGGCCCCGTTCTCAGCCTAGGTGGAATTTCCACATCAAGGGAAGTCGATTTCTAGACACTGAGGGCAAAGAAATGGATCTAAAACAGAAGAGTTGGACAGAGCGCAGCAGCCGCTTGTGTGTATCCGCTTAGAGAGCGGATAACAAAAGAGTATATCGGGTTGCTCCTGTTAGCATGTTTACCGAAACAAGATCAACAACATCAGCTGACTGATAAAGAGACGATGGCACACCATGTGGGTTCAGGCAGTCAGTCGGTCCTCAGACGGGCTGGAAGAACTAATGCGTCACGAACGTCTGTGTGGAAGGTTAGGAGCTAATGAGGCCTCCGCAAACAAAAGCCATCTTCACGCTCCCGTCTCCTAAAGCTGAAAGCATCGAACTACCGAGTTAATAGACGCCGTGCTATCAAAGTGTCAGTCGTTCTTCAAATGAAACAATAGTGGCTCTTTATTCTATTTTCAACGCTTAATCTTAAACCACACATTTGGAGCAAAACAAGACCAGGGTTGAGAGTCGCCGTCGTCTTCCTCCGTCCAGCTCAGAGAGGAGGAGAGAGGACACAGGCTCCCTTCGGTTTGAGCGTCTATCATATAAAGTTTGTTTGTGTTTCCCCTGTCATGAAGGATGTTGCATTACAGTGTACCTGTCCGGTGATTAAGCATCAATAAACCCACAATTAAAAAGCCATCAGTCTAAAGCTCCCTGGACGCGAGCGGTCGGGGTTAAACTCGTCTCGCTGCCTCCGTTCTGCTTCCGGAGTCTCGGTCCAAATGAAGTGAAACCTGAGGGGAGTTCTGTGGAGGAATACAAATGTCCTCGCTGCTGCTTTCAACTTAAACAGCAATCCCATGGATCTTTGGGGGATTTAGACGGTGAAATTGTAATAAGATTCAGTCTTTGAGCGAAAGTCTCTTCGTGGAAGATGGAAGTTTCACCACGGCCCACGACCGGAGGCTTTATACTCCTGTTGTGAATGTTATGCTAGTCACAGCTTGTAAGAACAATATCCTACATGTGCCCACCACCTGTTCCATGTCTTAGACTCTACATATTCTTAAAGGACTTTTAAATGTATGTTGCACTTATTAATACACTTGTTACAAGTACCTTTGCTTGTGTAAGTGCATTGGTACATTTTGATAACTATATAATTCACCTGGGAAGACACCAGTAAACACTCCTCACTGTGGATGACTTCACATTGCTGCTGGACGCAGTGGAGCCTCAGTGCCTCCATGAGCTTTTAGTTAATTCATTATTATGATGAACTTCATAATGCTAGCTCCAAGCATAATTGAAAATACTAATGTCAAGGTTTTTTCTTTCTCTCAAGACACTGACTTGGGGATTAAAAAAGTGAGACTGCAGCCTTTAAACCCCTGAAGTAACATAAATGCACTAAATGGGATTAGCATTGACAGATATTATTGTATGCAAATGTTGCGAGATAACGTCTAACATCATCCCTGCAGAGGAGGACGAGCTACATCGCTAACTAGCCAGCTATCATCTCCAGAGCAGCGGCTATTCGGCTGCTGTTGTTGTTGTTGTTGTTAGACATTATGGTTTAGTCAAGTGACTGTGGGAAACTACTTTTACTAAGTATATATATGTATATATATATATATATATATATATATATATATATGTATATATATATATATATATATACATATATATATATATATATATATATATATATATAGAGAGAGAGAGAGAGAGAGAGAGAGAGAGAGAATAGAAAAGTTGAATGTATGTTTTGGGGCATACTTGGCTTTTCGTAAACTTTTTCAGTGCATATCAAAAACTCCTCGTCTTTAAAACTCCTGCTGAGCCGCACCAGTGGGAGTTCCAGTGAGAGTCCCTGGAGCTGTGGTTGTTTCAGTCTGCAGCCTTGAACAGGAAGCAGCGGCCCTTCTTTAGCCCTCGCCAGCAGCAGCAGCAGCAGCAGCAGCAGCAGCAGCAGCAGCAGCAGCAGCAGCAGCAGCTTCCCTGGCCTCGACAACATCTAGATGTGCTTGCACAAGGCCACATCGTCCCAGAATGACAGACTCGGCCTGAACACAGATCCGGGCCGAGCGGCTGCTCTCCTCAGAACGCGCTCCAAAGCCCGTGAGCCGCGATCGGTGCTCCGGCAGGTCGTCAGCTTGTTGTAACACTTCATTTGACCTATCGGCATCGCCGTCGGCGACATGAATCAGCGGGTGAATTCTGGCTCGGCTCTTAACGGCGTTGGCAGCGGCGGCCCGTGGAACATCTGGCCGTCCCGTGCAGAGGGTGGGTCACGTTGATCGTTGATGGGTTTTATCGGTTTGAACACGCACACACACAGCGCCTGACCCGGCTCTCCATCAGTCTTTCTCTCTCTCTCTCACTTGCTCACACACACACACACACACACACAGTGAGCTCAGCGAGGGCGGTATGGTTTCTCTCACAGCGGACTCATCCAGCGTCTCCTGATGTGAACTGATGAGGCCTGTCAGCGCTTAGCGCACCATGCTAATCTCATCACACTGCTAGCGGATGGGGCCTCAGCGCTAGCTCATCCGCTGGCCCCGGCCCTAATGTTATGAACTCGCATAGCGATGCGTCTCACCTAATGGCATTAACGTCAACCGGCTTGATAAAGACGGGTAGCCTGCTGCACGGTTAGCTCTGCTACTCCCAGACCTCCCGCTGAGATGCAAGGAACGCTCTGACGCTGGTGTGAAAGGACAGGAAGACCGAACTGACCTGCTGTGGAGGAAGAGGGGGAGAAAGATATCACGAGAGGCAGATGCAGTCAAATGCCACCGTAAAATGTCATATTTTAGTGCCTTGACCTTCATCGTTATTGTCTTTCCCCGACACTAAAACCGTTATCACCGCGGTACGACCACATTGCCGCCGTCTGCGTCTCGGTAGTGTACAGCATTACAAGTGTACACCTTTCCTCCATTCATTTGGATCTATTAGAGTCAGTTAGCCCAGTTTCAAGGTCTGTGTGGGATTATCTGACGAGATGAAAACATGTCTGTAGATCTCGTCTGCGTCCTCGGGTTTCTGTTGTTGGAGGTTGTTTCTGTGCGACTTTGTCTTTTTACCCTTTCTTCTTTCCCTCTTTGAAGTCGCGGTGGCAGCAGGTGTGTAAATACCTGTTGATTCAAGTTGGCCAGCCTGTGTGTGTTTTTTGCGTGAACAAACACATTTTGTGTCCCTCATTTGATTCCTCCGTTTAATTTATGCACGTTATGTCCTCACGTTGTTGGCCAGGCTTCATTGCGTTTGCGTCTTCCCGGTCTTTGATAAATGGAGCAAACACTCGCGTGATTGATGTCATCAGAGCCGCCTAATGTGGTTTGTAGACAAATGCTACTCATCATGACGGTAAAGCAGAGAAGCGCTGCAGTCTCTAAAGACTCGCTGAAGCTTCGGTGTGCAGAATGTTCCATATTATGAGTCCAGCAGGCGAATGTTGGTCTCATCATCCAAAACACACACAATGCATATTATTAACTGCCACTACTTTAACAACAGGCATTTCTAAACATAACTTTACTTATTCAATACATTTACATAGAATGCAGGGGCGGGCCGTTGAGTTTTTTTACCTGCGCAGGTGTATTTGTGAAAAACAACTAAATTATAAAATAGCTATAACTTTTAATTATAAAATAAAATAAAAAAAAGAACGTGAGACTCAACAGAAAACACGTCTACTTGAGACTCATATGAATATTTCCACAGGAATATAACCTGAAAAAGTACTATGCACACGTTACTACAATACTTCTATCCCATCACAGAGGGAAATACTTTTTACTCAACTAAATTAGTTTGACACTTCTAGCGACGAGTAACTGTTTTACATATGAAAACATGCTTATATGATGAGATGCAGTATAAGAACCCGGACCCGTTTCTCCTTCAAGGACAGTGATGGGGGTCATAACACAGACCACATAGACCACGTAGAACACATTTCTGACATTGTTTTCAAAATAGTGTCACATTTTTTAAATGTTACATAAACGTCACATTGGGCGTTAATGGCACAAAAAAAGGTATTAATAATTATAATAATTTTTTGGTTTACATTTGTTTTAATATGCTTTGGATTGAACAATATAAAATATGTGAGCTAAATATTATTGAATCAGCCAAATTAACTGAGCAGATCCTAATTATTTTGCATATATGTCACACCGGGTTCTTCGTGGAATTTTTAGGTTAACATTTTAACGATGTGACGGATGATTTTTATCTGATTTGTTTTATATCAGTTTCTTCAAGAAATGTGCTCACAGCAGGTTCAATGCATTCAAGGACATGTTAATTAAGCTGTGTAATTCTTAAAATGGGTAAATATTACCTGAAAAACAAGCTTTTCAAATTCAGCATTTTCTTCAGACGTGTCACAACCTGGATCCACATTATGAACTAAACATATTCAAATGCTATGACTTAGTTCATTTAGTCATTGAAAAAAAGTGATATTCTATTTTAGAAAGGACCCACTAGCTTATAATGCTCATTTATTCTGCTTCAGCAGCATTACGTGTCCAGGGCCTTTACTTGTAGTACTACATACACTATGGTCCATCTACTTTGACTTAAGTAATGGATCTGAGTACTTCTTCCACTACTGAACATTTATAACTTCACTTAAATCAGAGTTTATGGATTCAGCAGTTTGTTTTAGCTTTCATGTCCAAATCACTGTCGGAGAGGAGAGATAGCCAATACGTGTTTAAAATGCTTCCCTCCTCCCAGAACATCCCTGTGGATAATCTCTCCGTCACTCTTCCGCTGTGTCTTTTATTCCCCATCAAGCCGACGTGATGCAACAGATCAAGCAGAGGGATAAACTCTCTTTTCTGGCTCTGATGCACACCACCAAACCTTCCTTGTCTCAAATTGAATCGCCCCGAGGTGCAACACTGTTTAACATTGCATTACAGTTTCATTTGTGAGTGAAGAATATATTGTTTCCATATAAATGTGATATGCCTTATTAAACGTCCGGGGTTCACATCACTGTTTAGATGTTAAACAGCAGGCGTAGCTACAAGATCCACGGCCCGCCACTGCGTATCCGCCAACGTACGAGGGCGTTAAAGTAGTCGAGGGACTAAAGTCCAACATACAGTCTAACCACAACGAGACATTTAAAACCCCGGCGTCCCACCTGGTCAGGGGTTTAGCGAGGGGAGGGGCGCGTCGCGTGGGACGCTCACGAGACCGGCGGCGTTCAGCTTGGTGTGAGAACACGGCGCCGAGCAAGCGGCCCTCGTGTTTATTACTGCTGTGAAAGAATGAGCCGCAGTTAAAACCATAATCAACGCTGTGAAGCGTGCTTCATTCCAGAGGGTGTGCGTGCTCACCTGTTCAGAGCTATTTGGCCCATTTTAAGCTAATTAGTCTCATAATCAAGCCTGTTATACACAGGAACGCTATTATCCACTTAGCAGCTCTAAAAGAGCACAGATAAACAACCATTTGGGATGTTTGTGTGTGTGTGTGTGTGTGTGTGTGTGTGTGTGTGTGTGTGTGTGTGTGTGTGTGTGTGTGTTGGTACAGTAAGTGAAAAGTCCTCGGTTGTTGTTAAATGCCGTAACAAGTGTTTGGTTCCTCGCGGCGCGACCTCTTGGCACGGACTCGGCCTCTTGCGTTGTGGCCAACTCGGCGTGTCAGAAGTCGGCGCTTTGATACCAAGCCCGCCTCTCCTCAGGGTTGATTTTATGGATCACTAACCACGCTTCGGTTCCAGACATCCAAAGAGTTGCTCGTGTTCGTTTTGCATGAATTGGCAGTGTTCTCAATTTGCAATTCCTGGAGGACGAGGGCGGCCATTTTTCTTTCTTTCTTCTTTCGTTTTCATTTAGCTCCAGAGGAAGCAAACAAGACGCATCCAAAGAGATCGGAAAGGTTTGAGCTCACCCGAGAGATGTGTCCTCCATCTCTCTCACCCGTCTCTCCCTCCTCTGTCTCTCGCACATTCTTGCAGGGGTCATTGGTTTTCTTTAGTTCCACCGCAATGACAGAGGCACAGAAACACACTGTTATCTGGCAGAACATACCTTGAGACCATAAAGGTGTGCACACTTCACCCATTTATTTAAATTCGCCCATTTATAGCAGATTTGTGTCCGCCTCACGCAGAGTAAATTCATCCTGATTAGTGGCTTCATGTGCTCTATAAAGCCCACATTATTTCCCTATCTGTCTGCCGTCAACGGCCCATTTAATAGTCCCTCCAAAGCCACCATACTGTGTGTGTATGTGTGTGTGTGTGTGTGTGTGTGTGTGTGTGTGTGTGTGTGTGTGTGTGTGTGTGTGTGTGTGTGTGTGGGGCTGATTTCTATGACTGCTGGGTACATCCTCGACCTCCCCATCCCCTCTCATCGGTCTCGCTGCCCGTCTCCTCTTCGTTCCCCTGGAGTCGTGATCCCAGCTTCGCTTTCTAGGAGACGTTCCAGCGGGGCTTTCCTCACTGGGCTTTCCTCACTGGGCTTTCCTCACTGGGCTTTCCTCACTGGGCTCGTCTCGGTCCGCTCAACGCTGAGGTTTGGTTGTTTGATTTTGAATGACTTCTCCGATAACATCTCTGGCAGCCTCTCGTAGACACAGAAGCTGCACAGCGTGGCAGTTTCCAATTGTTATACACATGTAATTCATAACATCAAATTCAAAATGAGTTGCTGAGACCCTCTACTAATGACACACATAGATCTACATGGGCGTTGGTGAAGAGGCCCGTGGGTCTCCTCCAGTCGCTGAAGGGGCCTCGATGCGTCGCCCCAGGCATCAGGAGGCTCTGACCAACGCCGGCATTCGGAGAGTTGGGAGAGAAAACGGGTCGAAACATTGACAACCCAGAACCACCGAGATTCAAACATGACCTACGCTGGATGTGCCAAACTCACACACAAGGTGAAGCACCTCGCATCAGACCGGATCAGTGCATGTTCTCCTGTCGCCAGCGGTGCTGCACGTCCTCCCACGTGGGTTACCTGCCCCGCCTCACTTTGCACTTCAAAGTTGGCACCGTCTGCTTTTACATTCATTTGTATTTCCCTTTCTCTTTCTTCCCCTCGCCTCGCGTTCCTAATTGTGCCGAGAGCTTTGATAGTGGGTGGAAAAGAGCGAGCGGCGTGTCGAGGAGAAGAGGAATTGAGCATTGACGCTAATTAGATGGAGAGCAAGTGTGGAGGGCGGGGTGAGGGGGTGGGGGAGTCGGCAACACCACAGACAGTATTGTCAAAGCGTTGGTAAGGGCGGGAGGGACGGGGGTGTCGGCAGGATGAAGGCTGGTGCAGCGGGCGAGTGAGAAGGTGAGGCGGCCTCGATAAATGCATCTGGTGGGGATAACGCCTCGGGGCGGCTTGGGATCCACGGTGCAGAAGAGCACACAGGGAGAGAGGGGCGTGTCGGCTCGCCCCGGGCGCAAGCATGTTGACGAAGCGCCTCTCCTCGGGCTCCGGCTGGAGGCGGCGGAGCTCGACAAAGCGTTTGTTAAATCAGGTGTGCGCCTGACGTGGAAACCGACTTTGATGGGAGACATTGAGGGGAAGTCCTCCGGGCGCCGGTTTGTTATGATGGCCGACGCAGACCAACAACCAGCACGGCAACCGCTTTCAAACTCTGATTTTGAAAGAGATGTCAGGCGGCCTTAACGGGCGGCCATTCAGAGATGTCAAGCCGCTTTGGTAATGAGCGCCTCTCTCCTCCTCCTCTTCCTCCTCCTCCTCCTCCTCCTCCTCCTCCTCCTCCTCCTCCTCGCTGTCTGCCGAGCTGCTTTCTCATGCTGCTCATCATTGTCTGGCGTCTGCCTTTGAAAACATCACCGAGTGCCTCCATGCCAGCGAGGAGCCGGTCTCCTCCATGCCAGCGAGGAGCCGGTCTCCTCCATGCCAGCGAGGAGCCGGTCTCCTCCATGCCAGCGAGGAGCCGGTCTCCTCCATGCCAGCGAGGAGCCGGTCTCTTCCATGCCAGCGAGGAGCCGGTCTCCTCCATGCCAGCGAGGAGCCGGTCTCCTCCATGCCAGCGAGGAGCCCTTTCTCCCTTTCACACTTTTTTTTTTTTTTTTTCTTTCTCCAAAGGCAGAAACACTGCAAGGGGCATCCTCAATGCCTGGTTGGTTACCAGGAGGGGAGGGAAAGAAATGGATGTGAGGAGGGTGGGAAGAGAAGGAGAGATCGACATGGTGACGGTAGTATATATAAATATATATATATAGAGAGAGAGAGAGAGAGAGAGACTGGTAATGACGCAAACAGAGATTGGAGTTGTCTGGGAGATGCAGTGAAGAGCAGGTGTTGGAATAAGAAGGAGTAGGAGACAAATGAGACGCACAGACACGAGAAGAGAAAGGAGGGCGGGCAAAATTGTCACCGGCGCTGATGGAGTAAAAAGAGATTAGAAGGGGGAGAGACTTGGAGATAATAGGTGGCAGGAGAGAGAGATGGATGCCGTAAATATGAGCGGGGATGGAGTGTATAAGACAGTCATGGAGAGTGAGGACATCTTTGGCAGATAGCAGTCTGTGCCCTACTTACGTCTGACATTTGAGGGGAAATGGAGACGCTCCACTCGGGAATGCCAAGAACACAAGAAGAATTTGAAGAGAAGAACGTTAACCCAACAAAAGAAAAAGGGTGGATTCATTTGTCAAGCCATATATTTGTATTGTATGTACCGAATCAGCTTCTGATGCATCGCAGAATGGCAAATCAGTCCTTACTGCGCAAAACAAATGTCAGTGAAGCATTTCTGGTCCCACTTTGAGGAGTAGGAGTATTTTTATAAACTTTCTCAGCGGAAGAAATGATTCCTATTTTGGTCAATATTTAGCAGAGGCGAGGAAATGGTGGCCAGGCTGTGACGTTCAGTAGGAAGAACAAAAAGATACCAAAAGATATGTCGGAGATAGATGAACCAACCCTTTGAGTAGAAGTAAATCAAGGTGTGACAGCTCTTACAGTGACGGGATTCATACCATGGAAATCTCACTTTTACCAGCGCAAGTGCAAAATCTGTGAAATGAGATCAGAAGAGAAAACATTTGAATCAGCAAGTCATTGAGAGCTCCCTTCCTGCGCCACGTGCCGCTGCATCAGAATGTATCCCAGCGTCTCCGCGGCTTTAGACCTGCTAAGGGGCGTCATGTTTGCTTCTCAAAAGGAATATTTCAGACAGAGGGTTGACGCCGGTATATTCAGACTGATGGCATGAGAGCAAACGTTAAAATAAATAAGCATGTAAACATGTAGAAACCCACATGCTGAACCTGAACATGAGCACAATATGTTAAGTCTTTGAAAAAGAAATGTAAAATGACAATTTAATTTTCTTTTTATTATTGCCTGCATGTATGGAAAATAAGGTTGCACTGTTTTTTTATTATGATTATTGCATTTTAAATATTTTTTATCTGTTTTATTTTAATACAAAATGTAATATCAGGTATTGACATTGGAAATGAAATGTCAAACAACGTTTACATTTTCATTTTAATATGGTCCTAGAACTACAATGCCAGTATGTGAAAATTAAAAATGCTAATGGATTTATTCCATTTTAATGTGTACATGTTTCACATATGTATGCATATGTGAAACATGTGTCAAGTTTGCTACTTCTATTAATTTACATTCACTTTTTTAAGCCATGAGTTTCTTGCACGTGTTTACCAGCAGTCTCAGTTTTGTTGAGTCTCATTATGATATTAACAGTGGATATAATCAATGGACGCCACAAGAATAACTCAAGTCCTCCTCTTATCTGAAGCAGAAGAATAATGATAAATGTGAGCACTGGGTTTGTTAATGAACAGCAAAATACTTTTTAGGAAGAATATACTGTAAAGTCTGCACCTTCCTTTTACAAAAATCAAATTTATTTAAATGTTCCATAAATATTTCATCGTTGGGTTCCCGTGAGCTTAATGCTTCTTCCCCATATTGCTCAACTTTATTTATATAGGACCTTTCAAATCCACAATAACACATGAAAGCAATCCACTCAAAGTTTGGGGGCCGCAATCTCCGAGGCACAGCCCACTGCAACTGTAAGCCGAGGGCTGGGAACCACCGAGGGGCCCCGATCAGAAGACTTCAGCCATCACACAGATTTTAAATTGGATTCTGAATTTGAGGAGCGAGCCAGTGTAAAGGCAGCAATATTGGTTTCATATATGAGACCTTCTTTACGGGGCCTGGTGAAAAGGTTGAGGCGGCCTTCTGGAGCACTGCCGTCCCGGATTAGATCGTCTGGATCCTTTCTCGTCCAAAGCGACGCTCATCGCTCTACAGCTCTGCTGATTGATTGGAAAACTGCGTTCTTTTGTCAAAGTTTACTCTATAATAAAACTCTATATAAACTCTTCAATAAAAAATAAAAAAAATGTGTCGCTGGCATGGTTTTGTAGGCTGAAGACGGGCGCTGTAAACTGGTATTGATCAGCTTCCCCATCAGCCTCCTGCATTCTACACAATGATGCCGTTCTCAGCCCCGTGAGCAGTGAACTAAACGGGAAGTTGCCGAAGTCACCGAACAATCCGGGGACCGTCGCTTCTCTGCGGCTGGGGGATTGTGGAGGCCGCCAATTTAGTTGTGCGGGCGCCAGAAGCTTCTGCAAATCAATATGTCGGCGAGGTAGCTGCCGGTCGGTTCCAGCGACTTCAAAAAGGTTCTCCGCAGGTGTTGTTGCGGAACAGCAGGGAAGTTGGTATGAGCCTGACGACTGCAACACTCCTCAGTTAAGCTCGGTTGGCGAGGCGAGCGTCTCCTTTGCCAGACATCTCACTTCCTAATCCTTGGCAATTCCATTCAAACACGTGCCATATATTAGTCAGTGTGCATTATCTGCACCAACCAGAGGAATCGTTTTAGTTTTGCCTTCGTCGTCAATGGACCAGGTGGAATGATGGCTGCTATATTATATATGGTTTATTTCAGTCAACAAATCTCATGTAAAACAATGAATCCAACAATGTGATGGTCGTCTATAAATAGTTTTCTTTCTTTTCAACTGCTGGACCCTTTTCTTTTCTTTAAATAGCCAGTGTGGCTTTTCCATGGGATCTATTAACAAAAATGGAATATAGTATTCATACCTCTGTTTTCATTACTGTATAATCACTTGGAACTAAGAATTGTGGTGTTTGCATTAGCTTTGAATGAGCCCTTTATATCTACATCGGTCCCTAGAGGGGACAAACCCACCAGAGGCCTTTTTTGTGTTTTACGGTCCCTGAACGTAGTTGTGAAACTGCGTTATCGTGAGGCGCTACTTAAAAAGCTGTGACGATGGTAAGGATGGAGTTATACTCAACCTCACCACTAGAAGCCACCAAATCTTCCACACTGTCCCTTTAAAACACATGACTGATGTGTCATGCGCCATGACTGTTACACTCACTGTTTCATGTTTGGTCATGGAAATATGGTTTAAAGTCATGGAAATATGGTTTAAAGTCATGGAAATATGGTTTAAAGTCATGGAAATATGGTTTAAAGTCATGGAAATATGGTTTAAAGTCATGGAAATCCATTGGTCAGAATGTGTATGAACCCTGACACTAACAAACCGTCTTCATAATCGTACTGACTTTATAAATGCAGTCACAACACTTTACAGGTGCGTAGCTGGGATAAAAGGGAAGGCGGCGTTTGAAGATGGGCATGGTCTAAACAAGGGGACCATGAGAAGTCAACGTTGTCTTGTTGATGTATTGAGGAACTGCAATATGATATATAATATAATACTGCAGTATGAAAATACTTTGCCATGTGTTTATATACGTATGTCTGCATGTTTATATATGTATGTCTGCATGTTTATATATGTATGTCTGCATGTTTATATATGTATGTCTGCATGTTTATATATGTATGTCTGCATGTTTATATATGTATGTCTGCATGTTTATATATGTATGTCTGCATGTTTATATACGTATGTCTGCATGTTTATATATGTATGTCTGCATGTTTATATATGTATGTCTGCATGTTTATATATGTATGTCTGCATGTTTATATATGTATGTCTGCATGTTTATATATGTATGTCTGCATGTTTATATACGTATGTCTGCATGTTTATATATGTCTGTCTGCATGTTTATATATGTCTGTCTGCATGTGTGTAGTTGGGCTCAAAATGAAGGTTGAGTGGAAGATGGGTGTGGTCCGAGCCGGGTAGCCGGACATAGGGGAGAGGAAGTGGGGGAGTACTTCACGCCGTAGCCGATCCGGCGTCCCGATCACAAGAGGATCTCTAATTTTAGGGTTTAAATAATGTTGCTATTTCCGTGGCTTCCAAAGATAAAACAACCGTGTTCCAGATCTGCCTTCAGACCTCCTGGATTAATCAAGCGTGTAGTTAGACACCTTTGATCGGCCAACTGATCACATCGTGGCTGACAAGAGAACTCTTTAGGGTGATAGTGGAGCGGCCAAGCTCCTATTAGTGTCCATCAGCCGCTGCGCTAGAAGCCAGACGACAGTGTAGCTGTTTGGAGAGACCACAGACTCGGTGCCAGAGGGGAGAGGAGAGATCTGTGCCCCGCTAGTTGCATCTCCTCTGCCAGTCCGTGTCTGAGGCCAAGCTGAGCTGCTGCCCCAAGCCAAAGGTGTGATAGCGCCCGCAATCAAGAGTATAGTACCTTTCCAAAAAAAAGAAAATGGCAGGCAGAAGAGACAGGAAAGATATGGTGGAAAATCAATCCACTTGGTCTGTTTTGTGAAATCAAACTGAATGTGTTCCATGTGTGCAGGACTGCTGCTTCTAATGAAACATGTGGGACACAAACGTCCCGAAGTTCAGGTCAGACATGGTGGACCTGACTCAAAACAGGGGAGGGAAATACTCCAGTCTCTCTTCCTGTGAAAGACCTCTAGCTGTCAGTCACGACAGATGAGTTCAGTGAGGTTACGACAGACGGCAAAACGGGAGGCGAGAAACAAGTGAAGCTGTGTGCTGAATGTGTAAAATGATGTTTATCTCTGGAACCAACAGAGGAAAAAAAATGAAATATAGCCGTGATGCGAAAATGCCGACCGTGAATGACAAATTAAGAGTCATCTTCTGCGACAGGTTATCAGCAGACGCTGAAATTCATTCCTGCTCTGACTCTTCCTGGGCTTCATATAAATGAACAGCTCTCTCTCACACATTGCTCATAAACCAGGCATATGCACCCCCCTCTTTCCCCCCTCCCCCAAATTACTCATCAGAGGAATCTTCTGCATGGCTGAAAAACGCAGTGATAGAAAACACCTATACGTCTGGCGGGCAATAATGCTTTTCATGTTCAGCTCTATTGCTCTCAGGATATCGACACGGCCAGACTTCCCCCAGCCCGGCTGTTTTGCATCGGGACCCCGAGCGTGAAGGAACGTCGAGAACAGACGACCTCAAGGAGATTCAGAACCCTGACAGAGGGGGATCTGACCTTTTTGCCTTTTGTGGATGTGTGGACTTGTTATTGTCGGCCGCATCCCCAACAGTGTCCGTCGTGTGGTGGAAGGAAGGAAGCGAGCAGGCTCGGTTACCATGGCGATCACCCATCCTCTCCTCTCTCGACCGCCAAACAGAAATGGACCGACGGCAGCAGAGATGTGGAGAGGGATGAGTGTCTCTCAGAGGAGCGCATTAAAGCGGAGAGCAACCTTCAGGGTGAGGCTGGGCTCACAGAGAGGGTGAAGAAAGATGAAGCCTCCTGGAGAGACGGCATACATTACAACGCTCCTTTGTGAGCGTTGGTGATGAACTGTTTGTGGCTGCGGGCAGCGCTTCTCCTCCCTGTATCCTCTACTGCAGACTCATATTCACACACAACTAAAGCAGGGGATTACGCAAGTGTTGCTTTTTATTGCAATGGAATATAAATATGCCACTGATTGAAAAACTATCATATCCTACTGTTGTTCTCTCCTCCATCAGCAAACGGCACAAACGCGTTCCATGAGTTCTATATTTCTGTGCGGCGTGCATCAAGTGCTGGGTTCATTTCAGTCAACGGCCTCTTAGCTCTTTCATCTAAACTGTCCACTGCTGCCTTTTCTTTTCATTGTTTTCTCTGCGTGTGCAATCTGAAGCGCGGATTGGAAACCTGTTTGAGTCTGTAATTGGTGCTACGAGGCGTGATGACAAGACAGATTATTATTATTTATTTCTTCTTCTCTTTGATAATATAACTTCTGCTGGCCACTACGCCTGCTGTTTCATTTCTCATATCTGGGATTCATTAACACAGAAAGCCAGCTCACTCAAGACCACGTCCTCCCCTGCAGAGAGCTGCGTACTGGCAGCTCCTGACTGGCCGGAGACGCCGAGTTCTCCGGCATTATACTTTGAGACACTCGGGGAATCCACGGAGAGTTTCTTAGTCTGCAAACTGAGAGAGACTTACGAGTAATTCAATGAAGCACCTGTTTGCCAGGATAGCTAATTAAATCAGCTTTTGCTGTGTGTGTGTGTGTGTGTGTGTGTGTGTGAGTGTGTGTGTGTGTGTGTGAATGTGTGAGCTCCACGCATGCACAAATGGGCGGGCGAGCGGTTCATAGTGAACAGCGTGTGTGTGTGTGTGTGTGTGTGTGTGGTGTTTTACTTGGGGTGTTTCTCATTTCTCCTTATTTTGTGCCACCTCCATTTCCTCACACCTCCAACTCCCGGCTTGTGACCCCGGAAATCGATCGCAGCGCTTCCCTTGAAGGACGTCCCACTTCTTTAGAATGAAAAGCCAGGGAGTGCTTCTGCAGAGCGTCTTCGGCTCAAGTAAACATATACAAGCTGTCCTGACCTCAAACCACGGCTGGATGCAACAGCTCCTCTGTTTATTCATAAATTGTGTTTATTGAATCTGATATGCGATCAAACCTTCTGCCGGTCAAGGTTCATGCAGCTCCTCGTGCGGCTCTGGTCTCACCGCATTGCCTCAGGACATTCAGCTGCAGACGTCAAATGAAATCAATACTAACATGCAGCACTAATTCACTGTATGTCGTGTTGTCACAGAGAAAGACCGGACTGTGTTTGTGTGCCGATAAGAAATATCAACCGGTCCTAAATTAATAAATCTGTCACTCTTTATTTGCGGAGTACTTTTCGTACAAGCATTTGTAGTGCAGAATAAAATATGAGGTTGTTATTACATATAGAGTGTGTGTGTGTGTGTGTGTGTTGAATAAATATGCACGCCGTCCGATCGTTCTTGTCACCTTATGCCACGTCGTGAAATTGAATTAATAGTGAATATATATGAGATGTCATGAGCGGCGTTATGCTCCTCTGACGGAGATCAGAAAACACGGCGGCGTACCTTAAACACAAAAGGACAGCTCATATTGAAATGACGAGTTCCTCCCGCCTCGTTCCTGGAGGAAGAGAGAGCCCCGTTGAACTCTGGGAGCATGTGCGCTTCGCGTCCAAACACATTCGTGTGCGACTCGAGTTGTTCAGGAGAACCCGGGGGATTGGCGCTAACGCGTGTCGGTTCACACATGTCTGCACATGTCTCTCTCGGCACGCCCCGCCGTGCGTTTGCAAAACACGGCAGCAAATCGGTCGCCCGTCGCGCGGAGCGGCTGCCATCTGATGATGAGGCCGAGGACCTGTTGAGCACGACCGGGCGCTCTGGCGTTTAGATTTGTCGCTGCGTGACGGAGGATGGCTCCGATTCACCGCTCACCCGTCACTGTTTTTTATTTGTGTCTCATCGACGGCAAGTGCCAGCAGGGACGCAATCGGCAGCCGGCGCCCCGGGGAGGCGTCGGACGGCTTTCTACAAAGTGCGAGCCGTGCAGCGAAAGCACTGACAGCTCTTCAAGCAGGAGAGCCAGGGAACCGCAATCTCCCTAAATACCAGGCTGAGATCCGGTAAATGGGAGCGTGCATCACGACTGCATCAACAGCAATGAACTGGTTATCTGGAGGTTTGGAGCACGACTGACACCATCGTGGAGAAAAATAAATCTCCTTTTCGTCATGGAGATTAGTATTTCAACCACGGAGGAGATCTTGGTCAGAGCTGCTTTGTTTATTTCCGCCAGGGAATGATGCATCCGTGTGTTTGAGACCTCGTCTCTCCGTCTGTCCGAGGATGATCTGCTGCCGGACCCATCAGACTCGGACTGCTTGTGTTGTGCTCGTCTACGACCTTACGCTCCTGTGGTCGCAGCATTCACAGTCGTGCAGGTTTTAAGACACTTCTTGGCTTCGATCGGAGGTTGAGCTCAGCCGATGCAGAAGCTGTGTAGACCGAACAAGATTTATTCAACTGACGGAGACCTCCCCTCCACTGAGTTCACTGTTCTGTTGTTTTGCCGGTGAGTCAAAGTGACCACAGCTACAAAGCGGTCAGTGTTTTGTTCTCACCTCATTTTGTCTTTGTTCGATTTATTAACCAAGGAAATGTTTTAGTTTTTTCAAAACATTGCTGAAACTTTAGCCTAAAGGAAAAAGCAATGCCTGTATGTTCAGCATCTGTCTCTAATAGTGAACTGGACATGAAACTATAAACCATTTGTTAAGTTACTCTACGGATGGATCTGTCTCCTGTAGTTGTTGCTGTGATGTCAGGACAACAACACAAACAAATGGATCAGATGTGCCGCAGAGGGACCGCTGTTAGTGTTTACTCACTCACTCCCTCTCTGGGCACAAGTTTATTTCTCCTTTTACCAATGTAGGAGCTTTTCAGCTGTGACATGTTGCGCTCGCTGCCGGCCTCGTGCCGCACCCGTTTCCTTGGATGCTGGCGCCGATCGGCGGCCCCAGAACCTGCAGCGTAAAGATTGTTGAGCGGCACCGGCGCACCAGCATGGAGCTACTGCAACTCTGTGGCTTCCCCACAGCTTGTGTGTTTGGTTTGTTTTTTGGGGCCAACATGCAGAGCTCTAGGCGATCAGTACGGATCGGCAGCAACAATTACGCCTGTTCAGAGCCACCGTGTGCATGAGGCAAATGCCGACGCCTTCAAGAATAATTGGGCTCAATTTGGACTGATGACGACGTTCACAGAGAAATAATTGTGTTTGTGTGAATATGGTGTTTTTGTTTTTTGCATTCATAATGTGTAATCTAAAGCAGGGGACATATGGTTGTTTCCTTCATGAGAACCGTATCTGTTATTTTATAGACCAGTGCACCGCCTACAATATGCAGCATATTTCTGCCAATAACCTTGACTTAGTAATGACTTGAGCCTCCAACACTGAACACATGAAGCACAGATGTGAGGAAGGAAGCATCAGAGAAACAAGACGCACTTCTGAGTAACACAAGAAAACTTCACTCTTTTCTTTCTATTAATAAATATTCTGTTTTTCCACCAACCACTGAAATGTAATTAGACTGTAAACACAATAAGACGACAGATAAAATATATATATATATAATATGCTGTGACCTATCCCATATCAAAGTTGTATGTGTTGTTCTTGCATATATTTATTTATATATTTCTTTCCCGTAAAGCAAAAAAGTGCAGCTTAGAGTAACTTATAGTCACATGAATTATAACTGTCATTATAACATAGTATTTAAAAAAAGTATGTATGATCCTCTCAATACATATATATATATATATATATATATATATATATATATATATATATGTATACATATATATATATATATATATATATATATATATATGTGTATATATATATATATATATATATATATATATATATGTATATATATATATATATATATATGTATATACATATATATATATATATATTGAGAGGATCATATATATATATACATATATATATGTATATATATATATGTATTGAGAGGATCATATATATATATACGTATATATATGTATATATATATATGTATATATATATATATATATGTATATCATCACTTATTAAACGTATATGTCATTACCAAATGCTTTATAATGTTTTAAAGCATTGTGAATATTTATGAGTGCTTATATATATATATATATATATATATATTATAGTGCATTATACGTTCATGTATAATACGTCACGGATAATGAACGTCATAGATACCCATATTTCATATCATTGAAAGTATAGCACACACACTTTCCGTCATAATGAATTACAGTTTCAAGCTTTCCTGTCGTCCTGATCTCAGTGCATCTCCCCGCCCAGAAACACAGGAAACGTACACACGAGAGCACAGATCCTCCGCCGGCCGGCGCCGCTGCCAGGCCTCTTGTGAGCGGCGTCGGGGCTCCTCCCCCGGCGAGCGGGGCAGGCGGGAGGCGTTGGCATGAGTTGACTTTCCCCCGGTGGAGTGTGATCCGCCGCCGAGGGGGTTGCTGACCGGCTCCCCCTCGGGCTAGAGCCGGTCCCTCGTGGCCTCGGTCATCACAGGCATCCGTCAAGCCAACGCGCATGGAGGCGCATGGAGGCGCGTGGCGCTCCCGTGAACCGGCCTTCTAATCTGGGTGAATTCATTAGTTGCATAATTGTTTTCTTCTCCATTCGCACACACGGACTGCGGAACCACACGGCTTATTGTAAAGAGGGCTAAGAAAGACGAGGGCGGCAGACGAAGTCCTTTAATGGAGTGATTACAACCCTCTCGCTCTAATGTGCCGTAATCGGATAATGTCCCGGCCTCAAGGAGTTCACTCCGGGAGATAACATCGGTCTCTTGCTCGGGGAGTAATCAACAAGCTATCTCCTCCGCCTCCCCACAGGCGTCATGGTTACGAGCTCCATCGTTGCGTAGAGGGATTTTTTTATTTATTTTTCCATGAACGCCCGGGCGCCTTTTTCCGCTCAGAGGATCCACTAATTTATGTATTCATTCCTTTTTGTCTCGACTACAAAGGCCCTAGCGTGTCCCAGTTCTTTATATTTCCCCTCAGCTGTTGGATCTTGAGCCGCTTGCCAGGCAGGACGCCGTAACTCGCACAAACCGGTCCGCCCACAGCCTCTGAAGTTCCCCCCTCTTTGTGTGAGGGTCCACTCATGCACGTGAGCACTTTTAGTGCATCTCTTTTAATGAGTTTGATTTGTTATGATTCTCAGAAACTATTTGAAGAGCCTTTCAGAGTGGACTCATCGAGGATCGTCTGTGCTTCCATGACCTTCCTGCCCAAAGGAAAGTGTTTGTTGCTTTGACTTTCTCTCAGAGACAAGAGCACATGGCAGAGCCCAGCAAGTAGCAATCATTTGGTTGGACTTTTGTCCGAGGAAAAAAGCAAACTCTGGCAACTCTAAAATACCAACTGCGCCCTCTCAAAAAATGTGCGAGATCTCTCCGGCGAGGGCGTTTGAAGCCCGGAAACGCTCCCGGTGTTGGTGGCCGAGGTCATCGCGCTCAGTGTAGAGCTGGTGCTCAGCCAGGACGGCTCCTCCAGAGAAACCTTCTGTTCACGAGCCTGGAGAGTGAATTTGTGTTGGTCAGGGTGTTGAATTATTATTTCTTCATAAACTCTGAGATTTGTTGGAATGTTTTGACTTGATGCATCTTCAGGCATTCAGCAGAGTTTATTATTAAAACATGGTATTGATGCTGGTTGTGTTAATGAGCTCCAATTAGCTCCATGATGAAAGCATTATAAATATACTCATTAAGTACTTCATTACTTTTTTATGCAAGAGTGGTTTATTAGTGCTAATTGATGTCTTAATTGCAATTGATTACTTTATTTGTGTAATAAGCATTGATAGATTATTGACACTGGGCGCTTAGTGTTAGCAGTCATTGTATTTACTTTCACAGTTTCATTTTCTAACAAAAAAAGAGTTTGTAAAATCAGTTGAAAGGGAAAACGATTGTGATCGTATTTGTATTTGTTTAACTCTGACTTAAAGACGATACGTTTCCTTTTGCTTCTGACGGACAACGCAGCTTCCGGACTGATGGCAGAGGCTCGAGGTTAAATCGTCCATGACTCACACGATGTGGCGTTTGGCGGGAAAACGATGGCGAATGGCGGCGCGTTGGAGGAGCGGCGTGTTGCCCCCCCCCCCCTTCCCCCTCCTTCCCCCCTCCCCCGTGTAACTTCATAATAATACCACCGAACGCTCTGCTGTTGCGTTGGATGGAGAGAAAAAAATCAAATGAGGGAGAACATAACGTGAACAATATTGACAATTGCAGAAAATGAAAACGAGGTATTCCCAGGTGCATGCTGGGTCGCCTACTGGAATTGCGAGGGGAAAAACACGCAGTACATGTTTTGAATGAGAAGAGGTTTGTCGGAGACGTTCAGGTGGAGCCCGTGAGGCGAGGCGGACCTGCTGCTTCTGACGGGGCAAATACGTATAAAGGGAAAAAAAGAAACTACACATTTATGATTAACGGCCCATTTGGGAGGCACCCTTCTGGCAGCGGTTGGTTTCAGCGCCGTCTATGAACAAGCCGGCATGCATGGCCTGAGGCTCCAGTCCACCACTACCCCTCTCCAGACCGCGGCTCAGGCTGCTGGGTAACGCAGTGTCAGCGGTGCCGCATCAAACCCCGCGCCCGGCTCGTGCGACAGTATACGCTGACTTATTAAAGTCAAATAAAATATGTTATCAATAATGATAAGCGCACACAAATGGAAGGCTGATGGGTTCGGCGCTATGTAAGATTAGCCAGGCAGACGGACACAGATATGCACACGCCCACTCACGCAGACCGAATGCATGATCTCCTGGTGGAGACAGTGAAGCAGCTGCAGGCTGTTTGTTAACTGTAAGTGAGACAAAGCACCACCAGATCCCTGCTGTGGGCTCTTCTACACTGGGAACTCTTTCTGCTGAACAATGGACAACAGTGAAAGACGGTTTTAAACTCTCTCAAAATAGATGATAACTTTTACACTAATAGCTCTACTGGAATAATAACAGGAAAGCTGCTTAACAGTAGAAGGCTTTTTGGGGTTTAAAGTGGACGATTTCCAGAAACCCTTTAATGAGATGATCAATGGCTTTTTGAATGTGGGGAAAATGTCAGTATATTACAGTTATTACATCTCTTGAATTTAATTTAACAACAAGTAGTTTTTAGCCACAATGCAAGTGGGAATCTCTTTGAAAATGAACAAGTTTGGGTTTTAATAATTGATTACGATGCAATTTCTTTAGATACGTTGACGGGAAATCAACAATGTATTTGTTATATGGCTTTCAGATGAATTGTTAAATCTTTTGACAGAGACAATGTCTCTAAATGGAGATGCATTGCAAATATAAAAACATGATCCTGTTCTATTGATCCATTGTTTTTGTTTTCTGTATATTTCAAAGGAAGTGATTAATGAATCAGACCGGCATCGTCAACACAACAAGTTATGACTAAAAAAGGGAATCAGTCTAGGATTACAAAC
The DNA here is from genome assembly GCF_910589615.1 of Taurulus bubalis. Lineage (NCBI taxonomy): Eukaryota > Metazoa > Chordata > Actinopteri > Perciformes > Cottidae > Taurulus > Taurulus bubalis. The sequence goes on along the minus strand of NC_136592.1, from coordinate 33,517,571 downwards.
ATGTTGGCGTTTGGAGGTATGAACATCGTTATCTCAGCCTCAGAAAAGATATGAGCTCTTATAATGCCAAGAAAAAAGGTCATTTTATACCTACTCTTCGTTTATATAGAATATTTTTTTTTATCTGAATTGATCATTGGCTGTCAAAATCACTTTCCATTCCATGTCAGTTATCTCACACCTGGTTGACCCAGTTTGTTTCTTGCTCTGAAATAAAATCCTCGTTAGACATAATTACTATTGCAACAAAAAATAAATTCTACTACGAGCATTGTTTGAAAAACAATGATCTAGATCTCATTGCGTTGACATATTTGCTTGACAAGAAGAAACAATGGCTCATGAAAGTGTGTGGCATTGTGAGAACAGAAAAAGGACATCTTGAATATTTGGTTAATTATACCCGAGGTAATTAGCAGAGGGCTGCGGCCTCTCTGACCCGTGAAGTGGCGGAGCTTTACATCCTCGTTTCCACTGTGCCGTCTAATTCATTAGTGTCATTAAACAGATGCTGACTTCTTGGTCCTCAATAACGGCGTCGCAGACGGGAACGTGGTGCAAACATTGCTGTTCAGACAGCTCATTAAATGCTAAAGACACAAAGTACAATTGGTGCCTCGAAGTGGAACAAAGACCTGGACGAACGACAAAGCCTACACGCGTGGCGAGAGACACACGCGTGGCCTCTGTGTCTGTTCCGCCACCATCAGTGGGAGGAGTGGTCCTGTCCACGTTTCAAATCCTTTTCTTATTCCATGTAATGTGTTGAACGCACAGGTCGAGCAACAGCTTTACCCCCGAGCACAGATCTCCAGAGAAAATCCACAGTATATATGTGGTTCTCTCAGTGCATGTCATTGTTATTATGCATTATGCCGGCTGCGGTGGGCTGCAGGGCCTCATCATCGTGTGCAGCACCCTGCTGGACGCTGGCGCTCGCTGCACGCCCTCCGCTCTCCTGCTCCGCCGTAATGTTGCTGTTGACATCCAGGTCTTTTTGTCAGAGCGCAGCAAGGCCACAACAACATCCGATCTCCAGCTGTTCAGTCGCTGACAACAACAACAAAACAACAAAACAGGGAATCAATCAAACCGGTGGTCCAGGTGTTGTCGAGAGCCTTGAAATAAAAACATTTCAAAAGGAAAAACTCACCAGTGGAAATTACTAAAATGAAAATGATTGGCACATTGGCAGATTTCCTGGACTGACTACTGTCCAACCAACTGACACTGCAGCCGTTAATTCTTCCCACAGTGAGAATAAACTCAAAGCCAGTATTTCTCATATGTTTTGAGATCGAGGCCATTATTAAAAGCGGAAATCTGAAGCGTCACTTCTAAACAAAGCACAACTCTTTTGAGGAAACATACCCACTGAAAACAGAGCTGCTCCTTCAATCCAGTACTACTCTCTACACTGAATCACAACGCAAGTTCAAACTGTTCTGATGTTCTTGGAGGTTGAAGGGAGGGAGTCGCTGCTGGGAGCTCTGGTCCTCACTGGTGTGTGATGAACATACAGAGAAACAACGGCTCGCCAAACGGAGAGTCCAACATCTATGGAAAACAAAGAAGCTCCATCTTATCGACATTCAAGCCTGCATGTAATTCCCATCGAGCCAATGTCTGTTCACTTTGTAATGCTACATGAGAATACAAATATAAAACAACTCTGAACAAACGAGCGGCCGTGGGTCTTGTCCTTGAGACAGAAGAGCGGAGCCACAACGAAAAAATATTATTGATGTCACCAAGGCTCCGTTTTCTAGTTCTGCAGGAAATGTGTCTGAAGTCTTTCCACACGTTAAATCCATGTCTATTCGTATGTCTATTCCCAGATGGTTTCCTTTACAATCACTGAATCTTTAGTTCTTCTTTAGTTGAAAGAATATAAAAAACATGCAACTTTTCTTTGAAGAAAGGGTGTAAATGAAGGCGAATTATCCTCACATTCATTGTTGTTTCATGTCCAAATGGACAATGAGCCCATTTCCAAACGCACATTTAATATTAAATCAAACATCCGTCATTCAGTTAGTACATGTGCACGTTATCACTGCGGTGGTGGAGACTCCATCTCTGTATCACTATACATTCTCGCAGTAAAGCGTTTCATTATTTTGAGCAAAAGCACCACAAACAATAAAAGCGTGAAATCACTCGTATGAATCAGAGATAAATTGTTCAGTGTTTAGTTCCCCCTCGCTCCAGATGTTTAATATGCTTTTTTATGCACGGCCCCATGTCATGGTTGCTTTGCTTTGTGAGATGCATTCACATTGGGTAACACCTACATATTCTCTTGTTTTTATCACATAATCACATTAGTCATTTTTTTCTTTGTTTTGACGGTATTTCATATTGTTCAGTAATCATGCACCATTTGCTTGTACTTATTCAATTACTTATCCGACTGATCGGCGCTGCTCATTACGGTTAAAGAAAAGCACCTTTCCTGGTCATCGTTGTCTGTAGACTGCGTACTGTCTCCTGGCTGGAACAGTCAAAGACTCATTTCACAGTCTGCACAGCGCATTCAGCCACAGCTGTGCTGTGGCTTCCCCTCCGGTGTGGGCGGGGTATTGCTGCTGCTGCTACCATGGAAGGGAATTGGAAAGACTGAGCACAAACATTCTGGCAATTCTTGATCTTTGGACTGTTTTCATTGTTTAGTATTCTATTGGTTGGTGCGTCTACTATTGAATTTGGCTTAAAAAAAAAAAAATTAACCCCTGCTTCAATGAAATAAGAGCAGACAAACACAACTATGCAATTCAAAAAGGGAATGAAATACCGACTGGCAACATTAACATAGAAGGCCGGTAACGGTTTCAAAAGGTATGAATTCTTCACATCCCATAATACCGGTGCTGCGTAGCCGTGACGACAAGCTCTTCGGCAGGCAGCAACATTTCATGAATCTTACTAAATGCCGTGATATGAAGTGTTGGCCCTAAAGGCAGTCAAATGAATGTGCTCGCGTTTATGAAAAATCGTTTTTTAAAGGTACGTTGTGAGAAATAATGAAGCACGTTTGGCATATAAAGGAGATCAACAATGTCTCATTCAATGTCTCGCTCATTAATGTAAAAAGAAGCGTGGGGATTGGATCATGTGCAGCGGACCCAACGACGACCATCTTCCTGACCTCCCCGGAGGAGAGCCCAGATGGGAACTGAACTAATTCAGCTTGGACCCAGGGCTCCGCTACCCAGTCTGCCCTTGTCTGCTGTCCGGTTTCAGGAAAAGACTTCAGGCTAACCCCGCCATGGGAGGCTGTTGAGCCCACATCATTACGGAGACCTGGCTGCAATGTGGAATTCTGGATCACGCTTTGACGGTGGACTGCAGGACAGAGTGCAGGGTTAGACTCTAGAGGGGGTGGACTCTACATCAATGATGCTTGGTGCTCTGACATTGTCAAAGTCAATGGACAACATTTCCCTGATGCTGGACATATTATCTGCCCAAAGAAGTGTTTTTATTGCTCATGTTTTCATTCGTGCAGATACAAATAAAAAGAAATGCACCGCAGGAATGCATTACTGTTTTAGTCTTCTGTTTGGTCACGAGGCTACAGCTGTAACCCTGTGCTGCAGAATGATATAATAATGATAATAATAAAGGATCCTCGAATCCTTGAAAAGATGTTACTGATTCTGTAAGTCTCAGATCCTCAGTCAGGGACTTCCAGAGCCGAGAGGTGCTGACTGCAGAGGCGTGGTAACCTTTAGTTTGGAGCCAGGACAGCCAGCAGAATCCCAGGCTCTGACTCGTAGGGGAATGAAGGTATGGAATGTAACTCGGAGCTGAGCCATGAAAGTTATTATTAAACTCATTAAATTAATTCTAAAAAAGCTCTTAACATTCGTGGACAGGCAGCAAAGGTGTTTTTCTAAATAGGGATCGACCTCATGGGACAAGAGAGAATTATATTTCATTTGTTTGTATTTAGCTGAAGAAGCTTTTGGGCATCCAGCACTTTATGTTGCGACAGACAGAAAATAATAACGGATGAATTAAGCCAACTTCACTGTTTTCTAATGGGACATACGTTTTAGTAATCTGCATAACAATGGTATTGCATATTGTGTTTACTGTGTATGATCTGTCCCAGTGGAAAGACGTGTACACAGAACAACAAGCATGGAGTCTTGTGAGCTCCGTGTAGTGAACCTACACTTGCAGCGTCTCCTGTGCTTCAGAGCTTCATAGTGGGTTCAGCTCATTGTTTAGCCGTCGGGCCCCAGTCACCAGGGAAATATGTTTCTAACTTTAACCTTCTGACCTTTGTAAGACACTGCTTCAGTAGGTTTGTTTTGCGTAAACCTAACCAGTCATTTTTGTACTGCACCACTTTGTATTGTGTGTTTCAGCAAGCGTGATACGAGGCTGATATGAAACCCATTTATGAAACCTGTGTCGACGTTCAATCTATGCAACAGTTTGCAGAACGGTCAAATTAATTCTGGCGACTGGGTTACAGCCCACAGCGGTTCTGATTCACACTCGCTCCTCTCAGAGCATCACAAAGCACTTTACTGGTGGTCCGCACCAAACAGCAGACACTGTAGAGACTGGCTGCTGGACACAGTGGAGCATGTGCAGCTAATCGCATTTTGACTCAGCAGGTGATGATGTGTAATATTTACAGTTTGTTTCCGCTGCCCCTAAGTGGCCCAAAAAAAACAAATCAGTGATGCAAGGTTTATAATTGAAATCACTGTGACAGAAAATCCTCCTGAAGAAAGAAGCCACAACAAGACGCTGCTTATCGGCCGGCTGAACGCAGCTTCACGCCGCCGCTCCAGCGGAGGCCGTCACCCCGTCAACAATGAATGGGTTGTAAATTGAAATATGAGGCAGTCAAATTGTTGGGACCCCGAAAAGCTTGTGTTGGCCCCGGGTAAATGCATAATGTTATAAGAGGATTTGGCAGAGAATGCAATTTGAATGGCTTGTTTTCCTCTGTCTCCCAGGCCTTTAGCTGCAATTGTATTATCTGTGGGAATTCTGCTCTCATCAACAGTTGGCCTGATTCGGTATGCGATGTCAACAACAGCCTCATCTGATTGAATCTGCCGCCGCACAGAGCGAGGAAAGTGTTTACCAGCTTGATTCAATGACACAGAATACGCAGAAATCGCTTTGGATTGAAATGTTTCTGCTTTTTTTTCTTCCTCGGAGGGGCAATAATCAAGTGCCATTTTACAAACACTTTTATTTGTATTTATGCATTCCTTCAACAAGCTAAATGTGGTAAAACAGACCAACTTGAGTGCTAGTGTGGGTTGTATAAGAGAAACAGATTAGTGCTTATTGACATTCCTTCCAACAACGAAGCCTCGTATTCATTTTTAATGAACATAATTTCCATTAAAAATATTTGTAACGATCCCTGTTATATCAGTCAGTATCTGTCAGTATCGGGCAGCACAAAGAGGGCAACACAGGGTAGCTTCAGGTACATAACAAGCTTTATTTTCGACAGGTAAAGCGCAGGTATGTCTGGGTTGTCGTTGCCTCGACTGTCAGCCATTCCATCGTCTCTGCTACCTGTCTCTCCACTCCTCCTCAGCCACTGCTGACACACACACACACACACACACACACACACACACACTTGCACCCAGCTGAGGCTGATCACACCTCATCCCGGCACCTGTTCCCTGAGTCGCTCCTCCCCCTCTGCAGCTGAGCTAACCACGCCCCTGCCACCACATCATTTAATACAGTTTAAGTCCTAATACAGAATCGATGTTTGGATGGGTCTACTTCCAGGTCGTCAGTAAGGGCAACATTCAAGGAAACTAATCTAAAAGACGGGTATCATCCACAGAATTAACTTTCATTCCGTTATTCTAATTTGTGTTAATGCAGAGCTTTAAAAGCTGCTTTAACCCCGACCATCGATCACGTAGCGATCATGTAGCGAATGCATGCGGTCCACATTGCCGGCAAACTCGTTGTAAGCACCGTCCTTGCCAAATTGGCCGGACCCTTTTGTGTAACGTGCATACAAATGTGGAAGGGAGAGCAAACGAGGCTCCAATTTAAAGGCCTTCGAATTCGGCAGTTTTTCAGCAACCTCAGGGGGAAAAGTGAAAATTGCTCCTGCCCACATCTGCAGTTCTGTTTACTTATGTTTCAAATTGAATGTCAAACTTACTTCTCTGTTTTTACCCTTGCACCCATTACAAGGGGACACGCCGTAACAGAACACTCTTTTTCTGTCGTTGTTTCTGTATCCCAAAACATGTGATTCATCAAGCCATCCCATGGAAACAGGTTCATTCAGAGAGACGGTGCGTTTTGAACATTAACCTTCTGGGGTCTAAGGTCATTTTCTCGATTTTACATCATTTCTTAAATTCACTTTTTATAGGCACTTGCATATGAGATACATACCCATGTGTTACATCAACAATTGCAGAACAATCTCAGCTCTCTATATAGTGAGGCACCATTGTCCCAAGGCACAAGTGTAAAGAGATCATTTGGCATGAGAAAACTTCCTCGCAGATACGTATGAAGAAGAGAACGAGCACGACATGTCCCCTTCAAGCATTTTACATCTGCAAGACAGTTCAGAAGCGTTTGGAATAATGTTGCTGATTAAATCATGTTTCACTTTAAATATGCGCATATAGTTATATAATATATATATGTATAGATTTATATTATACAGAGCAGTATGTATTGACACTGATTAGTGTCATCCAAGACAGAATCAGAGAACTAGATTAATCATATTTCCACAAAGCCAACAATCAGGAGTGTGCAGACCCCGATGTTCCCGTTCTTCCTCTGTCTAAGTACCAACGTACAAATCAAATATACATATATATATATATATATATATATATATATATATATATATATATATATATATATATGTGTATATATATATGTGTATATATATATATGTGTATATATATGTGTGTATATATATATATATATATATATATATATATATATATATATATATATATATATATACACACATATATATACACATATATATATATATGTATATATGTGTATATATATACTCTAAAAAAAAGCTGAGAAGGTTTGAGAAGTCCCTTTAATCTGACCCTCGGGAAACAGTTCTTCCTGTTATCCAGAGGAGGAGCGCAGCGTGGAAAACATTTGCAAATGGAAAGAAAAAGGAATACATCAACCCTGAATCAAAACTGAATAAATAGTAATAATAAAAACATTTCCAGATCTATTTCCACAGCGGCCTCACGGCCCGACACCAACTCACCTTGATTACTTCCCTGAGATTTGTTTTGCTTCAAGTTTCTCAGCTTTCTCTCATCAACGCTTCTTTTCTTAACTGAGCATATTAAAAATGGATTTTCCTCCCTTCAAGTTCAGATTCTCTGTGCTCCCACCTTACACACACACACACACACACACACACACACACACACACACACACACACACACACAACTCTCAGCGTCTGATGAACCTCCTGCTTGAATGAGCGCAATAGGTTTGAAAGTGAAATGAGACTTCATATCAAAGCCAGAAAAAAAAGTGCTTTGATTTTTCATCCGCTACCCCCAAATTTGGGCAAGGGGTTGTCATTGACTGCTCTTTTTCAAAGCAGATTTATTTCATGAATTTTCATCAAGCGCTGCTCTCAGCCATTACCGTCACACTATTTGAAATCACAGCCCATCACTCACCCGGACCCGGCAGCACGGCGTGTTCACCAGTTTGTGACTGCTCATCACTTTTCAAGCTGCTGCTGGTCTGTGATCAGCAGGGTGACGAGCCTCTGAGCCCGGGTCCTCCTCTCGGTACCTCCTGTTCTACAGTTCTTTGTCTCTCTCTCTCCCTCAGGCCAGTTCTTCTGGGTGAACAGCTCGGCCTTCGGCGGCCCCTGGGTGCTGAGTCCCTGGCTGTGGGGGGGCCCGGGCCCCTGTAGCCTGGACATGGCGTTGTTCCTCCACCCCAAGCAAAGTGGGCAATACACCATATGGCACATAGAGCGGGACAAACAGCCACACGCCCTCTTCTCCACCGACACGCTGCCGCGCATCACAGGGTAAGAGCTCGTCGTTCTATGCATGGAGAGTAGAATTGAACTTGCAATGGGAAGACGGAAAAATAATGATTTGAATAAATCGACTGAGCATCCATGGAGAAGACGTCCATGTCCGCTCACGCCTGACGGCCATAACGACGCACTGACCTTTCCCGTTGAATCAGCGTTGTTTGTGGACGTTCTAACAACATGCTGCGGTTCACTGACTCAGTCCTGCACACGGCGACGCTTTTCTGTTGGCGGAGCGTAGGAGGAGGCAGAAATAATCCCTGAACATGTTCTTTAATGCTGGCTAGAAAGTTTTGTTGGCTTGTTTTTTTGTTGTTTATATAATGTCTGAAGAAAAGAGTTTCTCAGATGTGCCCAGCACCGCTAGTTAACCAGCAGGACCGAGTTCACACCTGACAGAGAACCAGGCGCTCAGAGCAGAAGGGAAACGGAGGTGTGTAAACCTTTCCTGCAGGAAAAATGGATACTCCAGCATCGGCAACCGCTGCCGACTGCAAAGCAACCCCAAGTAGTCAGAGATGAAGAGTGTTGCTCATTGTGTTGCTTAACCTCTCCATCACTCTCTCGTTAAGGAATTCCATTAAAACGTAACGAGGTCCAGTCAGAGAGAACCTTCCAATTGAACTGGATGCATTTTAAATAGTATATACTCTGATAATAAATAGATGTCTTTCTCTCTTTTCAAGTAAAATAAGGAAAACATAAATATTTTGAAAAATGTATTTAACTGAACTGTTCATGCCCTGCAGCTTTATATTCATTTAATTCAGGTGTGATGTCAAAAACAACACTTGTTTCAGCTCTATTCCACTTTCTGTTTACTTGATTATTGGACAGTTTTAAATGCTGTGTTAGGATTCTGATCATATTGGACTCTTGGCTTTATTCTGCTGCACAATTATGTATCGGTTATAGATCCAGAGACAACGAGTGAGTGACCCCTGCTCTCGTAGCTTAGCCTGTTAGCAACATGTCCCCTCATCTCTCATCTCACCTTCTACTCCTGCAGTCGTCCACATCCATGCGGCCTGAATAGAAATCACAGCAGCGCTTTCCCTTCAGCCTCGTTCTCGTCACATGAAGGGAGGAACGACAGTAACTGTTGATTCAGCCCATCGGTGCATTTTACAACTCTAAGGATCTAACGATTTGAATAAAGACTATTGATTGTTGATTTAGAATTAAAATCAAATAAGATCTGCTAAATAGCAGGCGTCTCTTTCCCAATATAAGTCCAAGGAGTAAAGTATTTTGGGCACAGAGCTCTTCCTGGGAGCCGTAGCCCAAACGGTTTGCAGAAGGCTACGCTAAACTATTAGCAACGTTTCTACTCCACCCCCGTCCTAATCTTTCGATTCTGGCCCCCAGCACCACAGCGGTCATTTCCGACGCGATCAAAAGCCTTTTAATATGGAGAGAGAGAGAGAGAGAGAGAGAGAGAGAGAGGAAGGTTGTTCTAAACACGGCAGGGTAACACTCAGCTCCATGTGCTCCTCATCCTTGATCAGCAGGTCAGCTCTCCTCTCATTGGGGCTCTGCAGGGACCTGGGTCTCACACTGGGGGCCACATGGTGACGAGGCGGGACAGTACTCATCAAAAGGTTCTCTCTCCGTCCGCCCACGCCGTCGCTGCCGTTTGGAGACTTGCTCGGCCAAACTCCCCACGTAGCTTGACTCATCGCCTCAGAAGTGGGGGGCGATAACAGAAGCAAGGAGACCCCTGCTGATTGGCAGCCCTTGAATTCTCACTCTGTGTTTTGACATGTCTGGAAAGCAGCGGTCATTTAACAAAGTCCCCTTTACTCAAAGACAGATTAAAACTTAAGAGGCTTCATTTCAGTAATCAAACTCGGCACTATTTGGAATCTGCCGCCACGATCTGGAAGCATCATCATCACTGCTGAGTCTTCCTCTGCACGTCTTGTTATTAATGGGAAAATAAATTGCTTGAGTAAATACTGTTGCTGCTCTAACTTAAACAAGCTCTCGTTTGCTTCTTTACCGAGTTCCCAATCGAGGAGCGTCTGATTAACTCTGAGACAAGAGTTCAGCCACCGAGGAGGAGCGCTTGCTTTGAGCACCTTGAAAGCTGTTTGTTGGGAGAATGTTGCATCTAATGGAATAGTTTAGGGTCAGGAAATCTTTGAGTCGATTCTCAATGGCTAATGCATCTACTCTATTGTTTTTTTGTTTTTTTTTGGGTAAATGTGTGCATTTAGAAACATGGTGTAGCCACTCCAGGGGAAACTAGACAAACACAACATATGGTGGAGTCTTTGGTTGATGAGACAACTCTGCATCAGTTTGATATTTGTTCTCATGAATGCTGATTTTCTAAATTGGGTTTTTACTATCGGTGGTTGCAAGTTATTATCTATGATATAAATCTATTTTTTCCTGGGTGCGTTTTTCAGTTGTGGTATTGTAGAAAAGGTTCTTGAGTGAAATCAAATGTCTGGGTTCATTGGTGGAGCTTTAAACTCGTGTTCCTTCGACTTTCCAAAGGGGAGGAGGAGTTCATGAGAAGGTGCTCTGTGCTGTTGTCACTGAGAGAAATGCTAAATCTTTAATGGAGAGTGCATTGCCTTCTGATCGTTGTTGTTCATTTCAAACTGTGTTCAAATGCGTCTTGATGAGCATTTGAGTGAATCCATTTCACTGGAACTGATTAGCGAGGTAATGTTGGAGGACATTTGGGGGCAAATCAACCTGCAAGCTGTTTGCTGTTCTGTAGGGTCGCAAACTGAATCCTCCAGGAGAATTGTACCTTTGAAGGAGCGATGAAGCGTTGGTTGGACAGGATCATTGAGAAGAGATAGTTGATTCTGGGTAAGATAGACATGTTGATGATATAGTGATGAATAAGTCGAGTGGTTGAAGTGATCTTTGGTGGATTTAAGGATGAGTGAAGTCAAGGTGGAGACGCTCTGGAGGATTAGAGGAAACGTCAATGCCCAGATATCAATTGTCACCAGTCGGGGTGTTGAAGGGTAACTTCTGTCCCTGGTGCTGGTGGTGAATAGTATGACATCGTCCACATGTTAACGGACCTGAAGGGGTGAAGCTGGCCGTGGAGCTTTTTTGAGTCTTGGCGGATGGCGGCCAGCAGCGGTTCAATGGATCCAGAAGAGATCGGCGGTGAGAGTGAACACCTTAGTGTTGCACTTCAGTGTGGAGCGTTGTGAGGTTATTCCTCTGGTGATTACTGAGGCTGAGGGCAAAGATAATGACTCTCCAAAGCCAAACAAATAAAAAGGTCCAGTTTACAAATGCTTTTTGTTAGTCTTTTGATTTTTGAATATTTATCAAAATGTTGAGGAAACCAGTTTGGTTGGGTCAGTTATTATACGGATGACTTTCTACAATCTCACAGACGGTACTTCATCATGTTGACGTCTGTGTTGATGATAAGAGGAGAGAGAATGAGATCCTTGTTTGGTTTGAGAACAAATGAGATGAGTGCAGAATTATTACATTTCATTATCTTAATGAATTTTGCCCATATTGTGATCCAAAAGTGCTCGTAGAACCCAGTGGGGAAGCCGTCTGATGCAAGTGATTTGTCCCATAACGGGTCTGTGGTAACCTGAAGATCTATGACACCAAAGAATGTGTTCATTGTTCGCCGACACATTTTGGTTTGTGAACGTTGCTCAAGAAAGTTTGAAATGTTGTTTATATATGATTTGGGGTGTTCATACTATTCCAATCTGAGTCGTCAAAAGCTTGCATAACAGTTCATATTATATATATGTGTTTGATGTAGTTATGTTCTATGGTTTGGATCGTGATTAAAACTATTACTCTTAACATAACTGACATAAAGTGTAGCAATCAGTATTTTGGGTGACGTTATTCATAAAATGTGTGATGCATTGGCGAATATTAAATAATATTTAAATAATAGATATTATCTTATAATCTCGTGGGTGTGGAGTTGAGACAAGACGTGAATACATAATAATAAAGCTGACATAAAACATGAAATGAATGGACAAACACCACCGTTACAAGTGGAACGATGGAGGGAGAACAAACATGATGCAGAGACAGACACTCAGCATCTTCCTCTGAAGGCACTTTGAAAGTAATATTAAGACCATCAGGCTTGATTTTGTGTTGTGCATAAACGATGGAGGAATGAAATGTAAACGACTAAAGCAACTTCTTCTAGAGTGAACAAATATTGTTAGACAGGTTGGAACCATCTGACCGAACCTGTGCTAAAGACTAGTGGACATAAACAGCTGCTGCAAAACCAAAACAAGCCTTTCAGCAGCAGACTGTGTCACATTGACCCAATGGAGGCATTAACCATTAATATATATGAACCATTTCTAATGGAACACAAATTGGTTTGACCATTAAATAAACCATATGTCAACTGTTAAGTCTTACTGATTAAAGTTCCTGTCGTTAGAATATGTATTAAATAATATGTTGTCATAGGTCTGTGTATTGGGGCCATTGGAGGGACAATAATAATTCATTAATTAAGATTTGGGAGATTTTTTATATTCAGAAAAAGTCAGTATTCTCTAGAATGAAATCGTAAATTTAAAAGAAAAAACTTGAACATTAATATTTATTTAAGAACACGCACATGGAAGACTTGCCATAATCACATTATTTTAAGCGGTTTTGGACAATTTCAGTTATTTAGTCTCGTAAATTTATGGTTTTGTTCTCGGAAATTCATGATTCTTTTTTTCTCTCAAATGTACCACTTTAATTCCAGAGGATATCCAAATTTTTATTTTTCTCCTAAATTTACGACTTTAATCTATAAAATTGCTGAACTTTTTTTCTAGGAACATTATGCCCGTCCCAGGAATCTAATATACCGACATTATATGCACCGCTATGCAAATAGAATGCCATGGTCTCTTCCCACCAAGCCCCCCCCTGTGTGTGTGTATATATATATATATATATATATATATATATATATATATACACAGTATATAACAATACCTGAGGGAAGCATATTTAGGGCTCTGCAGACAGCGAAGGACTTGACTCATCAAACAGTGTCGCGCTCAGTAAATGTCAGCATCCTAAGTGTCTCAGTCAGCAGAGAAAGAGAGACGGGATCATCTTAAAGACGCACGTGTGTGTGTGTGTGTGTGTGTGTGTGTGTGTGTGTGTGTGTGTGTGTGTGTGTGTGTGTGTGTGTGTGTGTGTGTGTGTGTGTGTGCTAAACGATGGGGGCAGTGAGCGAGGCGGGTGGCGCGTCACGCCCCTGCTGTATCTCATCTCAGATCCCTCGTAACGATCCCTCACACCCCGTCCATTGCGCACACATCCGAGCGCCCATGATGACGCTCGGCGCGGCGCGGCGCGGCGCGGCATGCATTCATTTGCTTTACATTAGCGTCGCCTGCGCCGAGCAGCGCATTAACGTGACGCTCAGTGCGATGAGATCAGAGCCACCCGTAAAGCGCTCGCTTCCCATTTACAGCGGCGTTAGAGCAGCAGCATCTTTAAGCTCATCCTCAGCTGGTGTAGAGGAGGAAGCCTCAAAGGTGTAAGTGTTGATGCAAAAGTTCAACATACAGTAGGAACATGACAGCAAGTGATATATAATATAATGTAATATAAGCCGCGCAGCACATTCTCTCTATAAGCCTGCACATTAAAGCGTATATGGGGACAGAGTTACCGGAGCGTCACTACAGCGTAAAAGAGAACGTGGTGTGCTGGATGAACACTCTGCTTTGTTCAGAAAGTATAAACAGCAGACCCAGAATGAGGCTTTCCGGTAGAGGCAGGCTGTGTGATGGAAGTCGTCCCACGACCGAGACAGTTGGCTGGAGACAAAGGCGCCGCCGCGGTTTGTCTTCTAATTGAACCAGAAGTAATCCCTGCAAGTAAGAAGGATTATTCTGGCCGCTAACCTAATTATTCACTTTTGCAGTCCCACAAATGAAATAAAATGCGGCCTCGTCACTGACGGCATACGCGCCTGTGTACGCAGTAAATACACTTAGCAAGTTGAATAACTGCTGCATCACTCTGCCTGTAAATTCTAATAAATGAATCGATGTGCGCTGCGTATGAGGCTGGCTGGAACGAGGGAAGAGGCTTCTTTAGTTTTGCTCTGACTCGTCGTATGTCCCAGGCCTGTTTTTCATGACATGACACAATGCACCACACCCTGTGAGCTGCTATATAGTGCAGCGCTCCCTTGGGTGCACACCAGGTGTTTGATGGTTCAACATGTTTGTCCTTTCAATCCAAATTTGCCTTTTGGTGCTTTGGAACGTCCCCATCTGTTCTCTGAAGTACAGGCCAGGTCACATCTGTCAGCGCAAACCCTGACGATACATCGATGAGTGCGGGAAGAGGGGCCAACGTCCTTTCACTCAGAGTGTGTTAACATCCACCACTTTAAGAATGGCTTATTTTCCAGGTGAAGCAGGTTTTCCGCTGACCTCCGCTGACCTCAGCTGACCTCCGCTGACCTCTGCTGACCTCCGCTATGTGCTGTCCGGCGCCGCCGCCCCAGAACTCGGACCCGGTGGCATCCTTGTCGCTCTGCAGCGCTGCCAGTCGGAGGGCTGCGTTTGTTGGAGATTCTTTGAAAAGAAAGACAGTTTAGATTGTCATCTCTTTTCATCTCTTTGGCCTCTGTTGTCGTCGGCTACGTAGCGCCTCCAGGACAGGTGGAGCCGCCGCGTGGCGTGTGCCGCGTGCCGCGAGCCGCGTGGCGCGGATTTGTATTCCAACCAAAAATAACTTGGCTCAAATGGCTTTATTGTTCTGTGACTCTGCAGTGAAATGGATTGTTTGTGCTTGATTCCACACATGCTGAGCTCGAAGTTAGAAGGAATTAGAGTTTGGAACCAATTGTGATTTATTTTAATTTAAGCATTTTGGCCCGTTGACGTAACGCAATGTTGCCAAAGTAAGGCTGTTGGTAATTAATTCAATCATCTTTAGTTGTTTTCTTTTTCTTTCATTGGTTCAATAGCACTGCGTCTCATTCACCAGCCAACAATGACCATTTGATTCCACTGCGTTGAATGCTGCTGTACATTGTGTTGGTTAAGTGGTCCTCTGGATTGATTCAGAAGATTACCCACAATGCCTGATTAGCCTATGGAGAATAGGATGGTGCATTTTAAAATAGTTAAAACAATCAGTGTTTTATTGTGATACATTACCTTTGAGTCAGTGCATTACTCATGGTGTATCTATGCAGGTGGCGTGTAATGAATAAAGCCAAACATGATGCAGGTTTCCATCCCAGCCAAAGCAAAGAGGGATGTTGTGCACTGAGGGCGATCGCTCATGCAGCCACAGTGACCAAGAGCTCATCTAAGGGGTACATTTGATGTTTGTATTATCTATTGACATATTCTCCATCCCCTCCTCGCCCACCAGTCGCCTTCTTTGCTGTTTCGCCGTCTCAAATGTAAATGAGATTCGTTAGAGCGGCGGCCGCCACGCCACCGGTCCAGAGAAAGGAGGCAGCAGCGTTCTTTTCATCGACCAATACATCCTCCATCTCTAAGCCTGCTATTATACGCACATTAGTCAACATCCCATAATGAAACCTGTCATGCAAATTGACACAGGAAAGGGAATACGGAAGGAAAAAACATCAGACATGATTACTGGTCAAAGAAATAGTTAGGAAAATAGCATGCCAAAATCTTGTGATTCTATATCTATTCATTTATACTGTTCATATATACTGTATATGTATATATATATATATATATATATATATATATATATATATATATATATATATATATATATATATATATGTATGTGTATGTATTACACACAGTTGTATTATGGCGTGTCTGTAGTATTTTGGTGGCAGCTCCCAATGGGACTTCATAAAAAAGAAAAGCTCCAGAAAAGAAACATTTGAGCCTCATGCAAGCACAAACAAATACAAATAAACATTCTATCCACAGATGAGTTATATCTAGTCATCCTCAGCTTGCATACTCCACAATCCTGCCTCTCTTCATCTCCCCGCCTTCTTCTCCACAGCCAGGTTACATAAGCTGTGTTTTTATTCCCACCTCCCTTCTGTGTCCCCTCCATCTCATCTAAGAATCTCTAATCATATTTCCCCCAAAGTTGCATTGTACATTCCTGACAGATGAAGTTTTACACAAGACGAGAGGAAGGTGACGTTTGGGGAAAGAAACAGCGGCCTAGTTTTTTTTCCAATAGAAAAAGCCTGATGAAATTTCAAACCCAGATATTAAAAGCTTAGCATCTTAATCACAAAAAGTATTTTTTTGCTGTGATGCACATTTTGCAGAAGGCAATCGGGAGATGGATGATAGATCACCTTCAGGTTTATGTTTAGTCTCTCAGATAAATACAAGTGGGGAAACAGTCTTACCTCGCTGTAAAAGAAATGACAGCTGCAAAGGCAGAAAATATAAATAGTCAACTACGAGCATATTTAAACATGTTGAGACATTGCTGTGTAAACAAAGGACTGCTGAGCAAGCGGTTTCACATGGGGGCACGCTAACCAGAAATGTACTTTGCTGCGTAATAGACACAATGATGTGAAGTACAAGCTGGAGAGAAAACTAGAATGTTCCTCAGCGGTGGTGAGCGTGTGGTGTGACAGGTGATGCCCGTCTCTTAAGGCGTAGCATCATCAAGCAGCAGCACACAAGCTGTGAGCGGCTTTTAGCCACGACGTTTTTACTCCCGATTTAATATGTAGAATGATTTCATTGGAGATCTTCCTGTGTCTTTTTATGTGTTTTCCGATCCCACATCAGGGTAGTTGTTAGGTTTTTATAGCTTTAATGTAGTGGCATGGAGTTTGGCTAAGTCGCACAACATTTATGACCTTCTATAAAACAGCAATGCAGGCAAGAGATAGGCAGCAGTGCTTTGGAAAGTATAGTGAAATCATCTGGTGTGGATTTGTTTGGATGAATACTTGCAAAATACAATGAATACACCGGATGGTGGCTTTGTCCTTGTTCCACAATGTTCACACACTTGGTCCTTGGTGTCCGTTGTTCAGTGTCCCGTCTCATCCTCCAGCCGGGCTTATCGCCTCCTGTTTGTCAGGAAGTAATTAAATTCTTTCAAAAAAACAACCGGGCAAAACAAATCAAATGTTGTAGTACTGTGTCCATTAGATGTAGACGCTCACGGTGTAGAATCATTTTAAAACAAAGATACCCTCTCTTTTTTTTGACGAAATGTTGATCTTGAATTATAGCTTCAATAATGGATAATAATTCCATAGCATGATGAAAAGCCCAATTAAATGTAGCTGTTCCTACGGTGTGTGACTGTGTGAATGAATGTTAGTTACCCCTGATGATCAGAATGGGTGTGAATGGGTGAATGACGTCATGTAGTGTTAAAGCGCTGGTCCATTTACTCTGTGACCCTCCCTGTTGAGAACGGTAGAGGACACGGCTAGACGGTGACCCAAGTTCACGAAGATGGGGAAGTCTGCGATGATTCCACTTCGAACCACACATTACGACCTCATGGGGGCGTTGGAATCGAAAAATCAGGGGATCACAAAAGTCATTGGGATGTATCCTCTGGGGACCCTGAACGCCCCGCTCCATCTCGCTCTGTGCGAATAGCTGTTGAGCAAAAAGACCCGACGGGACGGTGGTCAACTTCCTCCTTCCAGTGTCAACGTGATGATGGCGATAGAGGCAAACTCAAGGGGGTGCACCCTGTGGGGAGCAGGACAAAAGACAACCCATCTAATGCTTGTGGATATATTTCAGTCTGCACCAAAGAGATGGATCAACAAGTTGAAACTATATGCGTTTCATGCAAAAGGAAATAGCTTTTACTGATTAATTGTTAGCAGCTTTGGGGAAACGGAGGATACTATTTAATTCAAAGACCATACTTAAGTAACTCCGTGACATATTGCTGCGTAGCCTGCAGACATGAGAGACTTTAGTTCATTTTGTACTATATGTAAATTGAACATGTTGACATAATTGTTTTTGACACTGACTAAATGCACAGCATTTTAAGGGCATTTTGCATTCAAAATATTGAATAGTTTATCTGTAGCCTCTAGGCATCTGACTAGCCTGCCATTAGTCGAGTGTCAAACTGAAGTGGAAATACAAAGCTCAATACAAGTGTTGCAGTTATATCAAAAAATCGTTTTGCAGCCCTTTGGGTGTCATGATGCCGGTCGGATGAAACTATTACTCACAATTAAAAAGACATAAATATAATCTGAATAGCGAAGCTCCAAGGTTTTGGTTGCATAGTATTAAGTATGAAGCTTCACTGCATGGCAGACGTTTACAGCACAAAGACACATTGCAGTACAACTGAATGAGACAACAAGCACTCCAGCATATCTGAATGTGAGTGGTTGACGTACATCTATGAGGAGACGCTCAGAACAACCATTCTGTTCTGGAGATGCAGCTTCCGCTCCACTTGGAGTCCGACACCATGAGAGATCTGAGCACAAACAGCTGTGTGACGGCAATTTAAACCAAAAGTAGCTCAACGCGCCTGACCTGGTCAGAGGCAGCGTGACATGACTCATCTGCAGCTCTCCAATAGGTTGTTTTTCTTTTCTTCTTTTCAAAGAAAAGTGATTGGATATTTCTCAGATGAAGAAAACCGCATAAAGAAGTGTATGAAGTCCAACTTGTTTCAGGAAAAATTATGAACGGTAGTCAACGGCAAGAGCTTCTTCTTTTATGCAGTTTGAATTGTGCCACAAATAACACATACTATGTTTGTCATTTTGCAAGTCAAAGAAGTCCGATTATTTCCGTCGGTCTGGTCGCAGCATCAGACTGTTTGGCCCCTTCACCAACAGGCTGCTGGCTGGGTTAAAATATAACCTTATGTTCCCTGATGTGTTTCATTCAGCGACTCTTTTTAGCGAAAATAACGACGGTCCATCCATCGTAGCTTCAGCGAGAGACGCCACTGGCGGGACTTTGGTGTGTGTTGTATATACATGTAAATACATATTTTCACAGTCTTATACTTCAACAATTTTACGAGAAAATGCTCTCTCTTGACGTGCACAATGATCTGTTACTTGTACAACCATCATGTGGGTTTAATTCAAACAGAATCATATCATTTTTTGTCGCTCGCCGTTGACTCCCGTAAAATCCTCTGGTGGCCCGATGGAAGAGGCGGGACTTCCTCTTGCTGTACACCGATGCTAATCGGACTTCACTATCACTGCATCAACATTTCTCTTGGCCGGCTCGTCTTCTTGTGAAGGCACAGACGCTGAAGCGCTGCCCGCAGCCAGTCTTCCCATTCCACACAGTCCAAAATGTGTCTTAAACCACAACTGTTTGCCGATGTTAGTTTTGTGTCACGTTGTTTGTGACCAGAGGAGACTTGAGTTTGCTTCAGCGGGTGTGAGACCCGGGAGGTGAAGACCTTCTCCTGTTGCTCTCTGTGTTCGTAGTTAATTAGCGACACATGGAATAGCAGATTTTCAGGCATCCTTCATGACGCCGTTCGTCTGTGGATTAACTGCTGGAGAACTATCAGTTTTCTTCTAACAGTTTTCTTGTAAATCAGTGAGCAGAACAAGCATGAATTATGAACGTGTTTTAATTGGGGACAGTTTACTTAGTCACACAGGGCAGACATGTATTCATTATTCATTCATTATACGCGCACAAAGGAAAGACAATCGGCTGAGGTACCTCTGTGTGCAGCAGCTTCATGCACCAATCTGTGGAACTCGCCGGTTTGGCTGCCAGCCGAAGAGCAGATGTCCTGTGCAGCTGAACACCAGTGAGCCACCTTTAGCCCGAGGCTCCACATTTAACATACAGCGAGGGGGGGATGGAGAAAAGGAACTTTCACTCGTTGGCCCCTCCCTTGGCACCTCTACAATTGATGTTGCTGCTTCGGGATGGCCGGTGTGGTCCTCATTATTACTCAGGCCATTACAGGGCAGAGTGTGGTGGAGGAGGCGGGACTCTTTCAGCAGGGAGCCTGACCCCAATCCAGATGTATATTCACCTCCGATCAGGCCGTCCTCCAGTCATCAGGGTCCTTGCAGGGCCGCTACGGGGGATGAGAGGTCACGGTTTCCAAAACCATGAAAAGCTGCACTTACGATCTGGGCCCGGGGCGTCGCATGGCAACCGGGTCATGCATCCCATCCGGCGTCAGCAACTATAACGATGGTGTGAGCACAGTGCCGCTGCTGATTAACATTCATGATGTCGTGTCTGGCCTGTGAAGCTACGTCTTAATTGCTTATGATTCCTTGTAAAACATAGACAATCTGGTTTCTCAACCAGCCATCGAGCAAAGTTCATCCACTCAAATTCATTACTTTTAACATATTTTATGGTCTTGTTCTTTTTTCGCTCCCTATAATGAGCAAAACTATCTTTCTGTTGAACTTGTAACCTCTCCCACAGTTTACACTAGAAAGCTTCAGTCATTTCCAGTTTGCTGAAAACTAAATCCAAACATTCATCATGTGCCTTCTTGACATTGCTTACACAAATGCTGTAATGTTGCCAGATTGTCCAAATATGCTAAATAAATAGCTTTGACTGGAATCCTCCTCCCAGCTGGCTGGCTTTCCTTGCAGGAGTGATTCTGCAGCAGAGGACGTGCTCGTGAATACGCGGTTCCATGCAAAGAGGTTAATATTTGTGGGTAAACGTGTTCTCCGTGTTGTTGATCTTTTACGACGGGACCGAAACGCACAGCTGTCGCCGCTCACAGTTTAGGGACATTTCCATCGGCGCTCTCGCACCGGCTCATATCTGGAAGAGAAGCAGATGGTGGTGATAGCCCCCCACCCCTCTTCCTGAGGGTTACTTCCCCCACAAGTAGTTGCCACTTGAGCTGCACTCGCACATATGTTCATTATCTCCGAGCGCTCAACTGCTCCTCCACGACACGGCCTCTGGCACCGCGCTGCCCGCCAGCTGCAAAAGCACATGGAAGCGTTTCTCCTCTTCCACTCCCATATCAACGAGTTGAGCTTCATAATTGCTTGAGAGTTTTCATGGAATGGAAAAGGAAATGCACCGTTTTTTTAGGCGAGTGCCAGAGCGGTCAACCTGACATTATGAAAGAAATCAAATTGCATGAGTCCATGCGTCATTGTGTGGGCTGGGGGAAGGCGCCTTTTAGGTTAGCGTGCACCAACCTGCTGGAGGCCTGCTGGGCTCGCTGTGCTCACGGAGCGGTTGTTGCTCTTTGCTGCTGAGTGGTGCGGCGGTCCTGAGATACGTGCCTGGCCCACATGCTGAACTCTTTAAGTGCATTAGGGGTTCCGGTCTTAGCTGTGGAGACCGTGCATCAGCTGGACCCACAGAGAGATGTCAGGCCGCTGCTTGTGGGAGCAATCTCCAATGCTCTAATGCGTCACTTAGGCCTCTCTGTGCACAGAAACTACTCAACAACCGAAATTCTGAAAGCTCATACTTCTGATTCTGGCTAAAATCTCTTGGTACTGGCATCATATCTGATAGATATAGTACCAGAAGCAAGTTTTAGAAAGATGGTATCCCACAAATAACGTTCTGGCAGTGGCTGCACAGTCAGTCATTTCGGCATTTCGTTCCGTGAACATCAGGAAAACAACGCTGTGAACATCTGGTTGCAGAGCTCCACATCGCCCCGTTCACAACAAGCAAAAGTAGCGTTCATGTTTTAGCCTTGGCACACATTACTAAACGACGTGACCATGAGGCGGGACATGGCAGCTCATTGTTGCTAAAATCGTCCGATGCAAACATATAAACGGCCATTTAATTTAATTAACCATCAGCCTGAGAGTATAGGGAAGTTCTTTTGTCTTATTTTGGACGTAGACAATCCGGTTGTGATGGACCTCAAGTCAGCACCTGAGAGGCCACATCAGGTTACCGTGGAAACGGAAACATGAATCAAAGAGTGAGGACATGAAATAGTGGTAAAGTTTGCGTGTATTCATCTTTTTTCCTCTACTTCCAAGCATATTCCACCCATGAGGTGAAAGTCTCTCATTGTCTAATGCATTTTTAATACCTTCCTCGCTATGTAGTTTAGAGAATCTTATAGATCCAAAAAGCACTTCAAATAAATCTGCTATCCTTCAGCACCACGGACAGCGCCATGGATTTTTGAACACACAGCTAAGTGATGCTGCTGCTACCGACGAGCCGGAGCCGGAGCCGGGCCGTAGATTCTGACTTCACAAACCTCGGTCAGATCAGAAGTCAGAAGGCAAGGCAAGTTTATTTGTAGAGCACATTTCAACAACAAGGATTCAAAGTGCTTCACATAAAACCATTAAAAGCATCCAAACATAATGCAGATTTAAAAACAGTGAAGAAAACATTAAAACAGTCAAAAAGCAAAATAAAAAATAAAAGTTGAAAAAGCAAAATAAAAAATAAAAGTTGAATAAAAGTTGCAGTGCAGTTTAAGAAATAAAATGCAGAAGTGAGATGCAGTAATTGAATCTGGTTCAGTTAAAGGCAGCAGCAAACAGAAAGGTCTTCAATGTGGACTTGAAGGAGCTGAGGGTCTCAGCAGACCTGCAGCTTCCCGGGACGTATACGGGAAGAGGGCCGGCTTCCCTCTTCCCAACTGGAGACAGTGCAGAGAGACATTACCGCAAAGATGTGACGAAAGTAATGACATCCACTGATCCACTGCAGGCTTCATTTGTTGTATTAAGTGCTGCAGAAATGATTTCTAAAACCCGGGAATGAATCAGTATTTTTGCACTCCCAGATCCCCCGTCTCGCAGTCAGTATTTTTTATTATTATTATAATGCTTTTTGGTTAGATACCTGAAATAAGTCAAGCAAAAGATATTTAAATGTTTTATTCTACAATATGAAATACATCATTACAAAACCTTCTTGTGAGTGAATTAAAGCTAAAAGCTTAAAAAAGGCCAATGCTAACATGCAAATGTGCTCAAAGTGGGCCAGCACTCACCAATACTCACTGGTGCACTGGCTAATAATAATTGTGAAAACAATGCCATTGCATTTGAGTAACATTTGAGTGAGGGGAGTACCGGCTTGTAGTGCAGCTTGTTTATAGCCTAACATTTGACTTCTGCTTTTGTACTTTAAAAATCATAAAAGTGGTTTTAATTTGTAAATTATCTGAACAAAACGTGTAAGTATCGCAGTAGGAGCAAGCTCAAATCGTGGCACCGGCACCTCGTATAGGCACTTCCTGTGGCACCTCTAGTTGCCACTAGTTTTTGTGGCAAGCTGCCACAAAAACTAGTGGCAACAAAAACTAGTGGCAACTAGAGTTGCCACTAGTTTTTGTGGCAGCTTGCCACAACTTAATCGTGGCACCGGCACCTCGTATAGGCACTTCCTGTGGCACCAGGCATCAGGTGCCACTAGTTTTTGTGGCAGCTTGCCACAACCATGTACAATATTTTTACACTTGAATAAACAATAATCAAATACAAAGAAAACCAAGTATTTGTGGCATCTGGTGAGATGCCCGGATGCAGTTTAAGGATGTCAGTAGTCAATGTTGTGCTCCCTAGAAGTAGCATTTCCATCATGTGGTTTTTGCATTCATGTGCAAGGTTTCCTTCTGAACCCAGTAGTTCTGCACATATTGAAGATGAGTGTTATTGACCCATTTGGCCACAAGAGGGAGTTTACCTTTGTGTGAGCGCTTTTGTCAGGAGTAAACACATGCAGGTATGTTTCTCTTTTAAAATGTTTTTTTTTCTGAATTTATAAATCCACTGTGCAATGTAATTCATTAGCACAGCCGTTCATTCATTTTCTGTTTTGATATTGGTTAAATAAATTAAAGATTGGTATTCTGGCTATTGAATATCTATTGAATCAAATATCTGCCTCTTTGTCTAATTTAACTCATCATTCATATTTCTCCAACCAAATCTAATATTTATTATGTAGGACTATTCATTTTTTGGCTAGACTTAAGTATTGTAATGTGAATAATGTCATACAGCCTTCATAATAATTGATATTCTTTTGTCAATTTTAATCAAGCCATTCATTTTTTTTAACTCCTTACTAAATCAGACCAAAAGAATTAATTGACTGTGCTGTAATTGAGAAATAAGCTAGGTATGCATTTACAAGTTATGCACAAAGTCTTTGTCTGTCTTTAAATAATGCATTTATTAATGTAATCTCTCTTTTTAATTTAATCTCTCTGGATCAGAATAAATAAACGTTTTAGGTAGGTTTTTATTCATTGGTTTAAACTCAACAGACAAAGACCTTCAAGCTTGTTTTTATTATTATGATTAATACAATCCATAATATCCTACTGTAACAGAACTAATAATAATTAGTAGTAGTAATATTAATGATATGTGCACTGCCACCCTGTAAATTATATGAAATCAAACATTACGTTTGTTCCACATTTGAATATGCTTATTTGTCATTGTCTTTTATGACTGTATGTAGAGATAATGACATTTGTTTACAACAACTTTTTTTTTATATTTACTGTAACAACAGTAAATATTTCTCTGATATTATTAAGTTATTTGTTAAATTGGCCTTGCTTTTTAATCTTCTTAAGCATTACTACCAATGTGCTTCTGATGGGGCTCAGTGTCTCCTCCAACACTCCACAGCACAGCGGACAGCAGGTGTGATGGAATCACAACCTTGAGTTGCCCTGGTGAAAGAAATTGCCCGTACATAATATAACATCGCCTTGTTATGAATCATCTGATACAGTCTGTGAAAGTGAGAGCTTGAATTATATGATATGTCCATGAGCTACGTTTTATGACAAACACTATTTACATAATCAATATTTAAATGGTTACCAGATTTGTCGTTGAACATTGACGTGTATATCTTCTGTAGCGTAGGTTTCCCTTCAAACCGGTGAAGGTAGGCGCTGGGCGCCCAGTCTCCACCCAGTCTTCAATATAAATGGTCAAGTTATATTTGACCATTCCTAGATTGCCTCTTTGGCGCCGCCCTCTTTTCTCTGTCAGGGAGGGAAAGGGCTGTTCTGTGCTCTTAGTTTTCTCTTTCTGTTACAAACTGTATTATTTTATTTTTATTTGTTCAAGAGAGACAATGTACAATGTACGTGTATTGGATGCCTTGTTGAAAATAATGATAAAGAACCTTGCAAATGAATGCAAAACGACTGACATCCTTAAACTGTGTATATGTGCATCTCACCAGAAGCCACAAATAGTGGCAGGCAGTCGCCAAAACATCTTCTGAATCCTTTCTGCAGCGATGACAGCTGTGGCCACAAATACCTGCCACAGCGGCTTCTGGACTGAACATTCAACCAGAACACTGTTGTTGTGCCTCAATGACTGTCTATGTACCACAAAATAGTCTAATTAATAGACCTGTGTTTAAGATTGGACCAAGGTAGGTTGATGGACATTTTGATTACAATGGTATTCAACTAATTCTTAACTGAAACCTAACCTATATTGTTAATACTTGTATTCTTAAGTGCACTTAATGATTTATGTTCAGCAAAAACTGACACAAGATTAGTTAGGGAAAAATATTTTTCATTATCAAACAAAAAAGTGCAACAAATAAAGTGCTTAAACAGTAGCCTTTTAAAGCAAAACAATAGATCAACACATAAATAAAGTAACAAAAAATGAGGTATTAGAAGGAGATCAAAAGCTGGGTAGAACGCGCGCCTGGAAGGAACACGTCTGGAAGGAACCCGCCTGGAAGGAACGCGTCTGGAAGGAACGCGTCTGGAACGAACCCGCCTGGAAGGAACGCGCCTGGAAGGAACCCGTCTGGAAGGAACGCGCCTGGAAGGAACGCGCCTGGAAGGAACACGTCTGGAAGGAACCCGTCTGGAAGGAACGCGCCTGGAAGGAACGCGCCTGGAAGGAACGCGTCTGGAAGGAACGCGTCTGGAAGGAACGCGCCTGGAAGGAACGCGTCTGGAAGGAACGCGCCTGGAAGGAACACGTCTGGAAGGAACCCGTCTGGAAGGAACGCGTCTGGAAGGAACCCGTCTGGAAGGAACCCGTCTGGAAGGAACGCGTCTGGAAGGAACGCGTCTGGAAGGAACGCGTCTGGAAGGAACGCGTCTGGAAGGAACGCGCCTGGAAGGAACGCGTCTGGAAGGAACGCGCCTGGAAGGAACGCGCCTGGAAGGAACGCGTCTGGAAGGAACGCGCCTGGAAGGAACGCGTCTGGAAGGAACGCGCCTGGAAGGAACGCGTCTGGAAGGAACGCGCCTGGAAGGAACGCGTCTGGAAGGAACGCGTCTGGAAGGAACGCGTCTGGAAGGAACGCGCCTCGGTCCAAAATCAGAATTTGTTTTCCCGTGAGAAATTGGTTGTGTGGCGTGAGTGCGTGTGAAAACATGCAAAAGCATGTGTCACACGGCGAAACCGTGAGAGTTGGTAGCTCTGATAATGTATACCTTCCAGGACCTTAAGCAAGTTGCGGCACCGCTCTCTCTAACACAGGCAGATGCCTCAACAACTAGTGGCACACGAGGGGCAACTCGTAAGTGCCCCGCCACCTGAGACGTGCCATCGGAAATGCTGCCTCTAAAGTAGTGGCAGCTTCCGGAACAGCGGCATCTCCCTCTGGCTGCGGCATGTGCCTCCAGCACTGTGGCAACTGAGCGGTGCCACAGGAAGTGCCTGTACAAGATGCCGGTGCTGCAATTTGAGCTTCCCATCTCTCAAGTATCGTAAGCATAATGTTGTGCAATATTTCAAAATCCAATGGGTGGTTTTTGCATGAGGGAACCAGTGCAACGGTAACGTCAAAGGCCGACACAAATACATGATTCCTGCAACACTCAACACATATCATGAATATTTGTGACGGGCTTGTAGATTTATGAAAACAGGGCGTTATTTATCTTTTCCCTGCAAAGGACTCTTGTAAAAGACGGACGCCTTGATATCAATATCTTGGTTTTTAAGTAGATGAAGCTCTCTTTTTCTCCTTCAGCAGAACAGAATCTGGTTTCCACCCATGATGAAACTAATTCTGCACATCTTGCTCGGTTTCCCTCCAACTGACTTTGAACAAAGTAAAGGGATCAAAGAGCGATCTAATCTGGTGTTCCAGCATCTGAGGTTATTACAGCAGATGCAGCTGAGATCGACGCCAGCCACCCTTCTGCAAGGGAGTCGCTCTTTTCTACGCCCGATTAGATCTGTACAAGTGGATCAAAGTGATACGTGTCAACGAATTATTCTTTGAGCATGAAGCAGCACGTTGATGAAATGTCCCAGTTAGTATGTAAATGGACCCACAGTCTCCAACAGAGAGAGAACAGATGTCATGTGGTTCAATGTTCCTTTACAGTCAAACTCATTCATTCAAGACGGGCCGTAGACGGACTGTAAATGCAATATATGTCCCTTTTTCAGTCCATCATTCTAATTCATCTATAGCTTAAACACCTTTGTCAGATGTCATAAATTGTCAAAATACAAAAATGTAAATTCCAGAAATATGCAATGCGTGGTTTTAGGTGTGAAAGTTAAACTATGTAGAGTAATCGGCCGTAACCTCGATTAAAGGGAAGTAAATGGAATTTGGTTTGTGGCAGTCATAAACAATAATCATGTAACTCCAGAAACCGTTGTAATCAAGGACTGTGCAGGTTTACATACACATGATCAATACATGTCTTTGTGATGATCACATTGCATCATGTCACTTATTTGACAAGGTTTTTGCTTGTTATGTGGATTTGATTTAGTTATTGAATACAAATCAAACTAAGAGTGAGATCAATTATTAAATAAACCAACACAGTGTTCATATTTAAATGTCCCCGGGGTCAGAAAGGTGAAGAGCCGCTCCTCTGGAGCCTCGCTGTGAGTCGCCACACCAAACAAGGAGATGCAATCACTGCCAGTGACTAACTTCCAATGAATAGTTCCCTCAACAGTAGACGGTGAATCCATGTTTGGTAATGGTACTGGATGCAAGCTGTGAAGAAGTCTACTGCACTTAAATGTCCTGCTTTATTTGTATTTGTTCATTTTCTTACTCAAAGTTGGCGGTTAGCTTCTGTTTCTTCGCTCTTGAGGTTGTTCATCAGACGGAATCGGCATCGGGGGTCACGGTTACAGCCTTGTAGTTTTGGGCTTAGCCGTTGAAGAATTGGCAAACCGTTTGTTTACTTCCAAGCTCTCACATGGCCGCCTTGTTGCTATAATATGGGGCGCCTGTGGATAAGTGGTTAGCATGCCCGTCCTTCAATCAGAGGGTTGGTGGTTCAGCTAAATGAAATGTATAAGACAGAAGAAACATACTGATTACCTTCATCGCAGTTCTTCAATGTCACTGCGATGTGTTTCCAAACAGGTTCCCACACACCTACATAACTGCTGGCCTTGGCACTCTGTCTGCAAGCAGGCTGGTACGGCTCTACTGGCTGTAATGAATGAAAACATCACATTTTTATGTTGGTCTCCTCTGATATATATATATGAGATATATTTTAATGAGCACTAGAAATCAGCAAATGGAGACATAACAGCTCTTTGGTAATTAATAGTGTATTAAAAAGAAATCCAGCTGCTCATCAGAGCTCCATTACGTAAATTAGCCTCAATCAGTGCTGATCCTGGCGTGGTTTGATGATCT
Source organism: Taurulus bubalis (assembly GCF_910589615.1). Lineage (NCBI taxonomy): Eukaryota > Metazoa > Chordata > Actinopteri > Perciformes > Cottidae > Taurulus > Taurulus bubalis. The sequence goes on along the minus strand of NC_136592.1, from coordinate 33,488,929 downwards.
GAGAGCCGCAGAAATTTAGTTTGGATGCAATGCATGCTGGGTCGCCGCAGCAGATTTTCAGGCACGACGGTGATAACGGACCACAGACGAGACGAGAAGAAGCTAGACGGAGGGATGCAAAGAATGAAGTGATGCAGGGTGACATGTTGTGGGGCCTTGACATGCAGTACTTCTCATTGCATGGAAGAAACCAGCGAGCCAACAAGGGCGTTATTATAACAACTAGAGTTATTAGACAGTTTGGGGGAGATGCTGCAGATGCTGCAGACCATGAATACCGTAAAATGTGGGTTATAAGCTGCACCCTTTTATAAGCTGCATCTACTAAATTTAAAGAAAGATTTGTATTTAATCGTAAACGAGCCGCGGCAGTTTATAAGCCGCTGCTGCGGCGAGCCATGCTGCGGCGAGTCATGCTGCGGCGAGTCATGCTGCGGCGAGCCATGCTGCGGCGAGCCATGCTGCGGCGAGCCATGCTGCGGCGAGGGCCTTGTTGTGACTGTTGTTGAGTTACGTGAAACGGAAAGTTATGCGGTATAATAAAGAGTATACAAAGCGAGAAAGTCCAGTCAGGTTGGGAAGGGGGTGGTGGATGAACACACAGGACTTTCACCCAGGAGACTGCTGTTTGTGTCTCGTGTGAAACCAAAAGCAAACGTTGGCTTGTTTCGTAGGAACATTTCTTACATGATTTTTATTTGTCATAATATTATTTCAACACAAACCGTAATCAATTTGTTATGAAACAGTTTGGTCCTGACATTTGTTTTCTTCTGTAATGAACTAGAAGCATGTCAGGGTTTATTCTAGATCCCTACAGGAGCCTCCAAATATATCTTGTCTCGTCAATGAGAGATCACGCTGACTTTGCAAATGTTAACAAGTGACCCACGAGTGTTGAATACATATTGATAACCCATCAAATCCAGAAAATAACCCACCAAGTGTGTCTGGCTGGAAGAAAAACATATCACAGCATTCGTTTAATTTATGTGTTTTTATTGATGAAAAGATATCTTGCAAACTCTTCACAACCATAATACCGTGCAGGAGAAATGCCATTCAAAGAGGGGAACTATGACAGGTAAATATAGAATGTCCTGAGCGTAGTGGAGCTGATTGACAGCGTCAAAATGACAACCTGACCAAACTGCGTCAGATCAACACGCCGGTCAGAAGCACACGTCTGATCAGCGAGGTCATCACCCTGCAGTTCTCTGTTCAACATGCTGCCATTCACAATGATTTACAAGGATTTACATTGTATGGTAGTCATTTGTCATGTTGGTTTCAAAACTATCATTAGTGCTCTTGATATGATTTTCCACCACAACGTGTCTGATTAGTGACTAATGTCCTACATGATGAAACGCTAGATATCAGCCTTCATGCAATATTTATTTAAATTAAATAGTTTGAGCAGAAGCAAAGCAATGTAAAAAAATGTATTTTAATAATTATTTTACAATTAAGATAAATGATGATGATGTATTATGAAAATATTGCCCAAATTCAGTCAACCAAATGCCTGTTTTCATGCTGTGTAGCCGCTCATGAAAGTGGGAGGCAGAAGAAGACAGAGGGGGTTTGATTGTGCTGCAGTGGCTCCACACGACTGAGAAGACCTTCGACTCGCTTTCAGTCCTTTTCCTCCACGACAACAACAAAGAACTTTCTACATTTGTACTGAGAATTACATTTAAACCACTGTTTCCGCCAACAGCTATTATTTCAATCATTGGGTCAGGGCTTGAACAAACATCTGATGAACTGTAACCTGACGCGCCGGATGCTTCATAACACAGGACCATGTGAAGAGTCGTCATTAGAAACGGCTTGGAAAAGGGCAGTGATTGGACGAGCGGGGTCCATGGAGGACCGTTTCTTTGCCTCCACGCTAACCGCTTCCAGAGCCGCTATTTTAGTTTTGAACCAACAGTCGACTCTCGAGGTCGCGCCGCACTCCAGATTCTCATGTGATGTTGCATCTACCGGGCAAGAGCCGTACAGTAGAAAGGAAGAAAATATGAGTCTTTGAGGATTATCGATTGAAAAGGGTCTGTGGAACGACTTTTCTTATGATGAAGCCGGTGGCTTATGTATTGCTGAGTTCAATAGGAAAGTCTGTAGGGGCGGTAAGGTTCACGCTGGCTCCGGGATGAACCGTGCTGCTCCTCATCTCACGTGGCCCTTACGTAAGCCTCCTCTCCCTCGCTGCCGCATCCTCTGCTCAGCATCCCGTTGCCCTCTTCGGCACGACGACTGTACGCCCCCCACTGCGCTCCAGCAGACCTCCCCTGTATTAACCCTCCTTCACCTGTCGGCCCCAGGGGCTGTTTTTTTAAAGATGAAAGCATGGCAACTCCTTTGATAGCACAATTTATTACACGAATTGTCCCTGATAACTACAAGGCAAGGCAAGGCAAGTTTATTTGTAGAGGACATTTCAACAACAAGGCGATTCAAAGTGCTTCACATAAAACCATTAAAAGCATCAAAACATAATGCAGATTTAAAAACAGATAAGAAAACATTAAAACAGTCAAAAAGCAAAATAAAAGTAGAAAAAGCAACATAAAAAATAAAAAACTACAGGGAAAGGTGTGGAGAAAGAATGGAACACATTCCCCTTGATGAAGCCCAACATGTTGCTCACCGCTAACGCTGATCTCAATGTTCTTTTGCGTTTGTCTTCGGTTGCAGTTGTCTGAAACAGCTGTTTTCATTTGCTCTGTCAAACCAAATGAAATACAATAACAAAATAAATGATAAGGGGAGAATGCATGATGTGAGCACATATTGTTATGGATCTAATGAGAGCCGCATTGTTAATAAGCATTACAGCACGTTAGACAAATCGCATTTCACCAAGACAGTCTAAAAGTACGTATTTAAATGAAAACATGGAGCCAGACTAATTCTTTCCCAAAAAGAAATACAAGGAATTGAGTGGGCTTGGAAAAAAGCAAACCTGAAAGAACACAATTTCATCATGAATTCACCTGCTCTCCTCCTCACAATGCCCCCGGCACACCGGTTTACCTTTTGGCTCTTGGATGCATACTACCTCTAAAAGGACTGGTCTCAAAACACAGCGTGCCCCAGGCTCACAGGATCAATCCTTCAGAAGGAGCTTGAACCCAAGCAAATACTCTTTTTTATTTATTTTAACACTGGGTAGGGGTTGTGAGTCAGTGAATCCTTCACAGCTTCTACTGCACTCCATCTGGCGGATGGAAATAAACATCGTGGAATAGCAGGCCTGGTCAGCAATAGTAGGATGTGAAACACGATTAAGGCAAATGGACTTTTTGTACTCTATGTCAACACTCACACGTTCAGACACTGATGGCAGAGCCCACCTGCCCATCATTCACTGGCCCGAGGACACCTTAACACGCAGACTCCATCCTCTGGTTAGAAAACAACCATGAAGCAGAGCGTCTTCCAATCTGAAGATTCAGTTCGGACTGCAAGCCTCATTTTGTGAAGTGTTGTTGAGCCGCTGACCAATATCAGTATTTCACGAGTTGGTGGTGAGACTCTGCTGCGTAGCTGCTGACGCCTACATCATCGCCACAGCAACCCGTGCAGATAGATTCTATCTATCTAGGCCGGTGATGTCTGCACATACAAACCCGATATGATCACTTACTGACGGGCGTCTTAGAGATCCGATTTGAGAAACAAATCTGATTTGCCTGCAGTTTCAACGTCGCCTAAGTTGATTGGAAGCAGCAGGAGTCTGAATACCAGCGCAAGGTGCTGCCTCGCACAAGACGAATGGACTCCTCTGCCGCTCCGACGCGTAATGACTCCTGCGGTAAACACTGGTTTTTGTTGTCTTCGTGGCTACCTCAATTGGATTACTGGGATGTGTAATTCCTCCGACGAGGACATTTCAAGAGACGGGAACCTCATCATGTGCAATTTGCACACACCCACCTGCCACCTTTTTCTCATCATTAGGAGCCGACAGGTCTGGTCAGCCAAAAGCCTCGGCCGCCAGGGGAAGCCTAATCTTTCTCTCTGCATTCATTACTCGAACCAGTAGACCTTTCACTGATCATTTGTGTAGTCCAGAGAGTCTCTGGAGTTCCCTTGGGATCACACACGATGCACCTCCGATCTGTTTCGGCCATATTTCATCCATCTTCCGGTGGCCTTGTTGGAGTCCTGACGCCTTTCAAAGCAGCCGTCCGGTGTTCACTTGGCTCGCTAAAGAAAGTCCAGTGTTGTGTGAAATGGCCGGGGACCCGTCTCCCACACGGTTAAACCCTCATCCACAGCTGCACCTCAATGCACATACATCCTTTCTTCCCTCCCCCAGTGGTCATTTCATTCTGCAGAGCCGCAGGACGCCACACACACACACACACACACACACACACACACACACACACACACACACACACCCTGTCCCTTTCATACCCACGTGTTCGTTCCTGGGGTTTCCTCCCTCCCTGGACTCTTTTTGTCATTGCTTTGTTGAGGCAGATGCACCTGTCCTCTGAGCAACACTTGGCAGCTGAATGTCTCCCTTGGCCGATGTCTTTGTAACTCATCAAATGCTCCTTTGAAGCTTGCTCAGCATTCAGGCAGAGCGGCTCGGCCGGGATCGTCATCGCTGAAACTCTTTCAAGCTTCGGTCGGATTCAAAAGGTCAAGCCGCCACACTTTTGCCGGTTATCTATCTTTAAAGCAAAATACAGCATTCTCTGCATTTTCACGACATTTGCTATCGGACAGTTTATTGTTTCATGTCTGAATTTGTTTGTCTGGTCCGGTTGCATCGGAGTCCTTGCTGCCACATTCTCACACAGTGTGTGGTGTAAAACCTGAAGCCCCAGTAACTGCAAAGACAATCGCTGATCTGCTTCCCGCTGATTTCCATTTGATGCATTCTACATTCACAAGACGGGAACTGTTCGTTCATAAAATAAACTTTTACACACTCGTATTGTTATCCTTCCTGCGAATGGATATGGTTATAGTTCCAGCATTGGCCATCAGCACATTTTTCAATATGCCTTGAGGCTGCAAATCAGAGATGAGTAGGAATATAAAAAGCCCATCTGCATGGTTTATAAAGTCTGATACCGCTGACATGAGCAGAAACATTGCAGATTCTTTTTATTGTTTATTTCATACAATTATGAATCATTTAACAATCAGTTTACTGTCCAAACTAAAATGCAGTTCAGTAACTGACTGAGACACTGCCACACTTGAGTCAGTCTATACATACAGTATATATATAGTTTTACAACAGATATCTCTAGTCTCTATCTCTAGCCCGTTCATTTCCAATCTCGGCCCACCCTGTAAAGCAAAATTCACATTCATAATTGGATTGTACCAAGGTCACAGCTGTTGTTTATAGGGAACACAGTTCATCCAATCATAATCAAAGACCGTAACCGTTTTTATAGGAATTACTGTTACGATATGTGGTGTGTTTTTATATTGGTATTGCAGGCGTTTGACAGGCGTTCCATCACTAATACATATTTATCAGCGCTCTAGAAATGTCTTCTCCGGGTATTATGAACCAGCATCTCTTCCTCTGCCACGGTTCATATAATCATCATATTCAATGACGACGCAAAGTGAAATCCCAGTGCAATGACTCCTTCTGACTTCTTGCAATCTGCAGTCTCAACATTGTTCTCGGAGGTCTGAATGTGACTCGCAACCTTCACTGGATATTGTGAATGGCGTCTGGCGCCGAGTGGGCTGTTCGTGTCAACCGTTATTAACATCACGTCCAGCTGCACTCGCCCGCTTGAGACCCACGCCGACGCTCGGCAGCGGGTCTGTGTGCCGGTGCATGGCGTGTGCGTCCCCGTGTGAAAGGATTACTTCATGTCAAGGTGAACGGCGCAGCAACGTCCGTCATGCTGCCTCGCTCAGACGCTTCTAGAGAGCAGGAAGTTGCTTACATTCCTCACGTCGTTCTCAAGATGCTCTGCATGCAGCGGGTGCAGCGACGGTTCCAAGTTAATTATTCAGGGGGGGCATGAGACATGTAGAAGTACTACACTACACAAGATTTACACGCATCCAATATGTCTTTCTATTCCTTAAAACTTTTTCTATTCCCCTAAAACGTAAAATGTATCATATAACTCATTCCTACACACAGGTTTCATCTGAGCTCATCCAGAATCTCACTCTCAACTCCACTTAATTTCTGCTCCAATCGAACTCTATTTACCACACTATTTGTTAGCAAACAGTTACTTGGGTGTGTTTTTACTTTGAGATAATTAACAATGTTTCAGATCAATGAGTTGACTGTGAGTTACTCACACTGGGGTGCAGACCAGTTCAAACATGGCTCTGAGCCTCAAACGATGACCCTCCAGGTGGCCCTGGCACTAGTTTTGGACGTTTCAGGGACAGTCCGTTTCTGGCAGCGGTGGCCGTCAGGCCCTGCTGTGACTTCTCTGATCCACTGAACCCGCAGGTAGAAAATCCACGGCCCGCCACTGGTTTCTGGCCACGACATATAAAGTCGTATGTAAACATGATTGGTTAGCTTTAGGTAATGAAAGTATTTCGTTAGCCTTCAAAGAAGCTTGTGGTTTGCGTGAAAATACATACATTTCCTACGTAAATAATATTAATAAAAAAAATGAATGACTCGGTAACACACGGGACATGAACAGCGGTTTCCTAGGTTAAACTCCTGTCGTTCTTTGAGCCATTAAACCATCCACCATACTTTCTCGCTTGTTGTGTGATCTCAGACCGACTGTCCAATATATTGTGATTTTGCATTAGTTGGTTGAAAGCTAGCAGACAGTACGGACATTAAAGGTGCATTTGAAGAGTTGGAAGTGAGAACATTTTGAACACAACCCTTCTCTAGTATTTGTGTTTTACGTTTTCGGCCATCTTGCCCTCATCAGGGTGGTGCCCAAGACTTGTTCCCGTTTCCTTACTTCCAACCCACAGATCATGCAGTTAATTTACCACCATAGACATCAGGTATATACAACTTTACAGTGATATTGTTCTTCACATTTACGTTTCACAATATCCCTTAGTTCCTACAAAAACTAAAAACAACTACAGCCACAAAAACTGTTGCATTACAATCACCTTTTTACGTCATTCATCATTTTGGTGCAGAGAGTTGTGCGACGTGCTTTAATTTAGTAAGATGAATAAGTTAGCATGAGTGCCATACAGCTGCATATCGCACACATTCACCACAGCCTCACACAATAACCGGCTCTGGTGTATTACATTTAAAACACCAGCGCCTCTGCACCAATTCATTCTGGAGTGAGCAGTCACAAAAAATGAGCCTAACTATTAGACCCCGCACTAATGCTCTACTTCCACTTTAGCACTCCTTAGAAAGAGGATTAATTGGAAAGGAACCCATTCATATTGTACTGTTGATTTGCATAGACATCTGCATTTATGACCCGATTTTACATCATTTCTTAAATTGCATATGATACATACCCATGTGTTTCACATCTAAAATTGCAGAACAATCTCAGCTGTCTCTATAGTGAGGCACCATTGTCCTCATGCACAAGTGTAAAGAGATAATATGACTAAAGCTGAGAAATTGAATCTCGATTTTGGAAATTCTGATTATCCTATTCAGGGCAGTGGGCGAGAAGCAGGGTACATCCAAGATTATTAAAATTAATTTGTAAACTAAGTGAAGCGTAACCAACGTAGAACAGGTGCAGAAAACGCATAACTTCAAGATACTGTAACTCAACAACACTTTGCGACATGAACACCGGTCTCCTGGGTGGAAGCGCTGTGGTCGTATGAAAACATCCACCTTTTGTGAGTTTCTTTGGTCTTTATACTGAGTCATCACACTATAATAATGACTCTGATGGGTTTACATTGTAGTCAATGTTCTGCCGTCCCGCGGGCGTCCTTCACTGTACATTCTAGTGTACACTGTACCCCCTATTTATAGTTCGGTACGAGTTCGGTACGAGTTCGGTACGAGTTCGGTACGAGTGCCATATGTGTATGGAAACCTACGATTCTTGTGATTCCAGCTGTGTAACCCGTTTCAAGATCAGACCACCACAGCAGCTACAAACAATACTTTTGTCAGACAACAACAAACAAACAAACGATAGCAAAATCCAGGCAACTCACCGATAACGCCTCATATTGATCCATAAATCCATAACATTCCAACAAAAACGGCGTTGTAACGTCGTAAAGGTCCAATAAAAATAAATCCCATAAAAGATTTAGTCCAAAACACGTGATTACATCCATAAATATCCACCAACTGGCGTTGCATCATTTCAGATCAGCTGGAAGATATGAAAGAAAAACGGAAAAAGAGCACAGCTACAAACTCGGCATCAAAATGTCCGCCGAAGTCTAAAGTTTCCAATGAAACCCCACTTGAACCAATAGGAGCTTCATGTCCTCACTGACAGGCTACATTACCCAACCAGAAGCTACGTTGAAGTTCCGGCTCAGGCTCTATTTTCTTACGTGGCTCAAGCCTGTCACGTCGTGCAGCTCAGATGACAGGCGTTTCGTACAGCCAATGAAATTACCTAAAAAAACGGGACTAAACAAGAGGGGGTGGAGATGATCCCAACAGGCTTCAGCTTCACCAGAACAGACTTCTGCTCATAGATCCTCAGCCTGTCATTGAATTAGCATAAAAATGCATTTATACTTCACTTTCTCTGTGTCAGCAATACTGGTAGTATATATGAATAGTGCCTCTATACGTTTGCAAGACTATAAGCCTTTTTAATAGGTATATAGTATATATATCATGAATATTTTCAGTCTCAAAATGGAAAAACGCCTAGACATTTCATTAGAAAAACAAAATATTCATTTTCTGTGATATTGTTATCTGCTTTTTACTTAGACTAGAAAAGGCTTCAGGCTATGGTCCCATTGTGTTTTCCAGTCCATAAGTCCCATTTATAGTCATCTACAGGCATCTATTTACAAAGAAATGTTCAGACAGAAATAAAAACCTTATACTTTAGTGTGTTCAAACTCATATTACTCAGTATCAGCAGCACTTAAAGTGATTCTGACTATTGAGGGAATACAGCTTCAGATTGTTGCCTTTCAAAAGAGACCAAGACCATGCATTTACTCCACATAGTTCAAGTACAGCTTGCAATTTACTTTGGGTTTACCTGGATAGGTGTTTTTCGTCAAATTTTACAGGAACGCTAAGAGGTTAAAAGCCTGGTGCTTCATTGGTCTGTATGAGAGTCTTTGTGCGAATAGGAACGACATGTTGGTTAATACTGTGGCCCCATAGCCCATTTAAGCGTCTTTGAGCATTAAGTATTATTATTATTATTATTATTATTATTATTATTATTATTATTATTATAGGGCAAAGTAGCTATGGAAAAATGGAATCAAAGGCAAGTCCATGCAGCAGCGGCTGTTGTGAGTGAACGCTGTCACTCCTTTTGCTCAAAGAATGAAAGTAATCTTAATAGCTCCTTCCTGAGTGCTCCAGATGAGTGCTCTTTAAATGTGTTGTGCAGTACTTTGATGGCTGTATCTCTCTTTAACATCTCACTGGGACTTCCTGAAGGAACACTGCGAAGCTGCAGCTGTTGCTTTTACACGACGGGATGTTTCCTGGCAGTTGGGTAGCGGTGCAGAGCAATCATGGTCTCTTTCTCCTGCCCATAACCAGCCCTGTGGCTGGAACACAATGGCTCAGCACACCTTCAGTGGCTTGTACAGTAGAAAGACTGAGTTCATAAAGTGGGACTTTCGGGGGAAGGAAAATGAGTTATAAATCATTGTTGTGTCGATCTGCCTTTCAGACATCTGTCTTCCGCTGTGGGAAAGCTGTATCTATACCATGACCCACAACACACACTGCAGGCAGTCCATTCTCTGTAAACCAGCACTGAAGTGCCCCAAAGAGGCGAGGAGCAGATATCGGTCCTGATCGCAGTAGACGACCACCGCTTCGTATTTACCGCCGGCAGTCGGTGTCTTGGAATAGACAAGAGCCACATTGAGTAATTCAAAATCTGTACTTTATGTACTCGTCCTAGCTAAGTGTAGAGTCTGGTTTGTATTCAGCTGAAGTGCACCTTGAAGCATGTTTTTCAGAAAAGAGAATGCACCACAGATACTTTCAATTTTAAATGTGAGCGCTTTGCATTCTCTCCTCGTTGGGCACTCTGCACCACATCTTCACGCAAATGACAACGACCACTTGAAGTGCGGTGGAGAACCGAACTCGCGTTCCACAGCTGAGAGACAAAGATGGTGAAGTATGTCTGCAGCCCGTAAAAACTCTGCTACATCCTCAGCGACGCATGTGCAGCACACAAGCTGTAGCTGGGGCCACGCAGCGTGTTCACCAATGTGACGGGCATCCGCCAGTTTCAAGATTCCAGTCTTTGTACTTAACATTCATCTTCCACAATACCTTGCAATATTAATTCAGTTCGATACTCCCACCGAAGCAGAAGTATAAAGGCTCTTGGCTGCACAATGGGGTGATTTAAAATCAACCATTCTGGAGACACACTTGCTCTTATTTTGTATTTTATGTGGACGTAAGCCGTACCATCACATTGTTGTGGAATATTCTTCCCTAATTACCAAATGTGTCGATTTTAGCGGCTGCATATAAAATATTTGCTTTCACTTACACTCACGAGGCAGCGGCTGAGTCCTTCTTTCCCGTCCTCTGGGGCAATGCAGAGCCAGTCTCACCCAACTAAATGCGCTCAAACTTGCAGCAACGATAATTTGGAACATTCTGATTCGTGTCGGTCGTTCATTTCATCTCGAACGTCTGCGCGTTCATGCAAATGTGACAAAGTGTAAACCTCGACTGAGGACTGCAGCATCGGTTCATTCACCAGCAGAGAACCTCGACTGCTTTGATTCCTCATTCATATGCACACGCTGTTTAAATCCCATGAATTTATGCATTATTTCTGTTAAAAATGAGCGTTCAGAGTCTAATTATGTCTCCATTCAGACTTAGTTACAAAGCTGTTTGTCTTTGATTTAGACAGTCGGCTTCTCTAATCAATAATGCAGCAGCTCAGGAAACAGAGCTGTGCTCATGCAGCACCCTGGTGACTGTTCATCAGGGTGTCATTATGGGGCTTTGCTTGTGGAATCTCCCTTCCTGCATAGCTTGACTGCAGGTATTAAAGATACTGTAAATACCATTGTGCTAGTAAAAAAGCCTTTGCTTTATTAAGTGCCTTATCAGCTCACTTTGACATTGTTTTTCATCAATATTCACATGTAATAGCCTGTCTGAGCACAGCTCCATTAGCCGCTATCTAATGGCTCGTGAGGAAATAAACCCAGCAATGTATTTCTGTTTTAATCTCTCCGTTAGCGCTAGCAGACCTTTCCGTGTCTGCAGGAGTTTCGCTGACTGACAGTAAGCTGACGGCTGGACGCTCCTCGGGAGAGTGAGAGGCGGCCGGACGGGCTGCAAGATTGATTGCGCTGTTGATGTGACCCGGGCTGGATTACACCGCTGCGGCTGTACGGCAGCACAGCATTCTGGGTATTTCGTGGAGGGAAAGACATCAAAGAGATGTGCGAAAGATAGCGAGCAAGAGAAAGGAGGGGGCAAAAAAAAGGGAGCGCTGAGCGAAATAGAGAATGAGGAGAAAGGCGGATCGCCCGGCCGTGACGGAGCTCCAACCGCCGATCCGGTGCATTGATGAGGAAAACGCTCACAGACAGAGGCGAGCGCTTGGAGAATAATGACGGCAGGAATGTTGATGGCAGGAGAATACCAAGAAACCTGAATTCACTCAACGAAACCATATTTTAGAGTGCACAGTCATTTCTTTTGAAACAGAGGTTATGTGTATGACAAACAGAAAGTTGCAGGAAGAAAAAACAACAGCTTGCTGTTTAGCATTGGTGGGAGGGAGGAGAGCGGTGATGGCAATGTGAGACTTCAGAGCCTCTGAAACCCGAAGATGTCTGAGAACATGGAGTGCTCCGACTGAATCTTCAGATGGCAATCAAATCCGAGTGTGTCTAGGGATTGATATTAAAATGAAAGCGACATTAATATGCACAGTTTCACACAGTATTGCCGTCTGGTTGAAGGTCAGACACTACAGGACGTCGTCAGGGTCAGAGGTCATGGTGTCGCTGGTAAACTGATTCATGAGACCTGTTGTGCTGCGATGGAAGAAGCTTCTGGACATATTGTTCCTTTTTGTTAAAACCCATAATAACCACATGAAGTTAAGTATGATAGCATTAATGCTGTAAGAGAAGTGGGCATGAAGAGGGCTTCATGGCGGGAGAAGGGCGCTCTGGATGACCTTGCGGCCTGATGCTCTGCCAAAGACAACAAGCGGCTCCATTAGCAGTGTGAATGAAGGCGTATGCTAAAGCACATTCCTCTGATGGGCCATAAATATATGGTATAAACGCGTCAAATCAATGCCTTGTTTTTTAGGTCGTTTGAAGTGCCGTTATCGTGGAGTGATTTTTATTGGGGGATGTTTGGAGCAACATGCAACTTAGATATTTAGAATATGAAAAGACTCTCTCAGATGCTGTGGGTGTCATGTGAAAGTGTAAAATATTAGTATTATATTTAATACGCTTTAAAACGCACGAGTTGCAAACAGATTAATGGACACTATAAATTTGAGTTTAACGATTCTCAAGAACATTGCAATGTCAGAGAACTGGAACCAACTTTATGCTGCTACTTACTGTCTGACTTATTGAATTCAAGCAATATACATTATGGTATTTTTATAAATGGCAAAGGCCAGCTCCCTTTTGGCCAATACACACACACACACACACACACACATACACACACACACACACACACACACACACACACACACACACACACACACACACACACACCTCGGTCAGTAAGAGAGGCTCAGCTCTCAGTCAGTTGGAGTTAAATCCCCCTGGTTTTTTTATTCCACCGGTTGACTTTATTTAACTTTCCCCTCAGCCCTCGTGGGCCCTCTCACATTCCTTCGGTCCATCAGGCTTGAGCCCCGCTGAGCTCGAGCATTAACGTTGCTGAACGCAGTAAAATGGGAGCAGGTGGAGTTCCAGTATAATAATCAATTGAAGCCAGATATATATCAAATAAAATATTATAAAAAACAACACCAATAAGCCCTTGATTCAGATGAATGGTCTTCATTTAGACGGAAAGGGCAGTATTCTGGTAACAAATCCTAGAAGCTTCCCTCCTTTTTTAAAGCTCCGTCTCTCTTATTGTATTTCTAATTAAGATACTGGAGCATTGAGCGAAATTAATTATGAAGCAAAACATATGATTTATCCTTTATTGGTGTTTCTGTGTTGAAAGATTCTTGGTTTTATCTCCTGAAACGGTTCACCGGTGCATTCATCCTTTGATGATCCCTTTGATTGTTTGATCCTTTAACCAGAACAAAGATGTTTGGACTATTGCCTCTTTTACTTTGAATTGCATTGAGCGCTTGTGCCACATTTGTCCTTCACCTTTTTGTTTTTCTTCTTTTTTATCAGCTTCACTTGAAGCGGTTAGGGAAGCGTCTATATATATATATATATATATATATATATATATATATATATTTCTGTGCAGAATTATTCCCTCAAACATTTCACAGACTGGCAGTGACAGATGATGACTTCATTACACTGATCGCCTTTGGGTAGCGGGGCCATTGAAAAAAGGATTATGATAAAGTGACAGCATAGCGGCGCTGGCAGAACAATCGTTTGAAACAAGAGCCTCCTAATATAAAAATGAAGTCGTTGACGGCACATCCAAATGTGCCACCTGTTGGACGCGCTCGATGCACTGCAGCGGTTGATAACGACCACATGGCCGCCGGTCCCACCTCCCTCGATGCGAAGTGACAGGCTGCAAGGGATATCCATGAGAGCTTCAGGGGGCAGAAGCAATACTGTAACTGCAGCCTTGTCACTCCACATCATGTGCATGAGTCAGCTCCGGCTCTGGGAGATCATTGTGCGCCCCCCTCTCCCCTTTGATGGTAAGTGACTCGCCAAAAGATGTGCACAGGAGAACAGAATGAGCAGCCCCTCCCACAGCAGAGCGAAGGCTCCAGCCCTGGACCTTCATCATGTTTTATTAGCATTTCCAGCCTTTCACGCGGCAAAAGGATGGAAGACACAGACAATCGCACACGTTACTCGTAACACACCGGGCGTCCTTTTGGTCCGGAGCCTCGGGCGCCACTTTCTTAAAACCAGCTCTTCAAACTGTGACGCTCCTCTACAGGAGGAGGAAACATGTGGGGACTCGCTTCGGTTTAGATGACAAAACCACTTTGTTCGGTCCAGGAAACACATCATGGTTGTGCTTAAAATACGTAAGTGAAGAATGTAACATTAGAACTGAAAAACACAACTCTATCAACAGCACTTTGGCACGAGTGTTTGTTTGAACCCTCACTCCGTGAGTGTTTCTTTTGGTATTTATACTCCAGCTTCATCCCTGACTGGTCCGATGCCTTCGCATGCAGTCGGTCTTTTGGTTGATTTGATCCATTCTGTGTTGGAGGAATTTCCTTTTTCTCATCATGACCCTAGAGTCTGCGTTTATCTGCCTCCCCCAATCCGAATGCTCCTACTGAGCCAAGGAACAAAATGCTTTTCCATTCTATCTATTTCCGCAGTGATTTATTTGAGTATATCAAATGTCTTTTTGCCATTTCCTCATTACCTCTGTACAACAAGATGGAGGCCATCTCTGCAATTATGTGCTCAGGCTTTGAGAAGATTCCATTCTGAGTATTTTATCCCACAAGCCTGTAATCCGTTTTCTCCCCTGTTGCTTCATTTCATCTCAATGATGTCAAGCAGCTTCATGGTCAGCCATCACTCTTAAGAACAAAAGGATCAGGGGTCAGGCCGAGCCCAATCTCTCAGCGAGGCGAGCCCGGCTCCCCGTCCGCCCCGTGCTTATTGGCTGAAATATCGGCTCGCTGTGCCACTTTTGACATGTAATCTACTGCTGGCAGAGAGGGAGCCGGTTGATAAATCATCCCCGGGACGCGTGTGTTTTATGGGTATCACGTCCTTACAGCTAAACTACGCTTGAGTGTTCCCTGGGCGCTGGGCTGGAATGTAAAGCAGCCGGTCTCTGAGGAGAGCCGTGTGTTTCCTCTGGCGCCCACCAAGCAATTTAACTTCTTTTGAACCCAGCAGGGGGAGGCGTCGCTGTCCCTTTGGCCAGGACGTCAGCTAAAGATAGGTTTGAATCCCCTGACAGACGAAGCTTATAAATGCACACCATTGACATGATAATTAACAGTTTGGACCATCTTCCATGAAAGGGGTTCAGACTTTCAAGAAATGATTTCGACTCTTGGGCAATTTCATGAAAATCCGTTTGAAGTCACACTCACTGCTGAATATAGCGCCTCTTCTTTCGGGGGCATGAACACAGAGGCAAGCTTCGGAAAACAAAATCCCGGGAACTGGTGTAACTTTTCATAACTGGGGTTTTGTATCAGCAGCTTTGGAAAGCGCCAACATGAGAATATGCAGACGAATACAAGTTTATTTAGAAAGTTTTAGTAGTCCCTCTAAATAAACCATAATCAAATGAGCACGTCTACCATTTTCTAGACTCGACGAGGGTTTGATCCAAGATACAATGTAACCTTTAAGTTGCATTGTATTTGTATTTGTATATGGATAAAGTTATAAAACAGGCATCAATGTGTCATTGTCTGAATGACAATATTAAACGTTTATCTTAGTTTGAGCCGTTTTGGAGTGAAAGCAAACAGATTCTTACAATCCCATCTTCCAGGATGAGGATGCTCGTGGGCAGAGGGCAGCAGCTGGAGGCGGCGTCCATGTCAACTCTCTGTTGCAGGGTTTTAAAACCCACTTCCACTCCCCCGCTAATTGGTTGGGGATGGCACTTGGCTGACCCGCCACGCAAATGTCCAAACCTCGGTAGCGGCTGTCAGGGCGGGGTTGGAATTGGGCAATGACGCGTCACACTCCGGTGACTTCGCATCACAACGCCATAACATTGGGAGGGAAAGAGGAATCAGTAGGCGCAACAAACACACTTTCAGCCCCCTGGAAGAATGAATGAAACCTCTGCAGGATCATATTTGCACTCGGCGGGAAGGTTAGACCTTTATGTCTCCTGTGCATTTTAATAACGGAAACAATTCAGCATCCTGCCCCGAGTTTTCTCTTTCTCGCATGAACACTCCTTTCCACTAACATCGCACCTCCTGGATCATCGACACGAGCCTCAAACGTGGGACGTGTTTCAAAAAAGAGAAAGAAGATGAATGGTCTTTTTTGAAAGGAAATATTGTCAACCTTGTTGAGGAGGTTTTTCATTTCTCATCATTAAATTCTATGCATGAATCACACACACACACACACACACACACACACACACACACACAGACAACAAGGCCTTTCTGGGATGAGGGAGTTAAACTTAGATTCTCTCTAGTCTTGAAACACTCGGAGCAAATTGGAGAGACGGAGAACTGTGGCGCCCATGTTTGTGATGACAAAGGCTACGGTGAAATGGAGTAGATTCATCTTCCCCATGGTTACATAAAGTTTTCATGGCAACGCGTTCCTACTGCCTATTCACAGAGAGGTTTTCTTCTACTGCGCTGCGTGTCAGTCACCCTGGCCCAGTTCTGTACCTGAATAAGCTTCCTTTCTGTTTGAATGGCAGAGGGCTCAGAACAAGGGCTGATGTGATGGAACACAGCGGAGGCGGCGCTCACGATAGCTATTCACCGGACGGATTACGTCAGAATCCAGCGCTCTTTAGCTGCTCTTTAGCTGCTCTTTAGCTGCTCTTTTTCAGCTCTCGGAGGTGTTAACCACATCGTGTCCTCATGGCTCAGAAGCAGAAGCAGCTTTATTGGCCATGTGTGTTTACACATACATGGAATTTGACTCCGGTCTCACCTGTAAATACCGTTATTACCAATAACCTTTTATGTGCATTTTGCACATTTTATGTTACTTAAGTGCTTCAAGTATTAGTAGAATCAGAACAATGTTTCCCCTTCCTGTTGAAACCCGTATCCTTCCCATCCCCTCTCCTCTGGGATGAAAGCAGATTGTGTGACTCGCTCAGCACATTCCAGAGCAGGTCTGTGGGACTAAGCAACCCCGCTGAAGTCAGTAATTAAATTAGTTGTACCACACAGAACCTTCTGTAGGAGGCTAATGAAGTAATAACCAATCCCCAGTCTATTTATTCCGCACAGTTTGTTTCATTCCGATGTCATTACCAAATGCATGTTGTACAGCGCCAGCAGAATAGCTGGTAAAGCGATGCATTAAAAATGGACATGCAATGAACAAGACCTGCAATTATCTATTCGGACTTGTTTTGAGAAAATCTGCAATGCAACCCACGTCATTGTAATCCTCCATGGGTTTCCAAACGACACAGCATGATTCCCAAAAGTGTCCTTAGCTGTGATGTTTCTTTTCCACATGATGTGTTGGCAGTGAGATTACTGGAAGCTGTACTTCCAGTTTGACTCTGGCAGCTTCATCCAAGTTGAGACCAGGTTTAGTTGAAGTGCAAACACGTGGCAACCAGACAAATGAAGCATATGCAGCACAGCAGATGATGGCCCTTTTTCTTCTCTTTTTTTAAAAACATAAATTCACATTTCTGGAGCCCCGTCAACACATTCCCCGTGTGCAGCGATGTGCACCAGCAGTTTTAATTTGGAAGATAAAGATGCACCGGGTAATCATATGTGTGGTTACAAATAACTTTGTAGCTGAATAAAAGATAAGAATTTGGCATATATATATGTATGAATAATTATTTTGTTTGGCTGTCATTTTGATAACGTTAAATTCAAGCAATTATTTGGGCTGTGTCCCGACACGGAAATGCAACGAGAGCATCCCCAAGCAGATTGTTGATATTGGATTATTCTGCAAAAAACCCAGCTTAGCTACTAAAACATAGTCGTTGCTGTTAACAGACATGTTGGATAAGACGCTGTCGACTGCTGGCAGAAACACGACGCATGCCAATTTACTACCAAGACCTCCCCAGTCATCCGATATGAATGGTGTCCTACTGGAGGCAGACTGGGTTACCGGTTTAGCAGCGTAAGGTCAAGTTGAAGAGGTCAAATGGTCCCAACGCATCCTCACACCACGTGTCAAATAGCTCAGTCAGTGGCCCTCAGCCTCATCCTGCGACGCTCTACACAAAAACAAGTGTTTCTTCTGAAGGCCGTCCTCTGCTCTGTGTCTTTAAAGGACTCAGAAGTTCATTCAGTGAGACTCAGGATGCCAAAGTGTTCTATGAACCACTCACAAGGTCTTTTATACCAGCAGCAGTTAGACTGTTTAGTGAACACCTTTAGTTGTGGTTTTTAATTGTTCAGATTTAGTATCTGATGTCGGTCATGTGTCTTGTTTCATTTGGCTTTGTTTGTGTTTCTTCTTTGTAATTTGTCTCTTGTCTGTGAACGTTGTCTGTTGTTGTCTGTATGAGTCTGACTGTTTGGAGACACATGAGTTTCCACACTGGGGATTAATACAGTTTTTCAAATAAAAAAATCTAACTACCGCGATGGCGTCAGATTTCCACCTCTCGTCTTTTCAAAATAAACTTCCGTCTTCACGGGACTTTAGGAACAAAACCACTTATTCTGGTTTAAAAGAGTGGGACTGTATGAGACGACCGCGTGTGAGTCATGTGACTAACGACTTACTTTCTTTTACCGACTTACTTTTCGATATGCAGCCGTGCTGCTGCAGGGATTGTTCCTCCTCTACAGCATAATGAACAGCAGCTATAATGATGATTGCACTGAGTTTGCAGCACAAAGTTGTTGTTTTTTGTGAGGAGAAACCTCTACCTTAGTCATTTACAAAACTGAAGAAAAAAAAGAATTCAAATTCGTATGTGAATCAGTTTTCCAGCAGCTTTATTGGTCCTTGGTCTGAATCCAGCTCCAGCTCTGGGTCTGAGTCGTTCCCAGGGGTCGAGTTCTGTGTCGTTCTGCAGGGAGCAACGAGGTCACAGCTCAGACACGAATATGTGTCTGTACAGTTATAACATCGAACCGGTTCCATGGAAGTGGGCTGCTCTGCTCTTTCATCACAGCCACACGTCTGTAAGATACTTCCGGCTGCGGTGGTTTGGCCGGAGGGAGACGGTGGTGTGTGTGCGTCATCAAGCAAGCAGAATGTAATCATGGAATCCACATGAGGTGACCGTAATTGGTCCCTGTTTTGGTTTTATGCAGCGCATCCCTCGAATTAGAGGCTGGAATTGGAACAAACTCTTTCTCCTGCCTTCAGATTTAATAAACCAAAAGATTGGGCCCTACCATTCTACAAGGCAATGGTGGAAAAATAACAAATGATATAACTTAGTGAAGACTTTACGAGTGTTATTGGCTCGGTCACATGAAAAGACATTTTAGTAGTAGTAGGCATCCTGAAGCGTGGTGAGACCATTGGATCGGCCATAAGCAGTAGATTGTGTATTGTGTAATAACGCATGGAATGACCACCATCCTACCCGGGTTTGGTTTGCAGCCTTGACTAATAGCAATGGGTGGACTGCTGTCCAAAAGGACAACAGTTAATGTGAGCCTTATTTTTAACATACGGGTCAACTTAAACTACAAAAATGTAGTGAAATGTAGTAACTTTACCGTCACTTACCAAGTAACATACCGGCTGAGTTCCAAGTCAAAGTTGTTGCTCTCAGCCGCGATGATCAGTTCACTGAACAGGTGAGTTATTGTCTCGATCGCTCAGCTAGCGTGGCTCAAAGGTATCATTCGGTAACGTTATAAGAAAGTTATCAACATTACGGTCGACCGCCAAGCCGCTGGCTCCCATCAGGCGCACAGGGAGCACACTGTGTGTTGACGAGGAGGATGAAGGCCTCACGTCTTCACTCTTCATCATATGCCGAGACAAAGTGTGCAGGCCGGCGCTCCAGTGACAACAAGTGAAGTCAAATCAACGCGGCAGTGGCGTTAACCACGTCCTCAGCAGCAACAAGCAGCCGACCCATCCAGCGCCGCCTCATCTAACGAAGCCGAAATAGATCACCTCGTGCCGTTACACGATCATCTTTCAGGAAAGCAAGTAAACATTGATCCGTTTCTCGATCCGGTAAAATAATTCAGTTGGAGAAAAGCGCTTTGTGCTTCAGCCGTTCAAGTCAAGCTTGCATTCTGCCTTCAACTTCCTGGTGTCATCGTCGTGAAGTTTATGTCATCGATGTGACCTTGTGATCAAAGTGAAAGACAAACGGAGCGAGTCCAACCTTAGTTCTGCTGAAGGCGTTAACCTCCATCAGCGACTCCTCGTGTGCCGGAGACTCTTCGGCCTCATCGTCAAAACAAACTAAATATATTCATTCATGTATTATTGCATAGGTGTGTTTCTCTCTCGTGTCTGACTGTAATCGCCTCCCTACAAACCATAATACAGATCTACGGATTAATACTTGAAAGATATTGAAATAAAATACAACAAATAATTATTGTCTGCAATATAAAAACACAATTACAAAATGATCATCGTGGTTGAAAGTATGATTTGTTCTCTTGGACCAAAATACAATCAGAATCTATTTGTTTTATTATTATTCATTCTAGACGGATTTTATTTTGAATAAAAAACAGCATTGGTGTATAGAAAAATACAAGCATTGTAAAGAAGATGAGTCTATATCAGCAAAGGTTCCATTTACAGCAAGTTTAAACTGGACCTGAGTAAGATGGCTGCCATATGTCTACTGGTTTATATCTGAGGGATCAGCTCTTACTGTCCACTGTGCTGGAATGGAGCTGCACTGTCTATGCAGCCCTCAGGGTCTTTCCCCCGAATCGACCCGTTCCATAAGGAAGCTCTTTGGGTTTGATGGTTCTCCTGTGGGTGACGCCACCCAGGCCAGCGGAGGAGGATGGCCATGGATGGGCTCTTTGTTCGGGACTGAACATCCCCGCGGGGCTCTTTGCCTTTCAAATATTATAGTAGAGTATTATAATATAATAGTAGTGTTCGGCGTGGGCAGCGCATCCCAAAGACGTGAGTCTCTTTCCCTCGTGAGCCTCCAGTGTCCATGTCTCACAAAAACCCAATTTAATAATGTCTGTATAAACCGTGTGATGGCTGCAGCTTTTTTCAAATGCACAAACATTTCATTCATTAAAGTGATTTTTGGAGCAGTGTGTCCACATCCGCCCACAGACCTCTAGCGTCTCCGTCGAGATGCAATCTGTGTGCGCAGTGAGGCGAGGACGTTCCTGGACTCTTAGATTGCGCTGTCCGCATTACAGAGGGACTCCCTGCCATGAGAGGCTGCAGGGGCCGCGGGCGAAGTGTCATTCCACTGGCACAACTTAAACTAGGTTTATTTGTGCGTCACAAAATAAATGCGAGCTCTGAATTATATCAGTTATTTATTAATAACCAAAACAACTGAGTTCTGTGATTAACTGTGTTGTTCATGACCTGCATGAAAGGGTCTTGGTGGAACCGTTCCGTCGTTATCCAACAGGAAAGCTCAACTTTATTAGGGTTTTGCACGTAAAACATAAAGTTCCACTCACAGGAGCAAGAAGCTTTTAGAGCTTGTATTTGCAGCTTAATTGACTTTCATATTCCTATTCACCAATGTTAACTCAAGCTGTAGTGAAGGATTCAACACTCCACACTACCATTCTGTCTCTCTCTTAGATCGGGCCCTTTAGCTTCAGTTTCTTTTTTCTTTTAAAGCTTTTTACTTAATTAAAAACCAGAACACATGCACTGTTGTAATTGCCACAACATGTTCTTCATCCGTGCGAAGCGGATTCTAAAGGCCTCCATGACCCATTCAAGAATACAGATTCTAATGTTGAATTAAAACTGCATGGCAGCTGTTATCATGGTCCATGCCATGCAGACGCATTCTGTCTCCACCACTTTGCATCCTGCTGCCAAAGTCTCTCCTCCTCCAACGTCCAGATGCACAACATTCTTCTGTTTATCTTTCATTGTTTGGTCTATCAAATGCCCAAAATAATTGTGAAAAGTTAATTAGTCAATTAGTTTTTTTCTGTACGTATCAAGACATGAAATGGATTTATCAGGATTTATCATCATAAAAACTAACACTTAAACCCCTGTGATGAATAGGAACTTTATTTTACAGAGAAACTGAAGAGTTTCATAAAATTAACTTATTTTTCTTTATTAACATAATAATAACTAAAACTAAACATCCATTCATTCACATGTAAATATTCTAAGCTCAATGATTATCAATAATAGAAATGAAATATATATATCATTTCTATATTGTTTTCATTAAACTAAGGTCAAGCCTCTTTACAGCACATTGAGACAAATCCGACTAGATACATGACATAAACATGAACATATAATACACTACTACTTTAAGTCCTTACTAATATCTTTGTAATCATATCACATTCATCAGGATGTTTGTTTCCACCAAACACGCATTCCCCTGTGCTTCCTATGCAAACATGTATTTTACATAACCCAGCCTGTGGTCTTCAAGTAAATACTGCTCACATATTCTCTTTAATAGTAATAATCATGGAGACGCTGCGGGGCAGCGCCCAGCACTCGGTCCTGCACCAGTGCAGCTACCAGAGCTTTATTTTTCACATGCAAATCACACATCCATCATTTGCTGTGGCCGGTTGACGCGCGAGCGATTAGTCAGGGAGAGTCCTGTTCCCTGGTGTCAAGAGCCATCATCCATTTCCTGTGAGCTCAAAGCTCCAACAGCAGCATTTTTATGTTACCAGTGACCATGTTTTAATCACAAGTGCTGTCACTCGATTGGAGCAATTTCCTGTGGCTCTGTAAAGTATGAGGTTGCAAAGTAATTGAATTTGGGCCATAATTAAAAAGTGCAAGGAGCCATGTGATCCTTCCCCCTATGCCTTTCATCTTTGTATTAGCGTAGCAGTTTACGTCTGAGAAGCAAAGTTTTCATCACTGAAATTAGTCATTTATAGTGGTCCTCCATGCTTTATGTGCCATGTAAGGTAGAGCAGAAGCCTTATTACATTGGATTTGTAGTTCAATTTGACGCCGACAGGAGGAAAACACAAATGAGTTGAGGAGAAAGCTGTCGAGGACGACGGGCAGCAAAAACTGCATTTATGAAATGTAGATGGGATATGAGTTTAATGCAAAGACTATAGCATAGTATAGTATCAAAGCAAGTTCTACAAAATGGTAATATTTAAAGATGAATTATTGGCTGAGGTTCTCACCCATCCCTCTAATACTAGCACGGTTACCATGTCCATGGTTCCTGGAAGCCCGGAGCCCTGACATTTCCCACTTCACATGTGCAGAGATATTTCAATCAGCACTATATCATTAGGGAGCACTGCAACTGTAGAGTTGTAATCTCTAAATTATTCAGAACACTGGTGGTATGAGGAGGATAACACAGACTCAGAGAGTCAACGAGAGGTACTAAGCATGATAGAGGGGGAAAGCGATGGAACACTATAGGACATGGAATTGGATGATAAAGGGGAAAGAGTGAGAGTAAGCAGCTACAGTGATGAAGAGCACTACAACGGGTTGGAATAGCTGTCGCCTGCTTGTACTTCTCTTCTGATGTTCAACGCTTGCACTGCTGGCTGTTTGTGAGCTGGTGATGTGTGATGATGCTTCTGCTGCACTCGGTGTGCGTAGCTATGAATAACAGAATCAGCAGGGAGGGAAAACGTTGAGTCAACTGGGCTGTAGCTTTCAATATTAAGCAAAGTGTATTTTGGGGTTGTCACTTCCCCCGCTGTGGTTCGGGTGCCTTTCCCTTTATTCCAAAACCTCAATAGTCCAATTCCACCAAAAGCCCTTTTTTCCAGTCGCCCGTTATCCTTTAAACAAACGCCCATTATTTCCTGCAAAACTGGCCAATCAGAGGACGAGTGTGTATTTTAAGAGTAATGGGCCTTTGGATAATGGCTGTACGTTTTGGGGATAAAAGGCTGTCGAACAAATGGGCTTTAATGGGACCTTTGTCGGTGGATGATAGGCAGTCGCCAAGCAGCTCCACTTGTTTTTACTTGAATTACTTCTAATTCAACTTCAATTTCCTCTCAGTCTCTCTAGTTTTGGACCAAGCATAATACATCAATAGAGCTAACTAGTTGGTCACCATATGCTAGCACATTGCTAATTGGTTAGTCAACTAGCTTACTGCTCACAGCGCAGAGCACGCTAAATAAAGCTAATACAATGAACTGCTTCTACTGATCATGGGTTGTGTTCCCATTCATCAAAGCAATGCACGGCGTGGGTCCAGTTTAGAGCCCCGGTTGGCTAAGCTTCACATTTTGGGAAAACGAAACCACCTGACTTGGCAGCCAGCTGCTCAGATAAGCGTATCTAGCACTAGAGTAGTCAGTATCACCCCGTTGTGAGGCGCTGGGACGACTGATTGAGAGAACTTTAGGTTAGTTATCTTGTAGCCCCTGTGCTTGATAACACGGATGGAGTGTCACCTTTCACGAACTGAGAAAAGGGCGCTTATCTTGAATGGTTAATGACCTCGCTTCAATCCCTTTTCACATGGGAGACGAGGCGCTCTGCCTTGATGGCTTCCTCCAGAGACTTCTGAGGATAATGCTGACAGGTGTTATCAGAGAACAGGAGTTACAGGATAAATAACCTCACGCTATCTCTTTGAGTTGGTTGACAAATAGAAAGATAAAGCTCTATAAATTGACCCAGTCTGGCCAATCATGACGGAGCACCGGATAACCCCGATCCCATTATGGACACATGCAGAACACTGTGGCGTCTGAATCGACCTCAACTCAAATGTAGTGAAGTTAGTGAGAGAGGGATGCATTCATGAGATCTGATCAATTTATAGCTACATTCTAAACAGACACGTTTGCCAGCTGGCCAGTTTCATGCAGAATCAAACAGAATGTAGCATTTGCTTATTTATTTTTTAAATCAGCGTTGCAGGCCCACTCGTCGTTGAGCCAACGTTAAAACCTGCGGCTCCTCCAGATGGCCAGACGGGCCCAGAATCTAGAGGTTCTTCTCTCTCTCAGTAGCACGATTTAAATGCTGCTTTTTTTAATCATACTCCTCGGATAATTCAGATGTCGTTACTGAAGCCGGCAAAACCTGGCGAGTGATGGGAGGGTGCAGACGGGCAGTCGGCTGAAGCAACCTGCCAATCAGCAGCGAGCATCTCGATGCAGGATCCTGTGCCATCAGCTTTCTGGGGACTCTTCTCCTCCACTCCTGTCACTGATGCAGTCTTTTTGTCTTTCTTTTTGTACTGGGTTCAATTCATTTAGAGCTATTTTGATTCCCAAATTGTTGTCAGTGCTTCCTCTTCCTTCAAAGAGAGTTAATTGTCATTGTGTGACAGAATGCAGTCGAAGCTCATTTGCTCCTCCTGCATTCGGAGTATTGTACAACGCAGCAACGAAACAATTGTTTGTGCAATATGGCCGACATCTTAACATCATTGACGAGCACTCCTCTCGTCCCACCGCAGTCTCCCTTATCCTCTGTCACAGAATATGATTTAAGTGTCAACGGTGAATGGGACTTTTATTTTGACGGCCACAGAGATCGGGAAGCAAAGGAAGTTTGGAACGTACACAAACCAGGCATCGTTCACATGGCAACAGTCAACTGTCAAACAGCAAACTGTGAAGACCCATCCCCCGGTACTGGGGGAGCGTCTCAAGATTAAGTTTTCAAATAGTCGTATGAACCACAAATGAGTGCAAATACTTGTATTATTTTATATCATTTTTTCTTCAGAATTTTCTTGTGAAGAAAATGTATATTTAAAAAAAAAAACTTTTATAACATATTTTGATCATAACTATGAACATCCAGCATGATCTAATTAAGAATGGCAGAAAAATGCTTTTCGAGCGGTTTCCGACATGTTCAAAATGTGTGTTTCAGACCCTTACCAAGGTCTCACACACTAATAACCCCTTGTTAGAAAGAACAGAGCCTAAAGAACCCGAATATGCAATGAAACCACAAAAACAAAGTGTCGGGTCATTTGAAGGCTTTTCAGGGGAGAAACTGTGTAAATCGGTTCAAAAATGAAAAACGTCAAAGTTCTATAAGAAAACTACATTTCCCAGAAGCCAGCACGGGCGCATTCTCTTCAGTAGACTGTGCATGTGCCGTCTGGACCCAGAAATGTAAAATAAAAAAATCTCCGACGGTTGACGGAATTTAAAGTTACTTATAGGTGGCTGGTAAGATCTAGATGGAGCCGTTCGACTCCTAGATGCCCGCACGGTCACGGAGATGTGTTATTATTGAAATCCGTTGTTTTAAAGGATAGTTACGAGCGATTTTGTGAAACGTTACTTGCGTCGCGGAAAGTTTAAAAAAATATATATATTTATAGCCACGCGAGGCCCCCTGTCCCTGCGAGGCCCCCCGCGGTGCGGAGGCTGTGGGGGTAACCTCTACGGGCCTGGTGGTCCGCCAGTCAAGTGCAGCTGAATCCTGGTGGAGGCAGGTCTCTGTAAGGATGGGGGCGCAACAGGCATCGACCTCCCATTGCTGCGTTAGCCTGAATGTTCTTGCGACCGGACATTAGCCCGGAGCAGACCGGTTGGTGGGAAAGCCTTCGGTCTCCCATCACCACTGGCAATTACCCACTCGGTCTGGGTTCAGTCGGCTTCCATCTCCGATCTCCTGCTCGACTCTTTCCCTGTGGTTTGGTCCGGCAGGTCTGGCTTGGTGGTCCGCTGTGGGTGGTTATCGACTCGGGTCGGCTCTCAGCTCGTGGTCTGCACAAATGATTCCAATCCCCACGCTTCCCCCGACGATGTCGATAAGTGTATTCTGTCACGTGCATCATTACTGTCATGAAGACGTAAAGAAAACAACTTTAGACATTGATGTATCAAGATTCATTGGAGAATGTATATGCGCCGCCATTGCTATTTTTCAGCCGGCCCTTATATAGATATTATACTATGTGCTCCACTCAGACAGGTTATTCATGATGGAACGTTCAGCAGTAGAAGCCAAAGGCCTCGTCTCATCACAGGACCTTCTCAAGCAATGAACATCAGATCTGATGCAGCGCTCCCTCAAGACATTAGCACAATCTAATAGAGAAACCTGCTCACCAAATGGAAACGGTGGTTTTATTGTAGCCCTGTCATTCTTTTGATGCGTCGCTATCGTGTACTAAAACTGAGACATAAAGGTCATCTATATCCATCAGTCTTGGCATAGCCTCTACTGCTCATTTCTTAATTTCTTTAATGAAGTATTTCATGGCGTTCGATCCAAGCCCTCATGGCCAGCCACGACGATATCAGCTTGACCTCTATTAATATGGAGCAGAACTTAATTCAGCTTGCATTTAAAACTCATATTAAAGTTCAGCATTACAATCTAACGACCATCTGCGAGAGGATTTTTCCACCCAGCTTGTAGGCGTCTCATTGCTAGGATTAGATGCTGTGTGAGGGTTCTCCAAGCTGCTGATATGAAAACAAATATGAAGCCATGTATTATTCTTTCTGTGCTGTGAAGGTCGTATTTCAGTCAATAGCAACGGGACAAATTGGAGTTGGTGCAGAGTTCTTTGAACACTGTTTTCCCTTCATCTTCTCCTCACTTTCTCAAGCCAGATTTGAAGTGGAGTAATAACAATTGCGATGTGCTTAGTCTGGGCTCTTTTTGTTGACGCATGATCCAGGTTTTCAGAATTGTGTGCATAGTTCCATCTTTTCTGTGTATACTAGAGAAAACATCAGCGTTTTTTTGCTGGAAAGCCACATGCAACTTAGTTGGTAATACAGCAAATATATATTTATTGCACTACTTTCATCAGGGGGCCATATGCTCCTTAGATAGTGACTTATATTTAGGAAACTATATGAACGATTATCTTCAAGAGTCCCTCTTTGATCACGGGTGGCTTTCCTAGCTGTGATTTAACCACAACATAACAACAGTTAGCTTTTGCTTTTATAAACACAACATTACAATTTGAATAGTTTTTAATGCAAACGTATTGATATAAAATGGAAATTATGGGCTGGCTGCAAATACACTGACAGAAATGTACCATTGAATCTACTTAAAGAAATTGATTATTTTTTTGCAACACGTGATATGTAGTTTGACTTTGCAAAGATTGGTTGGTATAACAACTAATTATTTTTAAAGAAGAAAAACACATTTTCTGTGTGTTGAACAAATGCAGATGAACTAAAACTATTTACTATCATGTAAAGATGATAATCATTTCCTTTAATTGTTCATGTCACAGATTTGATTACGCTTCATATTGACATTCTTTGGTCATTCCACTTTATTGAGCAACCACTGAGAAACCTTCCACTTGATAACTGCGCTCTCCTTCGTGTGTTCGGTGGCTCGCTTTGCACGGCAAGAATGTTGCTCCACTTTCTCTGATCCCAGAGTTTTGGTTGCCAGTGATTCTGGAGAGATGTTGCACACTTTCAGCTTTAATCTCTCTGAGGTCAAGAACATCGGATGGTTTCTGAGTCATGGCCCTGCGGAGGCTGCGGTTCTGTGTTCCTGCTGCCTTCATGCTTGCTTGCATATTCTGGTCAACATTGTTCAACCTCCTCTGTACGAACGCTGCATGTAGCTCAGCGCTGCTCATCCCACTCATCTCACCTTTAGTGTCTCCATTTTGTTACAACGGCTAACTTTGACACATGGTGTCTGTGGCGTGTTTCGTGTAGGCACAAGTGTGTTGCACATATGACGATGTTTAATTTAATGTTGCACGTCTGGAAACGTTCTTAATTTGTACAGATGTTCTTGTCTTGACACAGCAGCTTGCAGTGATAGTTGCCGTGCAACAGAGATCCCGTGTGCACGTGAAACATCCACAAGTGGCGCCTGTGCTTTTGAGATAAAGTCGAGTTGAGTGTTCTCAAGGCGAGTGAAACCCAGACGTTTACAAGTCCATGCATAGTGACCAACAACAGCCTGTCAATCAAAATGCATGTGCCTCAGTGGAGACATGTTCAAACGGCCATCTACTGCAATTACATGTCTTTCAATTACTGGAAGAGGCCACTTTTCTGGGTTGTGAATCCCCTCTGGGTTCAGGCTGCCGCGTGTTGCGCGTATGTTTTGAGGTCATGTGGAACTGACGCACTGACGTGGATCCCTGGTTGACTTTTGGGGGTTTGCTTTCATCATCTTTAATTTGCCCCTGACATTTTTAGGAGTCACGGAATAATTAGCCGAGCGCCGAAATGCCAGATACCTGCGTTCAGGTGCGACTCGTGTCGATGTGCGTCGGGTGGCGCTCGCCTCACAATCCTGTCAACGCCTCACTGTGGACTAGACCGCCCTCCCCCGCTGCATGTGTTCACAAACTGCCAACATGAAATTGCTTTGTTATTCATTGCCTGTGAGGCATAACTGTGATGGCACCAAACAATGTTTTTCTTGAGAAAGTATGTTGATATTTCTCCTAAATAACAACATTATTATTTATTTTTTAAATCAGTTTGGGCCAACGTGAGAAAAAAACAAACAACCGTCTTTAAAGCTTATTTAATCCACTTTGGCTGAACAAACACTGAATTCTGCCAAAGACGTGTCCCCAATGCAAGTCGACCCAGTTTACCTCATCTCGCCTATCATTCCAGCTGAATTATGGCGGAACAGATTTTGCCTTCAACAGATAGCATTCAAATGTGTCGTGTTTAGTTTGGGGAAGTGGCGCTCACACAGCCGGGCCGCGTCAGGCTGTGAGTCTAATCTGCACTTCTCTTGACATATTGGCTCACGTCTGTTGTGCATTATTCCGTTTGACAGTCAGAATCAATGCGGCTTAAGTGGAGATCCCGATCCTGAAGCGAATCTCGGCTCAACCCCCTCCGTGCGCTCACATTCCAGTCCTTAACCTCTGCCGCCGCTACGGACACCGAGTCGAACGCGGCAGCATTTTCAATCAATTTCATCTTCCGTCCCTCCATCAGAAACAATCAGCGTGATCAAAACCGATGCCGACGGCTCTCTACAACATGTAGAGCAGTTTCTATGTCTATCCTCCCCCTTGCTTCAGTTTGACTGCAGATGCATTCAACAGGTTACTTGGACTTCTCCATTCCATGCACTCAGGCCTGGAGGTGGGAGGTTAATGGCTCTGTGAATACATACGCTGCATGCTGCTCATAGCACACACATTATAGGCGGCGTGTTTAGTGGAGGGTCATTTGTCTGAACAAGGAGAAACTGAAGCTGTTCCATTACCCAGGACTATTTGTTGTTCCTCCTTCAGCTCCGTGACCCTGATGTGTTTATTTGTGATTTTTTTGGCACATTCCCGCAGCCACATCTCAAACTAATTAACTTTGGCTTTTTTACAAATTTGTTTTGATTTTGAACTAATTGCTGACAGAGAGTCACATCTGCAGTTCTCTCTCTCCCTGTGTGGTGTCATGCATTCATGCATTCATGCATTCATTCATTCATTCATTCATTCATGCATTCATTCATTCATGCATTCATTCAGGGGGGGTCCTGCCGAAGCTCGAGCCGCTTTACATCCAGATGGATTCCAGAGACGAGCTGCCAGCTTTGTATGTGCAGCAGAAATATAAACAACTCAGGCAATTTGAGCAAAGCGCAACCAAAATTGCTGTGACCTTTGGCCAACTGCAGAGCTGACTCCATTCCTCTCCACTCTGACCTTTACGTCTGACAGCGCCCCCTTAAGGTTGCAGTTGAACTCAACTTTGATCTTTGTTTTACATTTTCTTTTGCTTCAAGCTGAGCCAACGGACGCACAATGAAGACACGTGTTGGATGTTCTGAAAGTCGTCTTTTAATTCCACGTAAAATGTTCTGTATAAGCACATTTATTTTGAAAGGGGGGGTGCACACCTCCACAGGTGCTGCATTAAAGCTAATAAAGAAGTCCAGGAGGAAGAAATCAAATGGCTTCTTCATAAACACACAGACCAGAGAAGAGGTCTGATCGGCCAACGTTAGTGTGATCCCAGTGCTGGTGTACCACCTTCAAACAATGGACATCAACTAATAATAATAATAATAACACATTCATTTGATATAGAAAGACGCTTTACATGGCACAGAGACAAACAGAACAAAACAAACAGAACATCTCTGGCACAAAAGAAAACTGAAGAAGCTGTGCAGGAACTAAGACCCACTTCCTGTCTGAACCTCAACCTGCTGAGCCAGTAGCTGAAGAACAATATGCAAGTTCACATGACAACAGCAACACTACTGGTGTGAACATATTCGTGTTTTTCTTTTGTTCTATTTTTTTGAGAAGAAAGTGCTTTTCTTTTTGCTACAAATCACCTGCAAGTCGTTGTTAAAGTGTATTTCTAAACAGCGTGTCTTATGAGGACCTTTAATAAAGTCAGCTGCTCCCCTCATCCCTTTCCTAATTCCTAATGCCAACCTGAGAACGTGAGGAGAGAAAGCCGGCAGGACGGCGTCTGTTTAGAGGACAGAACACGCATGAACACACGTGAGCATGAACACACGTGAGGTTTTCTCGCAGTAGCTCCACTCTGACAACTCGACCTCACAGGGGAGGAATCATTACCACTTGGTGAAAAGAACCCGCGACACACTTCTTCATGCATTGTTTGTCCTGATGGATGAGACTCAAACTAATGCAAACCAGACCCCACAAGACAAATACGCCCTAATGTGGTTAGGGTACAAGCATCCTACAAAAACACACACACACACGCACAACAAATGAAAATGAAAAGCGCTACGCTAGGCAGAGCGCAGCACTAAGGGGGCATATGAATAGCATCATGAAAAGAGAATTGTCAATTGGCAGCAAAGATTAGTTGGCAGTAGTCGGAACAAAGGTCAGGTGACGTGGAAATAACCAACAGAGACACGAAGGACCTCAGCGAGAATTATTAGTGTCCGCATTCTCGGATTAGTCATGAATATCTAATTCCCGCATGAGGAGTCTTTATCATTCAGTTTCAGTTTATTTATTTATATGAAGAAGCGCTGTGCCTTGCATGGTATACCACTAATTATGTTTTAATGTTTGAGTGATGTGCTCCTGCAGCTCTGCTCTGAGCCGCTGCTCAGCTAATCAGTCCTGAGCAGACGAGGCATGATGAGAACATGAGGATGAGACAGCGGTCCAGGAGACCTGTGTTCAGTGTTACAGGAGAGAGAGAGAGAGAGATCACACTGATCATTTTAGATTGGACGCCGTGCACCTATATCCATTTAATTATCGGAGCATTAAGGATATTCAATGCCAAGCACGAGTTCCTGTGTTTACACTGTTGTTCCTCTGAGGCTTCATAGCCAAATAATGGAGCTCTTTCTTCCACGTGTCTAGATGTGAAGGGTGCATCATGGTCATTCTCAGGTTGCACTGAGGGTTTCTACTCAAACACGTCAACATGCTTCAATGTTCAAGCAAACACATCATTCTTCTAAAACGGTCCGTCTGAACATACCTGTGTTCGCCCTCTGTTTTAGCACCTGTCTCTTTAAGACCTCCTTTTTCCGCAAAAAAAAAGCCCAGTAGGCTCTGATTGGTCGGCATTCCGGGTCTTTCCCATCTCACCGGGTGTGTCTCAAAACTAGCGGATGAAAAGCTGTGACATCACAACTCTTTTTTATAAAGGCAAAGTTTATGAATACGGTCGTATATGCGTATATGCGTTTCCACGTGGATTGACCTTTTGTACTTTCCCAGTATTTATATTGCACCTGCTTCATAATCAAATAAGATGTGCAAATCTCACTTCCTACAATATGGGACCTGAAAGAATAAATTGTCTCTCAGTGCATCGCGTATGCAGAGGCAGACGAGCATTCCTGCATAACACAGTCCCATCATCATCATCATCATCATCATCATCATCGCGCTGAGTACTCATTCCACAGAAAGAGCTTTTCTAACGTGGGCCCTCAGCTCAGTGAATTCAGCGAGGCCACATGGATATGACTCAGTCAGCAAATAATGTGGAGGTTATCAAAGAGACAGTGGCAGCTCTTATCTGGGGCTTCATTTCCTTTCCTATTATGGGATATGGCACGGAGCAGGTCCCACTCCGTGTACCGCGGTGCTTTAACATCACTTCCCATCTGGTCAACACCTCCCTCCACTCCGGGTGGAGAGCGAGGGAGCGAGCTGGGTTTAGTGAAAGGAGGCGAGGGCAGAGAAAAGGAGGAGAGCCAATACTACGTGAAACAAAGCGAAAACACATAAGAAGGGAAGCTGGCAGGGGTAGCAATGCAAAGCCCGAGCACAGACGTTGGGGAAATCAGAAAAGCTCAGTGCCTGTTTGTGTAGTGTGTGTGTGCATGTGTGCATTTATGTTTGCTGCACTCTTGCAAACACAATTCCACCCAAACAAAGCACGGAATAAACCCCGGAATAGACCGAGTGCAGACAGTTCGCTATCTCCGGAGCACTCGTCGTAATGTAAGAGCTGCTGAGATCTGTGAGAGTAACGTCATCAGCTCACCGTCTGTAC
The DNA here is from genome assembly GCF_910589615.1 of Taurulus bubalis. NCBI lineage: Eukaryota > Metazoa > Chordata > Actinopteri > Perciformes > Cottidae > Taurulus > Taurulus bubalis. The sequence continues at coordinate 33,455,402 of NC_136592.1, read as the reverse complement.
AGCTTTACAAATGAGCTTTTGTGACAATGTGGTGCTCCTAACGATATTGTTTCCCCTCCTGGAGATAATACAATGTTTGCCTCTTGGGAAGGAAGGAAACTATTTTCAATATCGAATGCAAATATGCATATGTCTCCCACATTCCTGTTGCGACCAATGTATCAGGTGATGTTCGTCTTCTAAAACTAAAAAGCTCCCAAATGCTCTCAGGACAATACTCCTCCTCCATGAGACTAGAAAGAAACCTTTTAGTGAACGTCTAAGAAACGTAAAGGTATAGCATCTCCTGCCCAAGTCCAGTGTGAACTTGGTTTGATGTTTATCTTGTGGCAGGCGCAGCGTGCACGGACGACATTTAAGAAAGGGGACGTTTCCTCTGAAGTCCTTTTTGTTCTTTTAAGAACCAGAAGTGAATGACCATTGGAGGGTGGAGCTCAGGGCTCTCAAGTGTCACGCATTGAGCGTGACTGTCACGCATTTCGGTCTTAAGTCACGCCCTCCCGCCACACATCCTATTTCTCACACTGAAAAAAAACTCTAGGCTATTTAATGTGCCGCAGCGCGCAAACATGACCTGGTCGCTGCCCTCACCATGGAGGAATCAAGCACGTCTCCCCGAATCCCCTGCCAATCAATAAAAAGAGATGGGCGACACGAATAGCCAATCAGAAAAACTTAGAGAGAGAGAGAGAGAGAGAGAGAGATGTCACTCTTACCTGTCTTCAAAACTTGAGAGCCCTGGTGGAGCTGGAGATGAACAAGACCCAGCAGGAAATGTTAGCAGCTAGCGCTAGCTTACTAAGTTGATTAGCACTGTGCATCTGTAATTCAATTCAGCCATGATATCAATTTGGATGCTCATTTTGGCTAGTAATGTTGGTTTCTAATGTACTTACCAGAAGGAAAACAGTCAACTCCACAGAGTCTTTTTTTAAACAACCGTACGCGGATCATTAGTAGTGAAAACGCCACGGTGACGACATGATTTATTAAATGAGCATCATGCTGTCAGGAAGAAGACTTGAAGCTGGCATTGAGACCATAAACTCATGTTCAGTGTTTACTGAGGTAATAAATCAAGTCAGAAGTAGGGTCATGTTCTTATAGACTTCCATCGGTATTCTTTTTGCAACAAGAGAAGTCGCCCCCTGCTGGCCATTAAAAATAATGCAAGTTACTTTGGCATGTTTTCCGGCCCAGCGGTATGAAGCAGGATTGATGAGAACAATGAGACTGGAACATGTTATGCAGAGTTTGCAAATATGTATCTGTGGTTATGTCGCTGTGAATCCTTTAAACATTTCTATTCAACTCTTTTGTTTTTATGTCAGATTATATTAATGTTGGCTAAAAATACATTAGCCTTAAGTATGTTTTTTTGTTAATTCAGTTATGCTTTGTCGGAATGTTTTTCTCTTGAACAGTTGAATAAATAGCACAGCGCAGCATCGTGATGGACTGTGACTTCAAACCGTCAAACGCATGTTATCCTCTGTTACCTGAGATCATGGTTCATGCACACGGCCCGTTATTGAGTGTCTGTCCGGATACTTTAATCATCAGCTATTGTTCAGCCTGTGTACGGCATTCAGAAATGTCATTAGGGGAGTAATTCAATTGCTGTATGTGGAGTCGGTGTAAAAATGAAGGGATGGGCAAGAGACAGGGGGAGGGGAGAGAGAGAGGGAGAGATTGTTGATGAGCCAAGGAGAAAACAGCACAATTTGCATAATAAAATTAGGGACAGTTAAACTACATGAAGCCAGCCGCTGGCTGAGGGAGGGCAATATTCAGCGCAGGACTGCAGCTCGCCAACACACGAGAACTTGACCCGAGTCTCTGGACCGCACACCTGCTGCAGTAGTGGCTTCGGGTTGCAGTCCGACTCCACACCTGCTCAAAGCTCTCGAGCGAGGCACCACCTCCGCTAGACCAGGGAGTCTGGCTCGGGGCTCAAAGGGGCGTAGGGAGGGGGGTATGCATCAACAGACTCACGAAGAAGGGCAGCTTCCCCAAATGGAAGTGGACGTGGAAGCCCCCATGACGGCTTCCGCCGAGGCCCTGGACCGCCCCTCCTCCGAGGCTCTGGGCGCCCAGGCCCGGACGGCCCGGGCCACCCTGACCCCAGACCCCCGCGCCGCATGCGGGTGTTTCTGCCAGCCGTGGTGTCTGCTCCTCACCCTCATCCTCCTCCTGTTTTCTCTCCTCGGCAGCTGGGCGGTGGTCCACCTCACCCTGGGGACCCACGGGGTGTCGCCCTTCCGGGTCTCGGCCAGCTACGACCAGCGGATTCCACAGGATGACATGGCCACCATCGAGCCGCACTTCACCACCAACTGCACCATGGGTAAGTTGGCACAGCCGTGGAGACGCTGCTCTGTTTCGTGAGAACTGTTGTTGAATGTTTTGAAGGGATCGGTGTAAAGTGACCTAGAAATTAGTGTTTTATCAACTTATAATGGACTTATTATCGTCACTTTTGCCCTTTCAAAGACTAAACGATCAAACTTTATCGATAAAACCATCTCTGATAATATTAGTTAACAAACATGTTTTATCCCGTTTCACTTCCTGCAGTATTTCCTCCTCACATGTCTGCCGAGTTCCCAGAGCAGCTCAAACACGTCCAACAGAAAATTGCACAGCTACATTTTTTTTAACTTCATTACACCATGTTGAGCTATGAAATGCGTAGACTCCTCGAATGAAATAATATCCTTCTCTGTCAGCCTCGAAAGCAGCTGAAATTTGATTAATATGGCTGATTCAATTTCCTCCGACCCTCACTCAAACATCTCAAGTGTCCGGTACCGGGGAGACATGGATAACGTCCTCGTTTCCCCTGGCAGATGTTTGGGAGGCAAAGAGGTGTTTAATGGATTCTGTGCATGTTTTAGTTTTTTATCAGTTGTATAAGTCATCAGCTTACATGTAGATCTAGGCATGATTTACTGAGCGAGGCTTCTGTCAGAAAAGTTACCCAACTTGTTTACCAGAGCATGTTGGAGTCTGTGAGCTCACATAAGAGGGAATTAAAAAGTGAAGGATGACTCCTCCAGCACGCTAAATTAAATCTTAAAATTGGCAGCACTTCTCAAACGAGATCCCTCCATAGATAGAAAGTAGCTTACACAACGTTGTCCTCGCAAGCCTTTTTTACTGAGACTAGATTTGCAATAATCAGTGACGGAAGAAGTACTCAGAGCTAGTATTTAACATTCTGTTATATATAATATTAAAATCCTCCATTTGAAGTCTTAAAGGAAAAGCACTTACATCAACATGTTAATAAGTAGTATAATGAGATGAAAACATAGATGTTTCACCAGGTGATAATCCCTCCAACCGTTGCTTCATTTGATCCGTTTCATATGATTATGAATATCATGTATCGACAATATTGTCTGTGAACAAGTATTGTGAGAATGTTCTGAAAGTAGCAAAGCACTTTAAGTAGTCGAATAAAGTAGCATCACATAAATACTCGTTGCGTATACTCAGTACCTCGTACTTGTACTTGTCCTCCTGCAGTGAGCTCCTCAGACTTGGCGCTGAGCCGCACTGCGTCTGCATGACGGGGAACATGCTGAATGAATTATAAAACCTCACTTTGACATTGAGCAGCAGCACCAGTGGCACTGCAAACTGAATTATGTTCTAGGATGATAAAATGATTGATCAAAACTGTCAGTGTTCAGCCTTAGATTGGGTCTTATTATTATTCACTGGTTAATTGTGGTCTCCTGAGGAACTGTTGTCGTCATGTATCCCAGTGGGAAGCCTTCAGAGAGCAACTGTAGTTGCTCCTGATCGTGGGTCAGTGCTGCAGGAGACGGGACACCTGGAACACTTTCAAATCATGTGAACAATTGCTCCTCTGTCACAAGTGATCATCCTCTGCTGCCCGGCGCTCTGCCCGGAGACCTCGGGCGGATCACGATGACAAAAGAGCAGCGTTGTCAAAGCCCACTCTATTTCATTGCTTGTTATGAACCACAAAGGGAAGCAAGTGGGCCGGGAGACGGGCTTCAGTTTACAAAGCTGTAGTGACACAGATGGGGGGATGTACAAGGACCCCGTCCTCTCATGTCGGACCGCATGCAGACTGGAGCGTGACAGCGGCTCTCTATCGCCTCTCGAGGCACGAGTGGTATTGCAGGAGCGGGCCGGCTTTAGCTAGCTGGGTAAGCATGCTAATTCAAAGTAATGTCTCTGCAATACAACGTATAGAATGTAACATCAACACTGTAACCTCTTCACATTCGGCTGATTATACATTTGTGTTTATATTTTAAACTAATGTTATGTCCAGATCTTTTACATTGTACCATTAAAACCGACAGATCATCATAACATAACTCGCCACGGCCTCAGTCCGGTAAACCTAATCTCCGCTCTGCTTCTTTGAGTCTGAGATGTCAGTTCATGCTCATTTGACATCGCTCAACAGGAAGGATTTGTTTAACGCTAATTCTTCAAATTGTCGGTTGAAGTGGGCTGTTTGGACTCAGGAGGTCAGGGAACAATTCATCATTTCAGTTTCTCGCCAGCGGCACCAGCAACTAATCAGCAACACCTGACTCCTCCATCACATGACCTGGATTTGCTTATCAAATACGTCAAGCGTGTGTGTGTGTGTGTGTGTGTGTGTGTGTGTGTGTGTGTGTGTGTGTGTGTGTGTGTGTGTGTAAGAAAGAGGAAGTGAGTGAGAGGGAGGGAGCTAGGGGAAGAGAGAGAGAGAGAGAGGGTGGAGGGAGGGGGGGGAGAGAGAGAGAGAGGAGGAGAGAGAGAGGGAGAGGGGGGGGGGAGGGGGGAGAGAGGGGGAGAGAGCGAGAGAGAGAGAGAGAGGGAGGGAGAGAGAGGGGGAGGGAGGGGGGGAGGGTGGGGGAGAGGACGCTGACGCGCTGTCCTCTCCTCAGGCGCCACCTGGGTCCTCAGCACAACACATGCCACTCCCAAACTAAGCCCTAATCCGTCTCGGCACGCGCGCCGCGTGGCCTCGCCACATTTCGCAGTGTTCTTAACCAACACACACACACACACACACACACACACACACACACACACACACTCTCTCTCTCCCCTCCAGCACCTGTCACAAACCTGGGCTCGAATTACCGTCCCTCCTTACCTTAGCACAAAACATGAGGCTAGGGTGCTCCACTAAGGCTCTCTCTCTCTCTCACACACACACACACACACACACACACACACACACACACACACACACACACACACACACACACACACACACACACACACACACACACACACACCAGTTTGTTCTGCTTCATGTCCTTCAGGCCCCTGCACTCACTACTGGCTAGTTCCTGCTGTCACTGGTCTGTATTGGAAGGTCTTTGATTCATTCCCAGTCTGGACACTAAAGAGTCATTCAGAGGATTCTCAAATCAGTGATAGAGGGAAAACATAATAGTTATTAATTTCTTGCTTTATTGCTTACGTTTTTAGTTTTTTACATTAACAGCCAGAAGTCATAATATCCCCGACTTACTTTCAGCTTATTTGAATTCCTCTAAATCCTGAACGCAGATCCCCACCCTGATCAGCTCCTCGTGGTCGTCAATCTGCATTGGAGTTTGACAACGTCCATTGCCTCCCCCTTAGTTGTTTTCTTGAGCAGAAAGGCGGCGATTACTCAAGCCAGTGAAGTGCGAGGAGATAAAGTCAATACGGGATAAACAAATGGAGCGGTGTCTGGCTTCTTTCTCCATACCCTTCCACTTTAATTAACTCATCAGTCACAGGGCCAACAAGCAATCCAATTTGTTTGCCCCTAAAGTGACTGGTGTGGTTATGCTCCTATCTCTGGAGCGCGTTGCCCCTCCTCACCCCCAGACAGGAAGCTACAGTCCCACCTCTTGCTCGTGTTCCTCTGGCGGTTGTGGCGAACCTGTCGATGAGACTCTCGACCTCCCGCAGTTCCTCATCCTGCGAGTAAACAGACGCTCGCGTGATGACTGACAAGCTCATTATTAGATTGTGTCAACAGCAGATTTGACTTTCCCGGCGCCGTTGCGAGGCGGAAGGTCACATTCCCGTTCACACATCAGACCAACGCTTATCCACTGAAGAACACGGTCTTGTGTTTCGCCCCGCAGAGCTGTCACAATTCACTTTCGGCACGCAGCCGAGGCAAGGCAGCGGCGAACCCTCGTGGGAACTTGAACCCGTGACCTTCCCTCCAACGGCCCATTACACCGTTGCCGCGGCAGACCCTTAATGGAGCGTTGCGGCGAGTCTATACTTTGCGATTAGGAACACAGCAGCGCGAGGGAGTCGCCGGGAACATCAATCACACACGGGCCTGTGAAGGCAATGAGGGAAATGGGTTTGGAGAGAGCTGTGGAGTGGACTGAGTGTTGGAAACGTGGATGGATGCGTGAAGGGGGAGGGCTTGGAGAGAAGGGGAAAGCTAATCAGTGTCATTGCGTGATACTGAGCCTTTAAATATCCAGAACTTATCACGCTTACTTTTTTAATTGAGCTTTTTCAATTTCGCTTTGACTCCATGAATAATACAAACACCACATCACTGAGGTTTTACCTATTGGGTAACAAGGCTGATAATGTGTATATATGTATATATATAAATATAAATAATAAATAAATATATATAATATTATTTATATATTATTAATATTGATGTATTTAATAAATAGATAAATGTATTTATATATTTAATAAATACATATATAAATAAATATATATTACATTATATATAGATATATATGTATGTATGTATATATATAAACATACTGTCAAAGCAGTGTAAGAGCATGTTTATTAGATCAAAAGAATGTAAAAAATGTCAGAATCCTAATGTCTCGCGGTGGGGATACACAGTAAAGACTCACTGACTCGGCCGCGGCTCATCAATCAAGATGGCGCACGTGTGCAGACTGAATAGCGGCGAGCAGGTGTGCAGGTGTGCAGAGTCTGACAAGCGGTGCGTCGCGTCAATCCTCGCCGGGAGCCCGAGGCGTGGATTCCCCTCTGAGGAACAAACACACATCCTGTACACAGATCTTGTGATCTCGGCGCGCAGGATTTACCTCCCGCAGTCTGCAGATACTGGATGAGCTCTTTTAATGGTATTCTGCCTCGTAAAGCTTTCAGCGGCAGGATCAAACTGAGAGAGACAACTTGTGCGCTGCTAATTAATATTAGCATTTACTGTCTGAGGCCGCTGGCTCAAGACACTCAAACCTTTCATGTTAAAGTTGCACCAGGACACTACATGCAGCTTTCAGGCCACAGCTCCAAGTGGTACTGAAACTATGTTTTTTTTCTTTCATATGTGTGCATCAAAGAAAGATTTGGAATTAAATATTAAAAAGTAGAGTCGGCCCAGACAGAAAATTAATTAGTTTGTGTAGTTTGAGTTAGTTTTCCCTCTGTACTTAATGCACAGGTGAAAGCTCATATAGACCATCTAAACCATCTAATCTCAGCAGAGATGATATTGAACTGCTCAATGATCAGAAGGAAATGGGATCAGATCTGGAATGTGCGCTCTCCTTGGTGCTGAAGTGAAGTTTCAACCTCAAGCTGCTGCATCAAGCTGTGGCTGGTAGTGGGTGTGCATGTCATGCTCATTCATTCAGGGTTCAGACTTGTATTTTGTGGTTCTACTTGGAAAAGTTTAGATGCTTCAATGTAAAAAAATGTCAGACCGTGTCAGTCTGATGATTCTTATCTGAAATGCTCTCTCTTTACGACTCGCTCCAGAGTCGGCTCTGATTGCACAGCGTTTCTGATCTTCCACTCCTGCACTGGTCCTGTCCTCGCAAGACCAATGCTGTTGAGAAATCGATGTTTGCGTCAACTACAGGAAGTTTAGCGTCACTTCTTACCGGGGACTGTGAAGTTGTGACATCACAGCCTTATCAAAGTCCTGGCAGCTCATTTAAAGGCACAGTTGCGTAATGGGCTGTGTGGATTGAGCATTTGATTCGTTCACAACATGTATAGCACCTAGACTTCTTCATAATTTAAAGAGATGGGACGATATGGGATCTTTAAGCGTAGTTCAAGCGATTGAGATGTAGTCTCCCATTCTATGTATTATATATATTAGTTAAGAGATTGGTTAAGAGAGGCATAAAGAGAGAGCTCTGTTCCATCCTCTGCTTTTACATCCGGCCTTTAAATGACAACGCTACTGGTTAGTGGTGTAACTGTCGATCCGTGATCGGTACGGATTAATACACAGTTCAAAGTGAACCATCACAGTGTGAAATGAAGTTATGATCCCTTGAACCACTGCTACTGGTTGATTAAATGTTCAATATTAGCATTTCAAACATTAGTTCTACCTGAAGAAAGAGATTCCACTGTCACCCATTATGCAGCGCTTGCAACAGGCTACGCTTCACTGGCATTTGAATTCCCCACTGTGGCTCAGGTTAAAAGTTAGGCAGTAATGCTAAAGCCGAAGCAGCGATAGAATGTTGGCTGCATGAAAAATGTTAACATAATTACAATATAACCTTTAATTAAAGTCAGGGCACAAGCTACCTATCAAACAGTAGTGTTCTTTTTTTATTTAAATTGTGAAAGTGCTTGCGGTGTATATATATATTTATATATTTTTTTTTTTTATTTTAATGAGGAGGTTTGTGAAACAGTGACGCTTACTATTTATCATACCATGTCTAATGAGGGTTCGTTCCAGAGAACACGTCTATATGTGCACGACTCAGATGTGGATTTAGCGGTTGAAAAACATCCCAATCTTGAAAAATCAATAATCTTCCTTTATGGAATCAATAGAAATAATAATAAAAGTGGATTAATTGGTTGCCTACAATCCATTCACACATAAATGGAAAATAAAAACCTCGTTGATGAGCAGCTGCAGGGCCACCACAGGGCTTCAGAGCAGGCCATGCTTCTTACACAGTTTTCATTCAGTCTTTGTTTATGTTTTATTAGATCCAATATGGATCTTACTATCTGCCTGTGGGCCTGGATTAAAACAATAGAACTACAAAGTCATGTTTTATCACAAGATAGTGTACAATCAGATAAGTACGTTAAAAATGAGACACCTCTGGAGCCTTGGGGGCAACCAGAGCTTACCTGCCACGCTAACTTGGAGGCCCAGTTAGAATGTCCTACAATGAAAATAGTAGGAGAAAGTGTAACAGAAACCAACAACACAAAGCTCATCCATTACCAGAAGACAAGCGGCCGAGGCCGTACAGCAGAACTCAGCTTCATCACAGTCGACCTCTAACCGCTCGCCTCGGGCCTCTCCGCCAGCAGCATCCCCTCAACACATCTGACTTTCTGTTGCCGGCACCTTTCCAAGGCAATCTACACAGGCAGTTTCATTTTAAGATATGGAGCAAGTGTTAAATGGCCCAGGGCACCAAGGAGAGTGTTCCCAGCATACATTTGCCAAATGGAACAGATGTCTAAATCAACCCTGACCTGGCGGGGAGGAGGACGTTTCTGGATATTATGGACTAAGCACCATTGAAGAAAAGTCGGTCATTAAGATACAGCAATCCTAAATCTCATTTTAATGCTGCAGAGGGGATATTTGTGCTCCGGCATGAAATACTTATTCTGGCCATTGAGTCACCTCAGATGACAGGCTTGTACTGTGTTGAAGACTGCAAGAGAGAGAGATTTCATGGACTCTATCGGGAGCTTTAAAAAAGACTCGCTACCTATTCCGTGACCTTTACCGACTTCGATCTACGGCTGGTGCGGACTTCAACCAGGCTGACAGGTTGCATGTCCGTAGGCAGCAGCCTGTTGAGGTAATCGTGGAGTCGGGGATGTCAACAGACCCATCAGTAACAAACCGCTTGTCGTTATTGTAATGGAGGAGTCAAATTCCCGGTTATTACTCCGTCTGATATATAGGAATCTACTACATATTCTGAACCTTATATTTAGCGCACAGTTGGTTTCCCATTTGAAATGGATCCTATCCTTTGACCCGTGCAGCTGATATGTGGATTTTTCCGATTCTAAATTGCAGTTGCAGAGACATACGGGACAAAATCCCCTTCAAGAGGGAGCAGCAGACAAGCTCCCTGCTGTCCTCTCACCCAGCCACCCAGCTTGGTGGGTCTAGCAGCGAGCGCTCGCCCACTGCCTCCACGGCGCGAGCTAGCCTAGCCTAGCCTAGCCTAGCTCGCGCCGTGGAGGTAGTGGCATCAACGGTGGGTGCCGGCGGAGAGCCAAGCGGGATGAACCCCCCCCCACAAAAAGCAGAAGAAACTGTTCACTCACAGACAAAGTCCATCCTGCTCTTTGTTAACGAACAGTTCAGTGACGTGCTTCAGTTCATCGGTGCGCTTCATGGACGCCAGTGAAACACTAAACACGTCACAACTTCTCTTGTTTCAGTCTGAACTCTTCTTAATCCTGGCAGAAAGGTATCTTTCGGTTGTGTAGCCAGAAGTCACGTTGGCACACTGACCAATCACAGCGCATGTTAACGGTCACACGGGCCCTGTGAGGTTCAACCCACTATTCTACCATAGAGAAACAGAGGGGAAATCTGATTGGATAAGAGCTGTGCAATGAGAAAATAAGCTAATAGGGAAACAATTTTATAATCCATGTAGTGTATTTGTGAAAAACAATTAAATTACAAAATATCTATAACTTTTAATTATATAAAAAAATTGTAATTATAAAATAGCTATGACTTTGTGATTCTGTTAAGGCCAGAGAAGGCTTCCTGTCCGGACTATAGTGTCTCGTAGGCAGAGCGAGGAGCGGTGAATGAGCCCAAGTTGCTGAGCAGCATGTCGGCATGTGTCTCACAGCACCGCTCTACCCTCACGGGCCGGATAGCATGGCTCTAGAGACTCTCACGGGTTTTGCTTTCATGCTACCTGCAAGCTGCATATATTACCCGGAATGAAGCCAGTTGGCCTCGGTTAAAAAAAAAGGCGATTTTGCTTTCCAGCACTGAAGTGAAGGTGGACAGGAGCTCCTCATTAAACTAATAAGCTTCACCAGTATATGTTCTTGGCAGGATGCTCTCTCTCTCTCTCCGCACTCTCTGATAGGAAATGAGCTCCCCAAACCTCGAGAAGCAGTCAGGAGATAATTATATTCGATCTGTTATCCAGGATAATTGTCAAATTTACATAGCGAAGGATAACACAATGCATGGGACAGGTTTTAAAGGATGTGAGTAAAACCAGATACCAGTGGGTATTTCACATGAACAAAACACTTTTTTTTTGTATTCCCAAAAGGAAAGTGCATTACGTCTCTGAAATGTAGAACAGGCATTAAAGGTATTCTTTTCCTTTGCCGCTGTCTCTCCGGCGGGGAGCGTGACAGATAGCGGGAGTGATTGGGCCGAGCTCTGAACCATCGAGCGTGTGTGTGTGTGCAGTTAATTGAATTCATGAGCGAATGCTTCTTGTCCTGTCGGACGACCGGTGGGAATCCCGGCCGCATCCGTCTCCAGCGACCCGGCCGCTCCACATCCTGCCCTCGAGGCTTCCCTCCGCCCCGTGACAGAGGACAGGCCTCTGTTACGCAAGATCGAAAGACTGCACATGGAGGAATAAGCAGAAAAGGATGAATGGGTTCTAACTACTGCTAATCTGTATGCTAGACTCAATCAAATCTGTGAATCTTTTTTCTTCTGCACACACGAAGCACACGAGCAGATTGTCAAGCCAGACAATTCTCCGCTTGTTTGTTGTTGTTGTTTCAGAGCACACAGAGGGATTTCAGGATGTGGTTGACATACTTGCTCATCTGTAGGAAAACAAAATATTAAATTCACTGCCGCGTTTTGTTTTGCAGCTCGACGACAACAAAGACACGTCTGTCCACCAACGTTGTATTTAAGTGCCCAGACAAGCAGCTTTGCCCGATCCCGAGACATCGTGTGTGTGTGTGTGTGTGTGTGTCTTTATTGTACATACAACCTTGATGCCTTAGTTTGAGTCTTTATACTGTATACTCTTTATACCAGTGGTTCTCATGGTCTGGCTCCAGGACCCCCCCTCCCCCCTGGATGACAAGCCGTGACCCAAATCGAGGAATATTCTCAACTTCTCAGATGTGTTGAATGGAAAGATGGTGCAGTTTGAACCTGAGATAGTACAGGATATGTATGCTAACACAAAAACCAGTTCAATGATAAACCAAAAGGAGCAGCTGGTGGCGATGCTAGAGAGAACTATTCCCTTTTACTCTCAATTAGCTGCTTTTTAATTAAAAACTAAAAGTGCATCTTCAGGACACGAGGTATTACAACATGCATAACAATTCAGAATTGTCATCCATTTTTAAACAGACTCAACAGCTTTCATGCACAAACAAAAGAGTCCAACAACGAAGAAGTAGTAGGCTGTTTAATGTAGTTATCCTAAAAGCCCAGAGTCGCCCCAATATCAGGATGGTTGACCTAACCTGGCACTGAAAACATGGAAACTAGAGCTGGCAAAAAAAACGACACTCCGTTGCATAAAAAAGTCCCTTCAAAATAAAACCACAGGATGAAAATAATAATTTTGCCCAGGCAAAGGCCCACGACCCACTGAGAATCACTGCTTCATACTGTATACTCTGTATACTGTATACTCTGTATACTGTATACTGTATACTCTGTATATTCTGTATACTGTATACTCTGTATACTGTATACTATGTATACTGTATACTCTGTATATTCTGCATACTGTATACTATGTATACTCTGTATACTGTATACTATGTATATTCTGTATACTGTATATTCTGTATACTGTATACTCTGTATACTGTATACTATGTATACTCTGTATACTGTATACTATGTATACTGTATATTATGTATATTCTGTATACTGTATACTATGTATACTGTATACTGTATACTATGTATACTGTATACTATGTATATTCTGTATACTGTGTACTCTGTATACTGTATACTGTATACTATGTATACTGTATACTCTGTATACTCTGTATACTGTATACTGTATACTATGTATATTCTGTATACTATGTATATTCTGTATACTGTGTACTCTGTATACTGTATACTGTATACTATGTATACTGTATACTCTGTATACTCTGTATACTGTATACTGTATACTATGTATACTGTATACTATGTATACTCTGTATACTGTATACTATGTATATTCTGTATACTGTATACTATGTATACTGTATACTCTGTATACTGTATACTATGTATACTCTGTATACTGTATACTATGTATACTGTATACTATGTATATTCTGTATACTGTATATTCTGTATACTGTATACTCTGTATACTGTATACTCTGTATATTCTGTATACTGTATACTTTGTATACTGTATACTATGTATACTGTATACTCTGTATATTCTATATACTGTATACTATGTATACTGTATACTATGTATATTCTGTATACTGTATACTGTGTATACTGTATACTCTGTATACTGTATACTATGTATATTCTGTATACTGTATACTCTGTATACTGTATACTATGTATACTGTATACTCTGTATATTCTGTATACTGTATACTATGAATACTGTATACTCTGTATACTGTATACTGCGTATAAAGAGTATACAGTATAAAGATATACAGTATGTAGAGTATACAGCATAAAGAGTATACAGTATGTAGAGTATACAGTATAAAGATATACAGTATACAGAGTATACAGTATGTAGAGTATGCAGTATACAGAGTATACAGCATAAAGATATACAGTATACAGTATGTAGAATATACAGTATGTAGAGTATACAGCATAAAGATATACAGTATACAGAGTATACAGTATGTAGAGTATACAGTATGTAGAGTATACAGTATGTAGAGTATACAGTATACAGAGTATACAGTATGTAGAGTATACAGTATACAGAGTATACAGTATGTAGAGTATACAGTATACAGAGTATACAGTATGTAGAGTATACAGTATGTAGAGTATACAGTATACAGAGTATACAGTATGTAGAGTATACAGCATAAAGATATACAGTATACAGTATGTAGAGTATACAGTATACAGAGTATACAGTATGTAGAGTATACAGTATGTAGAGTATACAGTATGTAGAGTATACAGTATACAGAGTATACAGTATGTAGAGTATACAGTATGTAGAGTATACAGTATACAGAGTATACAGTATACAGAGTATACAGTATGTAGAGTATACAGTATACAGAGTATACAGTATGTAGAGTATACAGTATACAGAGTATACAGTATGTAGAGTATACAGTATACAGAGTATACAGTATACAGAGTATACAGTATGTAGAGTATACAGTATGTAGAGTATACAGTATACAGAGTATACAGTATGTAGAGTATACAGTATACAGAGTATACAGTATGTAGAGTATACAGTATACAGAGTATACAGTATGTAGAGTATACAGTATACAGAGTATACAGTATGTAGAGTATACAGTATGTAGAGTATACAGTATGTAGAGTATACAGTATACAGAGTATACAGTATGTAGAGTATACAGCATAAAGATATACAGTATACAGTATGTAGAGTATACAGTATACAGAGTATACAGTATGTAGAGTATACAGTATGTAGAGTATACAGTATACAGAGTATACAGTATGTAGAGTATACAGTATGTAGAGTATACAGTATACAGAGTATACAGTATGTAGAGTATACAGCATAAAGATATACAGTATACAGTATGTAGAGTATACAGTATACAGAGTATACAGTATGTAGAGTATACAGTATACAGAGTATACAGTATGTAGAGTATACAGTATGTAGAGTATACAGTATACAGAGTATACAGTATGTAGAGTATACAGTATGTAGAGTATACAGTATACAGAGTATACAGTATGTAGAGTATACAGCATAAAGATATACAGTATACAGTATGTAGAGTATACAGTATACAGAGTATACAGTATGTAGAGTATACAGTATACAGAGTATACAGTATGTAGAGTATACAGTATACAGAGTATACAGTATACAGAGTATACAGTATGTAGAGTATACAGTATGTAGAGTATACAGTATACAGAGTATACAGTATGTAGAGTATACAGTATGTAGAGTATACAGTATGCAGAGTATACAGTATGTAGAGTATACAGTATGTAGAGTATACAGTATACAGAGTATACAGTATGTAGAGTATACAGTATACAGAGTATACAGTATGTAGAGTATACAGTATGTAGAGTATACAGTATACAGAGTATACAGTATGCAGAGTATACAGTATGTAGAGAATACAGTATGTAGAGTATACAGTATGTAGAGTATACAGTATACAGAGTATACAGTATGTAGAGTATACAGTATACAGAGTATACAGTATGTAGAGTATACAGCTCCCTCATGTTCATCTGAAAGCAGATCATCAGTGAAAGTTGAAAAGTGGGCGACTTGGCTGGTAATCTGATGAAAGGGATTTTCTGAAGAGGGAGAGGAAAAACAAAACTTTATTAAAAACACATCTATAAAACATGGCAGGCTGACTTTAGCAGACATGAGAGGAACTTCAAAATGTCTCTTATCTTATAATTGGCCTGCATTAGAATATTAGGTGATCATTAGAAAACTGACATACATTTAATCCAGGTATGCTTTTGAGCAATTTGATCATAGCTCTGTGCTCATTGTGTCTGACCTCATAATTACAGGAAGTTATGTACATTCTACCAGGCAAGCCAGGAAACAGAAAAATAACATTGGCATGTTGCTTTCCTGCAAACCAAAGGGATCCTTTGATTGTCGTCGTTTCTGAACCAAAAATACAAAAGATACCAAATTACAACAGAAAAAAAGAGTGAAAATATAAACGTATACGAAGAATAGAGCAAAATATATTAAGTCTATAAGAATTAATACTGACATAAAATACAATGTCATAATAAGTAAAACAATTTAACTAAAATATAAAAAGAAACATACAATTTATGATACAAAAATATATACAAAGTGTATCAAAAGTAATACTGTAAAAAGGTATATTAAGCATGATAGAGGAAATGTGTTCAAATGATATTGAAATAATGTAACACAACAATG
Source organism: Taurulus bubalis (assembly GCF_910589615.1). NCBI lineage: Eukaryota > Metazoa > Chordata > Actinopteri > Perciformes > Cottidae > Taurulus > Taurulus bubalis. The sequence continues at coordinate 33,439,347 of NC_136592.1, read as the reverse complement.
TAACACAACAATGTAACACAGTTAAAGAACAACCGCCCTTAAGGTTAGATCACAGGGGTGAGGTCAGCTCTGACTTTTGGTTTCACAAGAGACGTGAACAGCGGTCTCCTGGGTGAAGGTCCTGATTATTTGATTGCCATGTTCTCCATCCTGAGTGAACTTGTTTTGCTAGTTTTTTTGCCATGGAACTCTCCCGGCTGCTTGATACACGACGGAGCACACAGATCATTGTGCTGATCGAATGCACAACAAACAATAATAATTTAACACATCTGTAGCTTGCAGAAACGTACAGTGCCAAGCGTTCTTCCCGAACGACTGGGTTTTATCAGCTGCCAAAGAAAATGTCCAGAAGATTAGTTTTTATTCTAGTTGTTTTAACGCATCGTTCTGCAGGTATACATGGCGTTAGCCGGTGACAGTCAGGGTGTAGAATAAAACCCGCTAATAAGAGCAGCCGTTTCCAACGATAGAGAAACATGTGAATGCGCCATGCTGACAGCATCCCATGCTCTAATTGACTCTTATCTGGACACCTGTTCAGCAATTACCCACCGCAAGTTGCCAACAATCAATCCTGGTAACCAAACCCGTACGTCTGACTCTCTCCTCTCCAACGAGCATCCGAGCTGAGACTGCAGCCCCGTCCGTCACGTTGTCTCAACAGAAGACTCTCAGCCCAGCGGACCCTGAAGAAGCAGCTGACATCATTTAGGAACGAGGCCCTGAAAGCTGGCGGGTGGGAGTGTGAACGAGATGTCATCATGCCGATTGTTAGTTTTTTTGTATCAGAAATAATAATGTGCAGTATATATAAAAAAAGCAAACACAACGACGCTGGAGTACGCCTTCGCTTAAGAGGCTCCATGTGTCAAATGATGAATGCCGCTTGTGATGGAAAGGCGGCGTCTGCGTTGATCTCCTGAGTAGCTCCGCTTTTGTTGCTGCATGAAAGGTTTCTTTCAGTGTCTTGTCTGCTGGATGTCTCTTCTTTATCTGACACCTTTTTGAACATTTGTCATAAACACCTGGAACAACATTCCCGTGTTAAGTCGCGTACAACAGCTTGATCTGATCGAGCTCCTTTCTGCGCGGCTGTTTACATTACCTCAGCGCGTGTCTCATACATGCAGAAGATCAAACCGTTTTCATGCCATGACGTCGCCGAGGGAAATAATAATAATAATAACCCGAGCTTTCTTTGACAGTTTAAGTGTTCTGTAGCTTCAAGAGCCGTGTGTAGAGACTCCGGGTGTAAGCAGCATCCAACAAGTACCTGAAGTACCATCTGTTCTTCATTTATCAGCGGCTGCCGAGTCCTCTCTGGTCACCTGTCCGGCTCCCCGCCACACAAACACCCAACAAAAGTCACTCCCACAGGCAATTCCTCCCCCTCTGACCCGCTTGCTTCCACAGTCTGAGTGTGACGTAAGACCCGCCCTTACCTGCTCGAGGAGCTCAAGGTTCAGCGGCATCGTGAATTCTTTATTATTTGTTTTACTCCACTGTCTTCAAACTCAGATAAATCGATGAATTTGCATACCTTGCCCAAAGGTTCCGGCGTACTCTGTTAGACTTTTTCTTTTGCTCTTCCTTGATAAAGCGTTCTGCTTGCGGTGTCAACATTATACGGCGAGGAAGCCACCGAGCACAATGGATGCATAATGCATGTGCCGAGCATCACTCAATACACATAGCAAGACCACATCTACACACACACACACACACACACACACACACACGCAGACGGTCATAAACAAACAAGCCTCCTCCGTGCCTCATTTGAATGAAAATGGCTCAGTCGGCGTGTTCTGTGCTCATCTGGGAAAATATTTATATTTTTTTAAAGTCACATGTGATTTGATGCTCGCAGACTTTACTTCTGTAAAAAAATAAGCTGATTCATAGTGTGCAGCAGAGCATTGAAGTTGTTTACCAAGGCTAATATGGTTTTAAAGAATTTGAACTGGATTATTCACTGACATGTTAATGTGTCTCTCTGCAGCCATTAGGGCCCCCGACACGGCACCACTGTGTCGGGGCCCCGGACTGCAGGAGGCCCCCTGACTAATGCATTTGTGTCCAATAAAAAACAAGAAAAGCCTTCATCTCATTGAGTTTCCCACTGGGCCTCGAGGTTTCTCTGCGCAGTGGCAGAAGGGAGTGAATGTCCGCCGTCTACCGCATTATTACCAAGCAGTTGTTTGGGGGAGGGAGGGGAAATATTGATACACTTGAGTAATGTGATATTATATTTTTTAACCCGTATCGATCCTCAAACACACTATCTCTTTTTGATCAATAGTCTAGAGGCAGATGGTGGCTGAAAGTGCTGTGATGGCGGATGTTACAGGGACTATGATGAATGCACACTCCACTGCATGAACATTAGAATTTGAATACAATCGCAATACATCACCTCGCTGACAGTGTAACAACATATCGAGTCGTAACCACTGCGTCATGGGTCTTGTAATCGCCACATTCTTGCCAACACCGAGTTATTATTTCATCACGGCAACAATGACGCGATGACGCGATGATACGATGATACGTGTCATTGTGTCATCGTGTCATTGTATCATTGTGTCATTGTGTCATTGTATCATTGTATCATTGTGTCATTGTGTCATTGTATCATTGTGTCATTGTATCATTTTGTCATTGTATCATCGTGTCATTGTATCATTGTGTCATTGTGTCATTGTATCATTTTGTCATTGCGTCATTGTGTCATTGTATCATTGAGTCATTGTGTCATCGTGTCATTGTGTCATCGTGGCATCGTGTCATTGTGTCATTGTATCATTGTATCATCGTGTCATTGAGTCATTGAGTCATCGCGTCATTGTGTCATTGCGTCATTGTGTCATTGTATCATTGAGTCATTGTGTCATCGTGTCATTGTGTCATTGTGTCATTGTGTCATTGTGTCATCGTGGCATCGTGTCATTGTGTCATTGTGTCATTGTATCATTGAGTCATTGTGTCATTGTATCATTGTGTCATTGTGTCATCGTGTCATTGTGTCATCGTGGCATCGTGTCATTGTGTCATTGTATCATTGTATCATTGTGTCATTGTGTCATCGTGTCATTGTATCATTGTATCATTGTATCATTGTGTCATTGTATCATTGTGTCATTGTGTCATCGTGTCATTGTATCATCGTGTCATCGTGTCATCGTATCATTATGTCATTGTATCATTGTGTCATTGTGTCATCGTGTCATCGTATCATTATGTCATTGTATCATTGTATCATCGTGTCATCGTGTCATCGTATCATTATGTCATTGTATCATTGTGTCATTGTATCATTGTGTCATCGTGTCATTGTGTCATTGTGTCACGCCAACTGAGAACACAAAGGGTGCATCACTGCATCACTTTTGTGTCATAACTAGCGGCTCGCCGCCGGCCTATCTTGTCCTCTCAGCCTGTCCTCCTCGGCCTCCGCAGCGCTATCGCACACTTCCGACTCTCGTGTTCGTCTGAGTTGGGAACAAATCTACATAATACAGATCAAGGGCAAAACTACAGTCAGCAGATCCCCTCACTCATGATAACAATCACTTTTTCCTTCCTTACAAGAGAGGTGGGGGGTGAACAGGGACCGATTCCGCCTCTCTGTTTTGTTCTCTTTGCTGTGAACAGCTTGTGATGATGACGGTGGAGGTGAGCGGTCCGTTTTTTCACAACCTGGAGATATCACTCCTCTGATTTGCATAGATATGCAAATGTTGTGTTGCCCTCCCCCCAACCCCCCCCCCTCGGCACTACCTGTTTGAGTATCTAGGCCATTGTTTCTCCGCTGCTTGTGTTCATGTCTGATGGATATGTTCTGTATTCAAAGGCAGATGCAGCCTGGGCCAAGTTATTTATGATGAACAGGCAGTCTGCGATGCAGAGGGCTTGCAGTCAGGGGTTGTATGAGCCATTCTTACTGACTGATGTACTCGTACGGAGATACTGTATATTTTTATACTGTTTGCAAAGAATATTTTCCCCTGAGTTATGATCTGTGTCTGACACATAGTGTTCAATACAGTAACTCAGAGGGTAATGTGGAGACATTTCCTTTTCTGTTATTTCATTTCCCAACATTGCTTAAACTGTGTGAGGAAGGTTTTGATATGACACTCTTTTCTTCTTCTCCTCCTTCTTCTTCTTCTTCTTCTTCTCTTTCTCCTCCTCCTCCTCCTCCAGCCCCGGCGCCCGGCCCCAACGTCACCCTGGTGGGCCGGTACCACTGTCACCAGGGCCCGGGGGTCCCTCTGGACAAACTGTGTGACTTCAGCACGGACTGCCGGCTCGGCGACGACGAGGGCGACCTCTGTCGTGAGTACAGCTGCTGGGAATGAGAAAAATGTGAAAAACAAGAAAAGGGGGCAGAAAGAAGAAGAAGAAAGAAAAAGGCAGCGTATTCTATGCTTGGCTAGCATTTCTCACCCTTGACATACTCCGTGGTTGTTATTTCTATCTCTCTGCACATTTGTTTTCTGCTTTGCTCGAGGCCTAGGAGGGAACACGAGACTATATGCTGACATCTTACTCACAGGCGCCGTGCCCCGGGCCCTGCTGTGTGTGTGTGTGTGTGTGTGTGTGTGTGTGTGTGTGTGTGTGTGGTGAGGATCTTTTTGTCGTCCCACCTGCATGCATCCACGTTTTACATCGTCCTCACGATTAACAGACGAGGAGTCAAAGGCTCGGTTTTCTTTTTGCTTTTCCTCGCTCCCTCCCACTCTGCCGGTCCCCCATGCGGTGCTTATTAAGAAACGGATGGTGGCCGCTCCCTTGTGCTTGTAGGTTCGCCTACGATGGATCTGAGAGCTAAAGGGGCTAACGAGAGGGTGCAAAATCCCAGCCGGGCGCCGTTCCGCTCCCTGCTGCAGGAGGACTTATCAGCGCTAATTGGCCCAGAGGCAACCCGAGGGGCATAATCCCCGTTTTAATGTAATAACAGAGTGTTTGTGCCGTGGGCACGACGCGTGTTTGACGTTTCGATCGTCGAAGCCAGAATCTGATTTTTACTGCACAAATAACGATCAGTAGAAAACTCAAACATTGACTTTACTCTGCAACCATCTCCGGCTTTCTGGGTGAACGTGTCTGAAATATGGGTTATGAATACAGTAATGAGATGGGTATGATTGCATAGCTGCATCAAGCTCAAACAGAGGAGGGACAGGCTGGTGAAGGCTGATGGGTCCGGAGGGGAAAGGCTGATCGCTGTGATTCAGCTGGGACACGTTTAAGATCCTCTTCTCTCTCCACCTCCACACACCCTTTTCCCACTGAGCGCTCTTATTTTCTTAAATGAGCAATAACCGTTATACAACCCATTGTTGATTCATCAGTCCACGCTGCTACTCACATGTGTCTCTTTACTCCCGCTGTCAACCGCAATCTGCTACCGCACCTCAGGCTCCATTTTGCATCTCCATCACTTGTAACGATTCCCCCCCCGCTACCCAAATCACACAGTGTTCCCTCCCGGATCCCCTGTTCTCTATGATCTATCCACCAGTTGTCTCCATCTGATTTGATCTATTTAAATCCGTCATAAGCACTGTCAGGGCTCATTAACAGAGGGGGGGGAGGAACAAACCTAGCTTTGTTTCAATCACAAAGACGCCTGACATATAAGGGGAACCAGGTCCCCTGCGGCTCTCCCTCGCCGTCCCACCGCCGCCTCATTATGCATAAACACATCCGCCGCTCTCTGAGAGTCACGGCTTCCTCCGGTTGATCTCGGTCGGTCTGAATTCTGCAGACATCCCTCGGTTCCCGACACGACCGCATCCCCGCGACTACACGGAGCGACGCGGCTTGCATCAAAAGGTGGATGCATGCAGAAATTCTTTTGTTTCATCCATAAAGCAGCATCAGTGAGAACAAACATCACTACACATGAGGCCAGGACTGTGATGTCTTTCTTTGTGATTCTTGTAACCATTCAGTCCTTCTAACCTACATGCACTGCATCACTTCTTATGAACCTGACAACTTGTTCCCTAGATCTATGGAAGCATAAAAATGTCACTGTTACAACCCTGTGATGGCATTTGAAAATGAAATAATACTTTATTCTATCTTTATGAACACTTCTCTCCAAGGTAACGGAAAAGAAAAGAAGAAATATATTCATGACACGCCATAAGGGCCGTTGTATAGAAATAATCTGGAGCTCCAATTCCTCAGTCTGATCTAAATAGTTTTCTCTGCTGTGTTTAGAAGGTGGAGGAGAAGGTTTATGGCTCATATCCTTTTCCTTCATTCATTTTTTTTCTTTTTTAATCCGTGGATTTTCTTTGTTTGTTGTGGTAATAATCATATTGGCCCCACGAGACGCCCCGACATCTTAAATAGGACTAACAACATTTACATTTTCTCCCAGGTTTCCAGGAACATGCAAACACCCATGATGTGTGTGTATGTATGAGTGTGTGTATGTATGAGTGTGTGTATGTATGCGTGTGGAAGAAATCATAACTCACCTGGGAGAAAACGTGAACGCCTTTCATCCTATTGGAACATACGGTGGTGATGCACTTCTTCAGCCCTTTGTGGCCAAAAACGAGTTCGACAACATCACGCAATAATTTCTTTCACCGGTTCTTAAAGATGAAAAAAAGAAAACGTGGGAAAGAAAACGTTACTTCGAAGAATGATCCCAGCAAAACATATTTTTTTATTTCCCAAGTGTTTCCCCGCTTTAAAAGAAAAGAAAAGGAGCTTTGTCAGATTATTCAGGCGAAACCTTTTCATCTATTCTTCAGGAGCAAAGGCATTTTAGTTTTTTTGTTTTGTTCCTCTCACTTGCCTCTCAGGGCCTCCCAGCCGTCATCACCTGTATGATCACGGGACATAAGCATGTTATCCGCGTCCTCTCGTCATGTCGCCGTGACTTTATTACCCGAATGACACGTTCATAAAGACTGAGCGATGTCCATGTCGGCTTTCATGAAACAGTAATGGCACCGTGATGTCGGCCTTATTCACGCCTCATTAAATAAATTGTTTCAGGTTGAATCCATTTGTAAGCGGCTAAACTGGACGGATGGGGAGCGGTTACGAATGACAGCTCGGGTCGCAAAGAAAAAGGCGCCAAGTGACACGCGCTAATGCGTCTGCGGTGACATCATCGCCGACTTCTTCATTCGCGTCGCGAGCGGCGAGCGGGGGATGTGACATTGAGCCCCGTGCTCAGCGCCTGGTTCATGTAACGAGGAGGATGACTCTTACACCACACAACACTCGCCGAAACCTGCAGAGGAGCTTTTAGCTTGTTGGTTGTAAAAACATGTTTTTAATGCTGAAACTTCCAAATGAAATGGCGCTAATAGCTTTATATCGGGTCTTTGAAACCTGTCGACCATTTTGTGGGATTATACAAAACATTTAAAAAGCCAGTGACTTTGATGAACGAAACATTTCTCCTGGTTTCCTTCCTCAGGAACACCTGCTTTATGATCTCTGCTCAGGCCACTTTCACTTCCATTATCTGGGTGAGGCCTTTTCCAAAAGGCACACTGTTATCAGCCCACTCACAGATTCTTATCGGTAATGGGCACTCAGTGGCTCGGGATAAAAAGGAACATGAAGCAAACTTCAGCTGAAAATTCAGAAACTCACACCATCGTTCTCGTCGTCAACTAAAGTTAAAGACTGGTATGAGTTACCGACATGCAGAGGCTCCTTCATACGCAGTTTAACAACATGTGCCTTCAACACATCGAGGAATGCGAGGTGTGACTCATCGACATCAATACAAATACACGCTTCTCGTGTAATAAGCACACTTTAATCATCCACATTATTTGATGTATTCATGTGGCAGGTATTTCCAGTGAAGTGTCACTTCAGCTGTGTATACGTGTGTGTGTGTGTGTGTGTGTGTGTGTGTGTGTGTGTGTGTGTGTGTGTGTATACATACACACAGCCCTGTCATCTGTAAGTGAAGAGGCTGTCCTGAAAGTGAAAAATGCAATAAAAAAAATGTGCCGTTGATCAAATAGTGGGTATTTTGATATTTGCACTTCCTAAGCTGGAGGTGATTTTTCTTTTTCTGCCGGTTACTTAACCAAACATAAAAGGGGAGGCCTTGTTTGCAGATGGAGGTGTGTGTACCTTTTCATTAGGACGCGGCGTGGAAATGCACCAGGATGCAATGAGGCCGCACATCGACGTTCTGTGAAGTGACTTCAAGTTCATCGGCAGCTGGAAACTCATCATGTCACCACCTCGGCTTTCTCATTTCCCCTCAGACTCTCTTTACTTCGTGCTTTTTCCATTTTCTGCTTCCGTTTCCAGAGTCACTCCACCGCACCTCAACTGTAATTTTCACCAACACATTGAGTCCTGTGGGCCATTAGTCTGCCCCTCCCCCCACCTGAATGACGCTCTCTCATCTCCTTGATTCCCCCCCTGTTCTCTTTCTCCTTGGTAGTTTGGCTGTCAGGGTTCGCTCCATCCTCTCTTCTCTCGACCGCCTGCTGGGCCTGTCCACTCATTACTTGCCTCCGTATCATCTTCTCCTCTCCTCCCCTGATGTATTCTCTCTCCTGTCTCTCTCCAGGCCACTTTCTCAATGGCAGCTACTGCTCTTTTGAAGAGGGCGAGTGCGGCTGGCAGTCCGTTGCGGGCCGCGGTCTCTCCTGGAGGAGACTCCCGTCTGCAGCCAAGGCCACCAGGCAGAGCTGCCCGTCGTCAGGTGACCCGACCAAATGATGTCATGCTCTCTGAAATGTCTTAGCAGGTGTCGATGCCTCATTAAAGTGGGCAAACTTCTTCAAAGGGGCAAATTTAGGAAAACCCCTGTTATTGAATATTTGAGTCTAAACAGCTGTGAGGAATGTCCTCAGCCCCTCTGATGGGTTGTCTGGCTCAGAGCGGCGTGCGGCTAACGCAGCTAACGCAGCTAACGCAGCCAACGGCTGTAAAGGTTCATAGTCAGTGCCGTGTCTCCATATGAGAATCTAAAGTCTTGCTTTGCCGAGGCTTGTTTTTGCTCTCAACTATTTACATAAGTCTCAGAGGTAGATGGTATTATTCTCTTGCACAGTATTTTTTGATTAATCTTCCTTTGGTTGTATCACTGAGGCCATGCAGAACTATCGCTGCGATCCCGTTTCAAAACTTTTATGTGTAACTTTGTATTCATTTCATATCCAGATATTTTGACGTGTTTTTAATGTGTGTGTTGAAGGTGCTTCGTTCAGTGTGGAAGGGGGCCAATCCACAGGCCAGCGGGGCCCGGCCGTCCTGAGGAGCCCTCTCTTCCCGCCTCCCCTGAGAAACTCCCCTTGCTCGGTGAGCCAAGTAAAGTTAGTCTTCTCCCCGGAGAAAGTTGTCCTCTTCATTCTCTGAGATGGTCTCACTGCTGCTTTAAATGATAACGGGCCAGATGCACCACTCTGATTATTAGCACCTTGGCCTCCGCGCAGTGAATTTTCCAGCCCTGTCATTTTCTGCACCTCTGCACCGGCTGGAGGCGCCGTGTTTTCGGGTTGTCCATTCTCGTGAACTCGATATCTCTGGAACGCCTGGAGGGGACTTTCTTCAAATTGGGAGTAAACATCCACCTTGACTCAAGGATGAACTGATTCGGATGGTTGCCAAAGGTCACAGTGACTTCGTAAATCAATTTTTTTTGGCAATGACTCAGGAATAAGTCTGCTATGTATCACAATTTCCCACACGTGTGTAATAGGTGACTACATGTTGGACATACATGTATGTATTGAAGATACGTTATTGCTTTTGGAAATGTCATCAACGTCATGTTAGTTAGCCAGGCTTGCTAACGTTTGCAGCTTACATTAGAGCAGGTAGACACCATTAATGAGTTATTCATCTTTATTTTGTGTTTCTGGTTGTGGAAAGCATGAAGAATAGAACCCTCCAAACTCTTTAGATGCAGATTATCTCCCTTCCTCATCAGTCTGTACATAAGAAGTGAACGTAACCATCGTGATGTCACGCATTGCTTTGTGGACTGCCGTTTGGAAGCCTCAAGCTTGGCGATTTTGGCCGTCGCCATCTTGGCTTTTTGCAATCGGTGAACAGAAGTTAGCGGTAGCTTTTCAGATCTGTGACTGGCTTAGCTCCGTACTGCATTGTTGCTTTTTAAGTGCTTCATCACCCAAATCAATCAGATTATATGTATTTAAATGTGCCTGCTGGCAGTAATATATGAATTAATATATACTTGTGAGGATATATGTACTGTATGCGTATGTATCATGTACTATATATGTGTATATACATGTATGAGTAGATTACCATATAACTAGGAGTTTGAATATGTGTATGGGCGGATCAGTATGTATTATTCATAATCAGAAATTCAATCAATTGAAGCAGTGATAAGTATTCTTATCATGAGTCCACCGTAATCATGTTCTACAATAATGATTATGTAATCCTTGTCGGCAGAATCGATAGCGCCGCGTACAGGAAGTCATGAGGATGTGAGAACAGATCTCTCCCTATAAAACTAATATAACTAATATCTTCATCAATGAGGAAGGGAGCTGCCTTTTTGTCATTCTTACATTTGAAAAGCGCCACAGGCTATTATGCAAACAATTTAATATTCTTTCCGGTGACCGTTTCCATTGAGCTGTTAATTAATTGACTGACTTCATTATTTGATATGTTAATAGCTCTCAGCTCAAAAATCAAATGTCAGTACCGAGGCAGCAGGTAAACAGATCCTAACCGGCAGAGAGGTTGACCTCATCCATCACAGATTGAATCTGCTGACCTAGTTGTGAAAATAATCAGAATCCATGCATTATTTAGCTCGTGGCGCTCACAGCGCACGTCTCCGGGGTGATTGGTTGTGTGCTTGAACCCTTGATTGATGCTGTTGCATCTAGAATTTAGTTTATGTTATTTTGATATAGCTCAGCTCAGCAACCTTTGGCCCTCTGCATGTGTCCTGCATATTTAGAGTTGGCAGGCGGTGTTGGAGATGACACAAGCAGACACAGAGGTGGGGAGGTGACAGAAAAGGTCAAGAGGTCAGAAAAGGAGATAATGGGAGAGAGGGGGAATACATGTAGTCTGCACAAGAGAAACAAGCAAAAGGAACTGGCTGCAAGGAAGATAGAAAATAAAACAAAAAACCCTTTCCTTCCAGCTCCTCGGGCGCGCGGCCAAAGATTAGCCATGATTCCAGATTAACGCTCTAAATCCTTCTCTCTACACTGAACCCTTTAGCCTGTCCGCTCTTGGACAACTATGTTGAGGATATTAGCTTTGGGTATTAGCTGCAGACCACTTTCATGTCCTGCCCGGCGTGCGCTGTGCAGCGCCGGTAATCTTGATGTTTAACCGGCCAGCATGCGGCCCGGCGGCGGACGATAAGGACGGCAACCTGCTGTCGAACGAGCACAATGCGAGCGCTCAACATGAAAGCCCCAAATGTAGTTGTCCGGGCGTAGTGTCGTCTCTATGTGTGCTTTTCATCAGGCTTAAGCCAGCATCTGTTCCACTTAAATGGTGAAAGCAAGAATTATGTTCTTGGCGTGACCGAAATGCTGCAGAGGGACATGGTCTCATCCCATTGCTTGTTAGCAGGCTTTAGATTTCAGACTTCCTTTTACTATTTAATTCCTGCCACGGCCCGGTTGTTGTGTAATTGGAAGCAGGTTTACACCGACCATATCCCTCCTGGAAATGGTGAAATGAGATTGATTTGTGCCAAAGCATGCAAGGAGAAACATAGATAGCAAAATACTCAGAATCATGATCCTGGTTGAGTTTTATTAATCTTCGAATAATTAGAGCTGAACAGATGGCCGTTGCTGATTGCGCTCAAAGCAGTTTGAAGTGCATCCCTTCCTTGAGCGGTAACCCGGTACACGACTGAGTCAACACAATATTTCAAAAGGAATTCAGAAGTTGCTGTGCTATTTCATTTGTTCTCTTTAATTGTCAGCCTCGAAAATCAACATCGTCTCGGTCACCTTTGCTCACTTAAACTTCCAACCTTCCAGGTGCGGTTCTGGCTGTGCTCCGGAGGCCTGCAGAGGGGGTCGCTGTCCCTGTGGATAGCGGAGAACGCCACGGGCCGCGAGGAGCAGCGCAGACTGTGGCGCTCCACCGGCGAGCTCAAATCCGAAAGGGGCTGGAAACTCGTCATAATTCCCCTCTACGGGCTGTCAGACTGGTACGGAGCACTCGGCTGTAACAGGCGCTTTGATTATGATCGAGCTGCATGTGTATGAAGGCATCAAACTGGCACGTCAGAGCGAAGGGGTCTAGCTCTCATCCCCGACAGACCTCCTGCACTCGGAAAGGAAGTCTTGAGAAACAGAACCAAGAAGCTCAGACATTTACATGTTCTGGGAAACTGTACCTCTGAACTCTGCAGAATGAATGAACCCCACAGGGACTCTAGTCTTGTGCCGTGGACCTGTCCAACATAGACCTCTCTCCTTTTGCTCCACTCTGTGATGAAGAGAGGAGAAATCAATACTCAAGGCTCTTACCACCCTACTTGCCTCCCAATTAGCGACGGCCCCAATTTCCCCTCAAACGAGAGAGAAATTAAAACAAAATAGAGTAAAGCAATATGAAAAGAGAAACCCCAGATGATTTCATCTGTTCTCCTGACTGGGGGTTTTTGGCCATTCGAGCTGGGATAATCCTGCTCCCCTGAGAGCGATTAGTTTTTGATTCCTGGGTGATGTAGTCAGCTGTGCTTGTGCTGTTAATTAGAATGTCATGTCCTTAACCATTGGCTGAACCTGCCAGTCTTTGCGCGGTGACCTTTGTAGAGCTTAAATAGAATCAGAAATACAGCCTGGAGTGCAGACAAATGTCAGGACAGAACTGACAGTGTGCTGCGTGGACTCAGAGTGATTATGTGGGTCTGCCATCAGGTTGAAAAACATATCATGTAGTTATTAAATGTTAAAATTCCCAGATGCAAACCTCTTATCGGTATGACCGCTAGTATTGAAGAGGAATGACTTTGGATCATATTTACAGTATAACAGACACAGACAATCACTTCCTGTAAACATCATTGTACAGACAATGTAAAAAATAATAAATCAGACAGAATTATGAAGAACTGACATTTTGGGAAATACGCGTATTTGTTTTCTTGCCTGAGAGTTGCATGTAGAGGACAAGACCGACAGCTGGAGTAAGCAGCCAGTTAGCTTAGCATAAGGACAGGAGAAAGGGCACAAAATGGCGAATTTACGTTTTTATCCTTAGATTTTTGTCCGGCTAATCATTTAAATGATAAGATGTTAATTATTGAACTGGTAGGTGGATCTTTGGAAAGAGCCAGACTAGTTATCCTCTCATCTTAGAAAGATAACAAACTATTTTCTTAAAAGGTTTTGGATGTATAGCTCTTGCACATTATCTTTTATATTTAAACATATATCATTGAGAAGAGGAAGACGTCTTTCCTCCCGAGAGAGGTTGAACTGTTTTTCTGTATCTGCTGAAAGAGCGACCCGTTGGTAATAATATAGACCGAGCTGTCACAGGCGTACAACGCACACCAAAAGGTCAAAGACATTTTTCTTAAAGTGCTATAAATTCTTCTTCACTTCCTTTCAGTCAGAAGCCATCCAACCTTTCCCAGCCGGTGCGGTTGTTAAACAGCTGTGTCCCTCCGTAGGTTTTGGCTGCAGTTCAGCGCTGAAGATGGACCTGGACCCGGTTCAGCCGTCTCCATAGACAACCTCTCTTTCAGTATGGACTGCTTCTTGGCATGTGAGTACCATAAAACAAATGTAAAAAGCTTTTTTTCCGCTCTCACTTCATCGAATCTGGGTTGAGCTGGTGAAACCTTTGACTGACAGCCTGATTGATTGTCCGTGACGAGCATAACGAGGGTAAAAAAAATGGATTGCTGTGAGAAGTGTAAACTCCTTTTATAGACTTCAGACAAACTTAAGTAAACAAAGTGACCTAAGCAATTTAATTAGTAATCCAAACAGCCGTGCACTATGTTCATGTTGTATAGAGATAAGGTTTGACTGAGCGGCAGTTTTACACTCACTGAGGCGTTCATCAAGGACGCACTTAACATTGAAATTCCCTTGACTTCGCCATAATATAGTGCTCAGGATTTATTTTTGTGCATTTCTCAGAGAAAAATCTGAAAATAATATCAGAAAATCCTTGCAAGTCTACTACTTCCTTATATGATAAATTTTGTAAATGAACTGCACTTTTGCCTTCGCTTTATGGAATTGATAAAGGGTTTATATAATATATACAGTACATGGTCTTTAAGCATACTTTCTTTGAGAACCTTTGATTTGTCCTGAAATGTCAGAACAGTTCCAGTCTGCCACGATCCAGCCTGCTGCCTGATAAGGGCTCATGTTTGAATGTTGTTCTGCAGACTCATAAAGGTCAAGTCTCCTTTCCGGATACTTTTGTGTTATGATTGAGTATCAGTATAAAAAAACAGGAGTGTGATGATAACCAAATCCGGAGGCTGGAGTATGAAAGGTTAGGAGTTCAGTGCCTCCCTCCATCTCTGCCCATCTGGAAGGAACTGCTCTGTGCCGGGAATAGTAATGGGAACAGTGTTAAACTGGAACGGTGTTAAAGTGACGACAACCCGGCCAAGAATTAGATTCAAGAGGCGAAGGCATTTGATGCATTGCCTGGTGCTGGCCAGGGAGATTATAAGAAGAAGAATAACCCCGTCGTGTTGTCCAAGGTAAGAAGGGATTGGTACGGTGGCCATGCTGGGACAATTACAGCAGCGACAGAAGAACTTTTCCACTTCTCCACTGTAGAGCGTCTACGTGGTGTTATTGTTGTGGCAACCGGTGTTGATCTGATGTGATAGAGCGCAGTGATTCATTTTAGAACGAGTAAATAAAATGTATTTTCCGGGGAGATCGTACCTGCGGCGGACAGAATGACATCACGAAAGCGAGGCTTGCAGGGAACCAATCGAAATGCAGATGGAGTCATTATTTTACAGCCATCACATTGCGCAATCAACATTTCACATCGTTATGGGAAAAGCCAAGTGACGTTTCAGTTGTCACTAAAAGATACAATGTTGTTCAAAGCTGATTTATTAGAGCTATTTAGATGCTAGTTTTCATTCAATGGAGGGTGTTTTTATTGAATTCAGTCATTGATCACAGATATCATAACAACACTATCGACCTAACTGTAAATCGCAATCAGATGACATGAGTTCATCAGCTGAATATTGATGTGAGGAATTGCTGTTGGTCCAAGCTGGAGAAGATCGTCCTCCGTCAGCATCGGCTTATTGGGCCGGAGCCTCTTGATTGAAAGACATGACATTCTCCAGGAGATGTTTGCACACCAATGTGTGTTTTATGTCCTTCAGCGCGGGTATGGCAGCGCCGAAGGATCATCCATCCACGCTTTGCTCACTTCCATTACCTTCAGCTTGACGCAGACACTTTTTTGTATCTGCCATCATTCAGGCCGGCCGATGGGAGATGCCGACGCTCGGCAAAAGGCGTCGCGATCACTGTGGGGGATTAGCATGATGGATCCCTGAGCGCCGCGACACGGCCCCACTAATGTGCTGCAGTGGGAAAACATACTGTGAACACATTATGCAGAGCGCCAGCCGTCCGTGGCCTTCTGTTGGCCTTAGCCTGATTTATAGTTTGGGAAGCGCGTGTGTGTGATGATGCATCCGCTGCCCTTCAGGTGTTGTACCTGGTTGTCGGTTTTATCATTTCATCTTCACCAGCATCAATAAATTAGTTCATTGTGTTAGACGGCACAGGAAGTTCATCTTTTTGTCTCCGCCTTGTGCCATCAGCTCTTTTCCCCCAGCAATGAGCTGCCTCCCACCATCACACTGAAATCTGCCCCCTAAGTCCCGGGGCCTTGACGTCACCCTTCGGAGATTTGGATGGAAATAATTGGATTTCATCAAACTGTGTTTTACCCACACAGCCACACTCTATAGTTCTATCTATGTACAATGAAGATCCAGTTAGTTTTTCCATTCCAATTATGTGCAGACGGGTTGGCTGGCTGCTATCTGTCGCTGTAACTCATGTAATACAACTACTCAGATGTACCCATTGCATTAATTGTGCACCTGCACCTGTGAGTTTTGAGAAAACGCAGAGACACATCACGGACCAGTAACTACAGATGCTCAACAGTCCTCAGTGTGTTCACGGCGATGACATTACAGCGGCGCTAATTAAAGCTACCGCATTCAAATGGCGGTCTCTCCCAGGCTTACGGGCCGCCTTCAGCATCTACGTAGAAGCAGAACATGCAAGGTTACAGATGATGAGTCCAGAAGTGTTTCCTTGCATTTGAGAAAACGTACCAAAACATGTTAACCGCGACCATGTAATAGAATAATTCTGACTTATAGCGATAGCAATCTCTGGGCTGGTCTCTGGCTTCCGGCGTCCTGCTAATGACCAGTGACGGCCACGCCGCCCGCCGCCCCGGCCTCTGGTTCCCGCCGCTCCGTGGTGGACCTGCTGAGTCCTCCTCCTCCTCCTCCTGCTGCTGCTGCAGCATACCGATGCCGTTCCCCTCCATCGCCCTGCTGCAGCGTGCCCCCCTCCCCCCCTGCTCAGAATTACAATGCGGTGAGCCTTATTAGCAACTTTGTTGAAGATGCAAAAAGTTGCTGAACTTGCATACGTGCACATCTACAGGGTCACAGGAACAGAGGGGCAGCGTCGCGCAGAAACAATCAAACACGTTGCGGCCACTGGCATTTGATCCATCAGATCTGCACATTAACTCTCTGCATCAAACCGCCCAGGCGGTGGTGACTTAGACGGGATATTTATTCGAGGATTACAGGGCGAAGGAATGAGCTATTGATTTTTTTAGGTGGTGTATTTTAGGTAAGCAATGCTGCAGGTTTTTGTTGTTGTTGTTTTTCAAGCTTTGAGGACAAAGTTACCAGATTTCGTTACTCAGTGAAAATTCCAGTCGAGACAGCACTTTAATTATATTTATCACCCAGAGGACCACAGGTGCAGTTCCCGACAAATAACATTGACGTCAAGTTGTTTGCTCCGAGTTAAAGCAGGTTTCCTTGGATCAAATGGTTCGGCGCCAGTTGCTTTCCAAACCTTTCAGCTGTTGAGGGAGCCCCTCGCCATATTGTCATAAACGGTGAGCCTTCAGCTTGAGGTGACGGGGGAGCCGAGACAGAGATGAGGGAGTGGTTTTTTTGCGGTAAAATGATTACAGAGATAAAGATGAAATGTCTTGCTTCTGTCCCCTGACACCACCAGATGATGGCGGGGAAGGCAAAGTACACTATGTGGGCAACCCATTGGCTGGTCGCAATTAGGAAACTTGTACTCCGATTTCTGCTTGATATTCCGCTCACGCGACTCCTTTCCGAGGCTCAGACACACCACCTGCTCGACTGTGGGTTGTCCAGGAGTACTTGTGGCTTCCAAGAGCGAAGCAAGTAAAAGAAAACAGTATCATGGAACCGTTAAATCATCCTCTGCTGCCTGGTTACCATCCATGGGGAGCCCGACGGAGAATATCATGGAGCTGCAGAACAAACAAACTGTGTGCTCTATAAGACTGGAGAGTGTACAGCTAGAACCCCCCCCCACACACACACACACACACACACACACAGTTGCCGTATGAAACCTTGTAGTCTTACTCTCAACAGTCAGTTCTATAAGCGGAGCAGAAATGGATCTTAATATGCGGGTCATACGCACACACAGTGTCATTTACGATGCATTGTGTGCATGCCTCAACACAACACTGAGCACACTGAGTGTTCAATGAAAAGGCAATAAGGAAGCCCCCCATTGCTGCTGATAGACTGAAGCATTGTGGCAGCATGACTGAAGCAGCAGTGAGTCTTATTGTTCGACAGTATATAAATATTAATTCAGAGACAGGACCAGCAGAACAGCAGCACGGTCAGGATCTGAACCAATGCCCTTGTTTAGTGTCATAGCATCGAACGCCGGCAGCACTATCAGCGCCGTGAACCTTATCTGACTCCTCTGAAATAATCTCACATCTTCTGCCTGGCTCAACAAGGGTCACCGAGCACCAGCGCCGCACAGAGGCTCTTCCTACAGAACAGACATCAGAGAAATGAGACGCTGGACAGAACTCCTCAACAAAACGTGGCCCTTCTTTGGAGACAAGTCACGGACCCGTTTATAGCAGCTCGGCTGAACATGTCTGGGTTCTCAAAATAAGAGAGTGGGGAATGAAGAGGTGTTCGCATTTTTGTGCACACGAGTTGAAGGAAACAGTGGACTCTCTGCAGTTTCTTGAGTAAAGGCTATACCAGCTGACACATAATGCAGAACCAAGATCAGTACTCTTCAGTTTTGTAGCTTTTTTTTGAAGGTTTGTTGGTACATTTTTAACTGAAATGGTACTACCCACATGGACGACCCTGTAGGGTCTAGGTGAGGTGATCAGAGGGAATTTGTGCGGACGTCTGCGTACCGACGAGTCCTCACGCCACTTTGCTGCAAGAGGTAAATGGTAATGGACTGTACTTTCATAGCCTAGTTTCTACCACTCAAAGCGCTTCAACACTACTTGTCATCATTCACCCGTCCACACGCTGATCAGGACTAACTAACATTCATGCACCATTCACACACCGCAGGCGCAGCTATGGGAGCAATTTGGGGTTAAGTGTCTTGCCCAAGGACACATGGACATGGGCGAGTGGAGCGGAGCCGCAGATCCCCGCTCTACCGGGCGTATATAACCCTTCATACAGATACGTTTGCAACGTTTCTCAGTTTTAAGTTAAAGAAACGTATCATCGTGCATTCGTTCTTTTTGTTTGTTTTTTAGCGCTGAACCGAACACAAACCGAACCCTGACTCCCTAAATAAGAATAGAAACCAAATTGTGACTTCTGTGTACCATTGAAGCAAAGAGCTATTTGGTTTTGGGGTTTTGTATCTTGTCCTGTCGGGTGTTTGCTAGCTGCAGGACATTGATTTTTGTCATTTCAGCATTCCCTGTACTGGAAAAGAGTGTTGCTCTGTTCAGCTGACAGGGTTGCATTGATTGTTCCTGCAGCCTGTGCAGTCCTTGATCAGATGTGGCAGCAGATTTCTGTATCACCACCGGGCCAATCTTTTAAACCACTGATTGACGTGCACGGGCCCACTCTGAGAAACACACTCATCCATTCAGTGATCCGCCTCTAAGGGAACAGGTGACTGTCTTTCCACGTCAGCATCCAACCTTTATAGTTGAAATGAGTCTCCTCTACTTTAATATCTTTAGAAAAATGAAATAAAAAATTGTCTCCATCTCAAACTGTTATATCTAATCAGACAGCCGTTTGCCTGGAAGACTTAATTCTGGGTGAGAATCTAAGTCAGGGGAGGGGGAGATCAAGGTACCAGGGAGCTTATGATCTCGGTCCTGGGAAATGCGGTGAAGCCGCCGGCTTGATATCACCCCGACTGAATGTGCTTACCCATCTACTGCAGCAACGGACAGAGAGATGGAGAAGAGAATGCATCCCGCTCCTTCTATATAGCCATTGGTGGTGAAATGAAAGAATGACCCCTGCTGGTGGTTCCTCATTTTCTGTGCCGGGGAGGAGGCCTGCAGCCACTGAGCGCGCTCAGTTCCTCAATGCCAACAGCAGCAGGCTTCCATCGATGCACATGAGAGAAAGCACAGCCTTTTTTCAGTAAGTGAATTCTGTTTCTTTCTTTCAGCTAACGGTGAGTTTCCACCGGTGGTCGCCAGCTCAACCAGGACGCCCTTCAGGTCGAGCGTCAGCACCACGCCCCCGTCCATCAGGAGCCCTCTGCCCAACTTCCCCACCACAGATTACTGTAAGTGAGAGGAGCTCGATGACCGCGGCTCAAACATCGAGGAGGACACTCTCCACGCCGACTGTTTCTCCTTCTGTGTCTATTTTTGTCTTTTTGATACCTACGTCTCCTTCGCTCACACACACACACACACACACACACACACACACACACACACACACACACACACACACACACACACACACACACACACACTTGCATGCATCAAAGATTCACAATTACTCTACACGTGCTGAGTCCGGCACGTCCGTGGGCTGCAACAAAGTAAGTGTGCCCCCTGCTGGTCTGTGCCAGCTCCACCATCTGAGTGAGAGCTGCAGAGATCTCCTTTGGCATTAAATGGAGCAGGACGGGCAGTTTTGAAGTCTAAAATCCTCCAATTTGTCTCCAGAGAATGTCAATGGAGCCACTTACACAGACTTGACATTTTCCACCTCGCAGTCGCTCTCTTCCCAGCTTCAAAAGGGTAAAGACAAGCAGAGATTCAATTTCTGTATTTATAGTCATAAGTTAGAGTTACTCTCATATCAAATCTGTTCTAAGACACATTTCCTCAGCTAGTAGCTTTGAAGGGCTCGAGGAAGGCAGTGTTTAGAGTAGCACTGTACATAACCCTCATGCCAACGCTGAATGAATGTGAACTCATCTCAGTGACTTTGAGGACTTGTTTTCCAGTCCAAACAGATGGTTTGAGAGTGTCCCCACACTCTAGGATTGTAATAGCATTCATCTCTTGTTTTTCTCTCCCAGGCGGCATAAAAGGCTTTTATGACATTCATACGCTGTTAAAGCCCAACAAATCGATTTCGTAGGGCTTGCCTTGCACTCGAAACCGGCTAGAGGAATCACACTCACGCTTTGGGCCCTGGAAGACCGGCTGCTTTGCATTGTCAAGCTGCCCTTGAAAACACACGCCAATTTACCATAAGCCCAGAGAATATTGCTCCGTTGTCTATTTTTCTTATCCAAAGAACTTAATGCTAAGACGCCTTTTTACGACCGTGCATACTTGGGAATTGGTGCTAAGTGCCATGTTTGGCTCTGGTGTTAGTCGGGTTGCTGCAGCCTTTACTGGAAATAAAGAGCCGAAGGGTAACTCCACCCACTCCATCTGATGTGTGCAGTCTTTTGGGGCGCCACAAGGAGCTGCGTGACGACTGACGAATGTCCTCAAGTGATGTCACCCGAGTCGAGCTGCACCTCCCCAGCCTGCTCCTCGTCTCTGCTTGAGGGTTAATGCCACGTTTAGCCTCCGCGAGCGGAGGAGTTGCATTGTGGGCGATGCAGGTGCCAAGTTTGACAAGGAAGAGGAACGTGTGTGCTTCAGATATATAAAGGTCACCTGACACAGAGCAGGCCGATGGTACCAATGCGGACCAATGGCCAAGTGTGTCCGCTCCCTAATGTGTCTTCAGCTCTTCAGACAGGGCGGCCCACGTATCTCTCGCGGGTCAAGCAGGGACAGCGAAAGATCAGATGCTAACGCTCAGCCAGCCGGGATGATTTGATCACGTTACAGGATGATGCGTTGCACCGGAGCAAACAGGCCGGCCTCCGTCAGCAAACAAAGGCTCGTGTCTTTTATGCTGAATTCAAGAAACGCTGCATATGCAATAAATGTCCTATCGCATATGAAAAGGTATTTCATATATAGTAGAAGAGCTTGTGCCACCAGGGTCTCGCTGCAAGGGCAACAGTAGAAAAGGCTATTTGAATGTGCTTACACAGGTAGTCCTCAGTGTGGTTACAATACGAGAGAGATGGGACTGTGCGGTCACACTGCTCTCGCCCCTGTGATTATCATAGATATTAAGTGGGGCGGGGGGAGCTGAACGGCCGTTTCACAGACAGCCGTGAGCGGTTAGCATTCGCCGCGCGTCTCACTTGCAGCCATTCCGGAGCCGCTTGGGCTCGGCCGACCCGTCACTCCAACGAAGCTCCTCCTCTTCCCCGTCTCTCGCCTCCTCTCGCTCTCCCCTTTAATCTTTCCTTCTGGGCATCTGCACTTTGTGTTTCTCCATTTGTTTCCCATCTTCACCATTTAAAAGCTGTCGCTGACTGTCTGTTGGTTCACTTTACTGCCCTCCCACCCTGCAGCTGCCTCTTACTGTCAGTCTTCTTCTTCCCGTCTTCCCCTCCTGCTCTCCTCCTTCACCCTGACTTCACCTTCATCTCGTGTATTTCTTCTTCCTCTCTTCCCCTCATCTCCATTGATTCCCCGCTATTCTGGCAGCTTTCATTTCTCACCACTGCCCTCTCACTGCTGACTCATCATTTGCTTTTGGGAGGGGGGGAGGAGATGAGCTCGCTTCCCTTTTTTGTGATTACCTCTCCTGATGGGGAAGGAATGCGTCGCTAACCTCAAAATGAGCTCCAGGCTCATTTTTCTCTGGCCATTTACTGTATAAGTGTGTGTGTGTGTGTGTGTGTGTGTGTGTGTGTGTGTGTGTGTGTGTGTGTGTGTGTTTGATTCACAAAGATTAAGATAAGACAAGTTCTTATAAGGCGATATGAGAACACTGTCAGGGTGCAACAAAGCATCATGGGAGTTGCCTCTCATCTGCATGTAGAGCATTAGCGTCTTTGAACAGACGGCACATTTTCATATCAAGGTGTTCCACAACGGGCGTTGAAAACAACAACAAAAGTAAAAACAAAAACAAGAGTTCTGTGAAGTAGATGAAAACTGGCATCGAGTCAAAGACAGAAGGGAAGGCGATTGAAGCGATCCGATTGACTTCTGAAAGTAACAGACAGCAGATGTTGCTCTGTGCAGAAAGAGGGATGGAGGCCCTCACCTTGCTCGCTAATTAGCGGCAGAGCGGAGATGCGCTTCATGAACAGTGGGATGTGGCAGTCGGTTAGCTCGGCGTTGTTGCTCTGGGTTTTGGATGGGAGAACATTAGTCACTAAGACAGATATGAGACCGATAACAAGCAGCGCTACGCAAAACAGCCGTTTGTAATTAATTGGACTCGGGTGCCTCACCGGCTTTATCGTTAGCATTCGGATCATTCATGGCGCCGGCCTTGATCCGTCTTTCAAACGGCCGTCTTAAGGAGGACGAAGCACTGGAGGAGGAGGCATGCTTGTTTTTTATGCATGGTATCATGCATCCAGAAGACATTAATATCATGCAAAAACTAATTATCATGTGTGTTATTCTGCTTTGTTTTGCACTCATTTGAGCAGACAAGATGGAGAAAGAGAGTTTGTCCTCTTTCACTGCTGTGCATTGAGACTAAGTCAGGATCCGATTATCAGATTGAACGGCCTTTTCATATCCTGTGTGTTTATTTTGCCCCAGCTGATCAGCAGTCTGACTGACATTTCAATCAGGGGAGGCAAGCGGATGGAGGGAAGATAATTGTTCATTAGAAACACATGAAGTGTGACGATAAAGTCTTGACACTCTCTGACCCTCAGAGTCCACAGGGAGGTTTGTGAGGGTTAATATGATGAACGGATGAGTCTGTGAAGAGGCAGCAGCATGATCGAGAGATGTTGATGATAGGCCGATCAATGTGAGGGGTGTCGCACTGCGATTGGCTGGATGTGACCAGCTGACCGGAGTAAGACGGTCGACAGCCCCGAACACGATGACAGCGAGGAGATCCTGAGTGCGAGAGAGAAGTGAACGGTATGATGTAAGAGAAATACACGGCATGAAGCATGCAAAAGTATAACCTCAGGAGTTATGGGGATGACGCTGACCCAAACTTCTTGTTCAGAAGGAGCGACACCAAACTTCAACTGGAAACCCAAAGGATGTTCACTGGTTAGATAATGCAGTGTGTGTCCTCTGGGGGACAGGATGTCACAACTCCGGGAAGTTCTTATGGCAGCAAATGTGTGTATCTAGCTAACCGCCTGCCATCACAATGAGGTCAACAACATGGCAGGGTTTTATCCTGCCTGGTTCCTCTGTGCTTAAAGGTCGACCAGCTCTGTGGAATGAATGGAGGGCTGTGTTTGTTTAGTTTTGCTCCTGCAGGCCTACTGTAGGTCTGAAGGAGGCCTTGGTGCCGCCGAACTGGATTGGTGGACCCAATCATGCGGCCAAAATGAAAATTGAAAAAGAAAAGAAAAAGAGTGCAGTGTGACGCAACACGCCATTTCTTCCCGAGATGATCGTTTTTCCCAAAACCGAAAGCCTTATTCTTGCAATTTAAAAACTATTCCGAGGCCGAACATGGTGATGAAACGCTTGTTGACTTGTTACCGATCGGCCCAAGGACTGCCTTTACGTTCCTCAAGAATACTGTTGCCTTGTGTTAATAATGTTCTAAAGGGGGTTGGAGACATTGCTGTCAGTATTGTAATCCAATCATGACTCTCTTTGTCTTCCACACTGCGAGTCTCTCCCTTTCTGTCTCTCCATCTCTCAGCGATGACAGCGCACAGCGGCGCCGCTTCCTTTGATGGAGGCCAGTGTGTGTTATGATGATGATGATGATGATGATGATGATGGCGCTCCACCGCTGGCAAAGTTCACAGTAACAGAGATTTATATAATAGTCAGACAGAGTCAGAGTGTCCCCAGGGATGTGTGTGTGTGTGTGTGTGTGTGTGTGTGTGTGTGTGTGTGTGTGTGTGTGTGTGTGTGTGTGTGTGTGTGTGTGTGTGTGCGCGGGCTGACTAGTGTGCAAACCACTTATTAGAGAAGACTATCATCTGTGGGAGCACAACTTGTTTTTGTTTGTTCTGCGGAGTGCCGATCACTGAATGGCTCATTACGCCAGTGTGTGTGTGTGTGTGTGTGTGTGTGTGTGTGTGTGTGTGTGTGTGCGCGCCTTAGAACTCACTCATATTGATGGACCAACAAGATCGATCAGCCGGGTTGGAGCGTGAAACCAACTGCACCCCGGGGAGACGGAGAGAGAGAGGAAGACTTGAGGCGATCTTCAGAGGAGATATTGTCAAATCGTCAAGCTCACTTTCCATGTCAGGATCGTATTCATGTCAGGAAGCCAAGAGCTCACTGCTACGAATAAGAGGAGACTAAGTGAATGTTCAACATCCAGACTCTAATCCTAGCTTTCTCTTGGGCATGTCCCACCTTGACTGATTGCATCTCAGAGGACCGTTAGTACAGTTAGATTTACATCTGAAGCTCCAGTTGGCTTCGGAGGCTTTCCTGCTCCAGTGATGGATTTACTCTCAACAGAGGTAACTCTTTTTTACCTTGTTGAGTATTGAAAATACTGACTTGAGGGATCAATTTGCTTTCGCTGGATGGGAGCCAGGCTGAAGTACACACCACAATGTTTGTTTTTTGTGTGTTTTTTTATAGTAGGAGTGTATTTGCTAAGATCAGGCTAAACTCTAAATTGGGCTCAACTGAGATACGACCCGCTCTCTCTCCCAACTCGTTCTAAACCAACCCAAAGTTAACGTGACTACTAGTCACTCACTAGCTAGCCACGTTAGCTAGTCAAGTTAACTTCGACCTCGCTCTTTTCCTAAACCTAACTAAGTGGTTTTGTTGCCTCGACCAAACTTCCTATGAAGACGGATGAAACTTTTGGAACTGACACGCGGTCCAAAACTAAAGCTTGAGTGGTACCTAGAGGCCCTGGGTAGAATCCAGGAGCTAGGACTAGCCAGGCGTCCACGTTCACAGATATCAGGAACCTGGTTTGTTCAGGTCCTTCGCCCTGAGGGGCGGAATCCTCCGGTTCTGAAAAGTGAAGCCAACGCGGAACTTGCATTATCTATACTGACCAGCAGGGGGCGACTCCCCTCGTTGCGAAAAGTATTCCGATGATATGGAGGTTTTTGAGAAAATTACTCTATTTCTCACTTGATGTATTCCCTCAGTAAACATTGTAAACATGAGTTTATGTCTCAATCTCTAGTTTCAAGTCTTCTTCAATCCAGCATGATGTTCATTTAGTAAATTGTTTCATTTCAAACAGAAGTGGGGTACTGCTTTAGGGCGTGGCTACCTTGTGACCGCTAAACAGAGTCTCGACTCCTCCGCAGTCCAAATATGGTAATTTGCTTTCCCTGGTTGCAAAACAAAAACAAGATGGCGATGGATAAAATTACGAACTCAAGACATCAAAAAAGTCCACAATGTTAGAGCAATTTTCACTGCATCAACCGGCTACACGATGGGTCTCGCCATGAAACGCATCCAGATTAATTTGTGTTGACGAGTTGTGAGTGGGAACGTGTTGGGAGGCGGACTGGAGCCCTGCATGGAGCCTGGTGTTGGATCACTTACCCGGCGCCCTTGG
The DNA here is from genome assembly GCF_910589615.1 of Taurulus bubalis. Taxonomy (NCBI): domain Eukaryota; kingdom Metazoa; phylum Chordata; class Actinopteri; order Perciformes; family Cottidae; genus Taurulus; species Taurulus bubalis. The sequence continues at coordinate 33,413,276 of NC_136592.1, read as the reverse complement.
ACCCAACCAATCGTGAGGATCAGGCTGACAAATAGGATGCTCGAAATGCAGTTTTGCTATGTCATCATCAAACAGCCACCTGGGATGACTGCTTTCATCTTTAAAATGATTACGTCCCAAAAACTCATTACTGCTTTTCCTGTAAAAGCATAATTTATCTCCGGAACGCAACTGTATGTAATTAATGAGAAAATGTGGCATAATCAAATGTTGTTGTTCTTAGGTACACACAGGCACACACACACACACACACACACACACACACACACACCATTGCTAAAAAATATCATTTTCCACAGTGAAAGAAAGTGAATTCCAGCGAGAAATCCTGGCAAATACTGGGATCTCGATTCCTGCTTTAACTCTAACAGGCGCGACGCTGCAGGCAGCCCTAACAGGGAGAGCATCATAACTTTAATGTTGCTCTCCGAAGACTCGTCTCATGCCACCTCTTCTCTTTCCCGAGTATCCTGCCTCCATTTAATCAGTTTACTGCTGCATCTGTGCTTGCAAAAATATATTTATATATATATACAAATAAATAGCAAGGCAAGACTGTATTGAATCTTATCGCAAACAGTAGAGCATTCGCATTGAGCAGCAACTCAGGGGCCGTGTGGGTTGCTCTGTTGCAGGAATGAGTTTGACATCGGAGTCAGATTTGCAGCCCTGCTCTTAAATTAATAAGCAGTCGCAGAGCGTTCCCGGGCAGAGGGAGAAAGAGGGAGAAAGAAGGAGAGAGAGGGAGGGAGAGGTGTGCCGGCTGTCTTCCCTCACCGCTCTGTGCTCGCGGGCCTTAAATCAGGATTTAGCACTGCAGTGTTAAGTCCTTCCACGTCCATCTGACAAGACTAATCTTGTGCTAATTACAGTGAAAAGAACTCCAATTAGCGCCGACGCGTGGGATTACACGGAAAATGAGGAGAAATGTTGGTCACCTGTGATCCTGTCAGCGCGCTGCTGTTGTGAATGTGATAGCATGAGCAGAGCTTCCGGCTCGCAGCTCGCCTTTCCCAAACCCGTCTCTCCACATTTGAGTAGTCGCCGGCGTGAGAGTGGAGCGGCGGCGCTGAAGGAGGATGAATGTGGGACCAAATGGAACAGCAATGAGTCTGTGGCTCTTCAGCCTCTCTGTCATCTTTAAGTCTGCTCATGTGGGACTGGATACCTCTACCGCTGTGTGCTTTGTTTATGTTTGTTTGTTCTTAATCCTCCTGTGCAGCGCAAAAATGGATTTTCCATACCTGTGGGGCCGTGGGCCCTGAAGGCCCGACTCCCAGCCAGTGCACCAACTCCTACAGGAGCAGCAACGTCACCGTGACCGTGGGCACCCGGGGGCCCTTCAAAGGCATTCAGATGTGGCGGGTCCCGGAAACTGGCATCTACAGGTAGGGCTGCCGCCTCGCAGCGCACAGACATCAGACCATGCCGTTATTTGAGAAGTTGTCACACCCGACAGGCGCGTCCACTTGGCCCCAGCGCACCAACACTGTACAACAGAGACTTAACCTCCGGCCATCGCTTATCAACTGTGCAACGCCCACCTGCACTCCTCTGCACATCAGCAGCACATCAATCTTCCACAAGCAAGCAGGAGGGATATTACTATTATATCCTTGCAGGAGGGAGCAGCAGCTGGAGTAATGGCTGCTAAATAGCATGATTCACTCCGCAGCTGACTCTGAAAATCACCCAAAAAACCACCCACGTCCACGTCCACGTTGGTGGTCTTTAAGGCTTCGAAATACCTGAACAATCAGCCCGAGCACCTTGACCGCAAACTGTGTACTGCTCTAGGATTAATGCTGTAATATCCACAGCCTTGTGCAGGGATCAATACGCCTCCTGTGGGCATTCAGGGAAACAGGAGGCGTTTAACTTGGATTTAACTTGGATGGTTCAAAGAAAAACCAAAAGCTTCGAGCCTCCCACATCAACTCAAAGAAGCAAACAGGCACACACACACACACACACACACACACACACACACACACACACACACACACACACTGCTAAGCTCAGCCAAAATTCGTGAGTCTTAAAATACCAAACTAACAACTGCGTGGACAGCCCTGTTTTAACACATATCCCGGAGTTTTAGAAAAACACCTTCTGTCTCCTGAATCGTGGTCCTGATGCGGTTGAGCTGGCGGAGCCTTTAAATGAAGCGGACAGACGGTCACAGAGATGAATACGCGCTCTGCATCTCCCAAACGTCATTAGGCAAACAGCTGAGGTAGCAAGTGAACACCGGGCATATCTCTCCTCTCTCTCTCTCTCTCTCTCTCTCTCTCTCTCCCTCTTTCTCTCTCTCTCTCTCTCTCTCTCTCTCTCTCCCCCCCCCCCCCCCCCCTTCCCCCCCCACCAGGGAAGAGAAATATCGAAGCGCTACCAAAAACCAATCACTTTTTTTTGTTTTCTTATCCTGGCAAGAAAACTGAAGCATTCAAAATTAGTGTCTTCTGCTGCGATGTGTGTGCATTTGTGTGTCTCTGTGTTGTGCCCAATGCGCTTTGTAGTCTGTGCACTGTTTATTATGTATGTGTGCCGTGCCAAGTCAAATTATTTAGTTTTAATAAAAAGAAAAACTGCTAGCAGGGTGAAGTGTGATTTAGTATTTCTAAATTAATGTTGGCTGTTATTTGCACTCGTGAAACAGCAGGTGGAATACATGAGGACTGCTCATCAGCCTCCTGTTGTTGTTGTTCATACACACCTTCTGCACAGTTTGTAATATACAATGCAGACACCACCTCTTCCTTTTAAACTCCTCAGAACCAAACGGAGACACTGATTCATTGGTCCGGTAATGAGCTGTTTAATGTGTGGGTCATTGTTTCACAGGATCACGGCCTACGGTGCAGCGGGCGGGCGCAGCGTGATGGCCATGAGCCGGTCACATGGCGTCTACATCACAGGAGACTTCCTGCTCAGGAAGGGCGAGCTGCTGTACGTCCTGGTGGGGCAGCAAGGAGAGGACGCCTGCCCCAACGTAAGTCTTCTGTCCTGCAGAAAGCAGGTCATGTGAGAACATGCAGATCACAGGATGAGCAGCAAAGATGGGGGAGGAATTAAAGTCCTGATTCAATGTGTTGATCATCTTTGAAGCCAACATTTGATCGTGTACCTTTGTTTCTTTGGAGAAATATGAGAAATTCTACAATTTGTCTCAGCTGGCTGGAGGGGCGTGTACCTGTCTGTGTTTGATTGACAGCAGCTTGCAGCGCTGCCAGAGAGCCGGTGAGAAACAGAACTCGCGCTGCAGCCGACATAACGTGTGCAGAATAGTCTCTTGCTGAGCTTCCTAACTGAAATGATTTAAAGTGGCAGCCGTGATAAGAGCTGGTTGACTTATCGAAATGCTAAGGAAAGGTGCTTCACTGCTTCCTCTCTTATCTCCTTCAGCATAAGGTACACTGGGTCATCCTTTACGGAAGGAAAGGAGATAACGCCATCCCACAATTCCTTGCGGCAGCAACACTTGAAGCCGTCAATAAGCCGCCGTCGCTGTTTAATTGTGCACCGTGGATAGATTAAAAACATCCTTCTTCGGAGGCCTGGTTCTGTTTTGGACAGTAATCTCTAATTGAATTGTTCGGCATTGAGTTTGTCTCTGTAGCCGACTCGTTTTCTTTTTGTCACAAATAAAGTCCAGGAAAGAAAAACACATCTATCTGCCATGGTGTCAGCGCAATCGGATTTCCCCAGAGCACCGCGGCCATCTTTCCTTACATGATGCTCAGAGTCGGTGGCTCTTTTGCCGGGTGGCTGTTTGAGTCGGTGTGAGCGTCTTCCTGTGATGGAACGCTCACTTTGCTGCGATATGCAAGATGTGATTGGCTGTGTCTCTCCGCTGGATTATTGCGAAAGTCATGAAACCCCCAAAAATATGAATATCCTCCTTTTGGTTTCGTCCTTCAGATACATAGGCCTGTGCTGCGGCAGACAAACAAACAAACTATTTATTTTCCAGTTGGACTTTAATAGGATAACGATGACATTCCAGGAACTGGTGTTCCGGTAATTCTCCTCATGGACCGTGATTCACTTTGGATACCCGTGCTCTAGATCATAACAGTTTACGGCCACCACCAACTGTTTAAACCTGCGATGGAAGCTCCCAGTGATCTCCCCATTGTCTCTCTTAAGATGACTTGTGCTCTCTTGCCAGCGGTGGCTGTCATCCATTATGCTCTGGAGTTACTTCCCGGCAGCAGCTTCTTCCCCACAGTTCACAACACGGAGACTAGAAACCTCACAACCCCTCCAGCTCCCAGTGATGTCATCCATCATCTGCTGTTTATACGTTTTAAACTAAGGCTTGTCCTGCCTCTGAAAGTACAGAGAAAAGGCGCTTCACAATAAACATGAAAGCAAATAAGAAACACTCAAATAGTTCAAATAAGATTTAAATAAAAAATCTATATATAATATTAAGGGGCACATTAACACATTTCTGTATTAATAAGGAAGACAATGTCATAAAACTGTTTCTTTTAAACGTAAGATGAATTAATATCAGCCATGTGTGTTGCAGGGTCAGCTACAGTAAGTCTAAACAGAGCTATATTCTACGTATTATATATTATTTATGATCTGCACCTGGTTAAAGCACTTAAGAAAGACCAGTAGTCCATGACCAGGATGTTCCCTCATTGGTATGACGTGTCCTCGGTACAACGGCTCGTATGAAATATTGTGAAAACGTATTTTTCGTACGTTCTTCTGTAGAAGTCCAGAAACACGAGTGAATCAGTACGTCAGAAAGTATTGTTCAGGCAACACAGTGACTTAGTATGTTCAGGGAAACAAATGGTTTGGGTTCAAAGAACTACTGACTTGTTAGTTAAGTACATAACCTGACTATGTAACTAAGATAAACTACGTCAAAGTTCTTGTGGTTTCACTCTGGACATGAACAGTGGTCCTCTGGGTGAATGTCCTACATGTGTTTGACCATCTATCCAGATGTATCCAGCCATGCCTCGTCTCTGTATACACATCACATGAACACCCTCAGAGGCAGCCCTGCACATCCGTACACATACAGAGCCTTACCCTCTGTGGGCGCAAACAGTGAATGAGACCAGTATATTCATCTGGAGAATATTTCAACATAAGCCTTCCCAACAGTTATCAACCTTCAATGACACCAATTAGTGATCCAAAGAATGAAAACATCTAATTAATTTGAACAGAACGTGTAATCCATAGAGATGAAAAGGTATACAATGATAGCAATGATCATCATCATCATCATCACAACCATCATATTATACTCATCCTAAAATCTATCTAAATCTAAGTGTTCATATTCTGTTTAATCATCATCGTAGTCGTTGTTATCGTGATAGTCAGCTTCTACAATCCTCTGCTGCTCCTCCTCCCTCTGAATTGCTCAGAAATGTGTAAGAAACAAGTCTGAAGCTGCCGGTCTGAACACGATGCTTCCAGTTGGTGATGAGTCCCCACATCCAGTCCATCATCAGCAAACCTGGAAGAATAAGTAGAAGATATTTCTCGAGCCAAAATGTGTAGAAGTCCCAGTTATACTTATTTTATTATGAGAGCAAGGTAGTTGGCTTCTTTTGAATCCTCTTGGCCCTGGTGCGTCTCTGTCCGTGCTTCAGGCAGAACCTCCAGACCGCTGCCTGACTGACACGCTGTGCATGCAACTGGAAGGAGGCTTCATTCCTCTGCACCCCTGTTGGTGCAGAGCAGCAGGTATAATGCAACTCCTTCACATCGCATCGGCCAGATGGTGGTTCACCTTCTGAAGACAAACTATTCCATATTGCTGAGTAATTCGACGGGTGCATCCTGGGGGGATCCCGGGGATTTGAAGGACTCCTGGAATGTCCCGTTTCATCAAAAGCACTTCCTCCATCACAACCCGTATCGCGTCCACCGACAAGAGTCTCGTAGGTCATCTCCCAGGGGCCGAGCGAGGTTGCTGATGTTGATGTACCTCGTCCTGCAAAAGCACTTCCTCTATCACAACCTCGTCCCATTCTGAGTGCCACACTTCTGATGCATGAGTCAGTTTATCTTCTTTACCGTGTCAGAGAAAATGAACACGTGTGTCCTCACTACTGTGTGGCGAGAGTCATTCAGGCTGTCGTGATCTTCAGCTGAGATTTCTAAGATTTCAGCTCTTCAACAACATTCCAGATCAAATAGCTGCTCGTCCTGAAAGCTTTACCCGGCTCTCCGCTCGCTCCCACTGCTCCGCAAGAATGTCGCCGAGGCTATTTTGTGATATAACTCAACATCATTCTCCTCTTCACAATATGGTGTCCATGGGCGATGTTCTTCCATTGAGTGCTAATTGCTGAACCACGACTGCGTCTCTCGGCATCCTTGACTGATGTCCTCCAGTGCTCATCCATCCACTCACTGTTTCCTCCTTCATGCGTCGCTAGGTTCAGCATCTCTCCAAAGGTGTTGCCATCACCTTTCAGTTCCTATCACGAGGCTCATTCCATCAATGATGCCTGCAGTTCTCCAATACATTGCACCTGCTGATGCTGATTTCGTAGATAACCTCTCTTTCGAGAGTAGCCTTGTTAGTTTTCAGCAATGAGCCATCTGGACTTGAGCGAGCCCAAGGCACTGGACCAAGTGGATGAGCCGGGACATCCTGAAAGTGAAGACCTTTACTTGGCGAAGCAGTGCTGATATGTCCAAAGAGATCTCTCTGCTTTCAGGTCACCTGCTTGCTTTACTCCATCACTTAGATGTTACGCTTAAGAACGTCTTCGTAGGCGTCGTTCTGATTGTGTCGTATTTCGGGGGCTTTGGAATGAGCCCCTTGAGATCTGCAGGGTGAGCGGGTCTTCCAGAGCCACGTTGCACTGCCATGTCTCTACAGGAGCCCAGAGTGGACAAACTCATAACGTTTGTTACACTGTTATGCTGTTATGCTGTTATACTGTTATACTGTTATACTGTTATACTGTTATGCTGTTATGCTGTTATACTGTTATGCTGTTATACTGTTATACTGTTATGCTGTTATGCTGTTATACTGTTATACTGTTATACTGTTATACTGTTATGCATACGTATTTGTTGCATATATTGAAAAGCGACTAATTTCAAAGAAGCCGATATGTACACAAACAAACTGGTACCGAAGAGATTTTTGTGAGATCATAGAAGTAATTGTGTTGACAGTTGAAAGTTACAAAAAATAGATTACAAATTAAAGTCAAAACAACCTTCATGGATATGTAAACACTTGCAGGACAATGGTCATTTGAAGGGAAGTACAGGGGGATGCTGATTGAGCAGCGGGACACGAGGCAGCTGTTGTCTTTGTTCTCCAGAGGCACAATGTGTAGCTTAGCAGGCAGCGGTCCTCACTACTTCATGCAGTTATTAGTTTTTAACACGGTGTGTCTTGACGTGCTCAGAGCAGACAGCGGAGAGGGACTGGGCTGTTCCAAAGTGAGTCTGAAGTCGATTAAGGTTCCTCTTATTTCCCCTCTAGTTCTGACAGCGAGACACAGCGACTCTCCAACGGGTCGCCCTGAAAGGGATTTGTGCCGTAGATCATTGTTTCCTCACACCTACCATTTTGCCCCCCCTTCGTTCTTACAAAGACTCTCTTTCCGTGTGTGCTTTTCTCCTTCTACCGTGTGCACACACACACACACACACACACACACACACACACACACACACACACACACACCTTTGTGTCGCCTTTTCTCTCTCAGACACCAGCTCAATCTATAACTGAGGAGCTGCAATGACAGAACAGGCCTAGAGGGAGACTCTTAGAACATTTAAATGCACTGCCTTACACCCTCTACCTGTCGATTCCTCACTTAAGCCCCGCCCCTCAAAGGGAAGCGAGGGAGAGTGTGTGTTGATGTGTGTGTTGATGTGCGGAGGAATCTGGAGCTCTTACTCTCAGAGTCGGACAGACTCCAGGCAGTCAGCACATATTCACAAAGCCTCAGCCATGAAGGAGCGTCTGCATGCAGCATCACATCGTTCAGCTCCATCTTTATAAACAAGAGGACTAACTTTACTGATCATCACGATTAATCAAATTAAAACACTTTGACAGTATAATCATTTTTTGACCATTTCGATGTAAAGTGAAGATAAAATAGATGACTTTTGTTATTGGTATGTAGTAAAAAGGTAACGTGAACATAAATATCTTATCAAGTATAGTAATAAATCTCTATTTACACATCTGCAACATCATTATTTATGCAACATTTAGTGTGTTGAATTAGTTTTTGTCAAACCTATCAGCCTCATTTCCTCCAATTAGGTTTCAAACTGCGTAGAAATCAGCTGCAGAGATTTCTTATTCAGCCAGAAACATGAATCCATCTCCGAGCACAGGAAGCTCGTCTACAATAGTCTGACAGCCTCACAGTCGTGTGAACAGGAAACCAGCAAATACTCACATCTCACTGGAGTTGTCTTACAAAGGGAACATTGGTTCTTGCCTCTCAGATCCTGCATGCATCTGGATATGTATTATTATTATAATGCTGAAGTCTTAGACTCACAGCAGCTGGAGTTTGGCGACTGCTCAGTCTTCTCATACGCATGAAAGCGCTTCTTTGGTGAACCGACGTCTCTCTCTCTCCTGCAGTCCAACGCCATGCTGAACAGGATCTGCCTGGAACAGAGCGGCCCGATGGTGAACAAAACCCAAGTGAAAGGGGGCGGAGGAGGAGGGGGCGGGGCCACGTACGTGTTCAAGGTAGGAAGACGGGGGAGAGGGAATGACACACCTGGTACGTTGGAACTGCACGTCATTTCTAGAGATGTGTGATATAAGGAATATGTGTATCTCATATGTCAAACAAGTCCACCATTCAAGCACTTTATATCTCAGACGTAATATAAGTGGCCTGCTAGGGCCGAAACATCATCACAGTTTTAATACAGAAGAATTAATGATGACAAAAGCATTGCCATAGTAGCGGCAGCGACATAAGCTCCATACAAACGTGCGCTTCTCATTTAGTGATGAGAAGAAAATCAAACGACGACGCATTTCTTTTGAAGAGCCGACACGTGAACACCTAACATGTGCGCAACGATCACGCAGGTGGACGGAGGCGTGTACGTCCCCCTCATCATCGCTGCTGGGGGAGGGGGGCGGGGCTACAGCAGCCTATCAGAGACCCAGCTGGAGCAGATGGACAATGACCCCAGCCAACCGGGACGCAGCGGGAAGTCCAACGCCGCAGGTACACGTGTGTTGTGCGTGTGCATGTGTGTGTGCGTGTGCATGTGCTTGTGTGTGTGTGTGTGTGCGTGTGCGTGTGCATGTGCTTGTGTGTGTGTGCTTCGTCCACGGTCCAGCCAGGGAGGTGTAAAAAACAAATCAGTGGCCCTTTGCTCATGATTATTCATACGCAGCGCTCGGTCCCCGTCACGGCTCGGCAGAGCCGCTCGCTCCGATCTCCCGGTGCAGCGCTCCGTCTCCGCCCGCTGCAGGCTGCATTATTCATGACGCTCGGCGTTGACGAACAGCCCGGAAAACAGAACTTATTGATTTCTGCATCGGGCACAAAGCCCACGGTTTACTTTTGAGGAAGCTCGGTGAATGAAAAATGAAATATTTAGCAGGTCTGGCGGGTTTTGTTGCCGGTGTGGTGAGATGTGTACGTTTTTTTTTCTTCTTCTTCTTTCATTTGTTTCTATCTCTCAGGCGCCAGAGTAGTAGGGAAATTAAATTGGCAACTCCTCGGGAATATGGGGGGGAGCAGTGTGAGCTTCGTTAGCTATACTTTAATCTCCCGTTACCAGGTCTCTTTTAGGGTTTTATATTGTCTCTGCTCGAACCAGTGTTGTTATCACTAATAGGGCATTGGGGTGTGTGTGTGTGTGTGTGTGTGTGTGTGTGTGTGTGTGTGTGTGTGTGTGTGTGTATACACAATATATACATGCATTTCTGCAGTCTAGCATCTTTTTTCCCAGAACATTGACCCATTTAAAAGCTCTCTCTCTCTCTCTCTCTCTCTCTCTCTCTCTCTCTCTCTCCACAGCGTATAACTCTGCTTTACATCAAAGGTGTGTTGTGTTTGGTGACAGGTGGAGGCGGAGGCTGGAACGACAGGGCCCCCGTCAGTCAGGGGGGCCGGCCGCTGGTGCTCGGGGGCCAGGGAGGCCAGGCCTGTCATAAGTTCTGGCAGACCAGCGGCGGCTTCGGGGGCGGCGGCGGTGGCTGCATGTCGGGGGGGGGCCGGCGGAGGCTACAGAGGTCAGTCTGAGAGTTTGGAGTTTAATAAAAAAAAGGAATCGTGACGAGCTGTCAGCCGTGACCCCAATGCACATCTTGTGCCGTCTGTGTTTCATAATGAAAGGGCTGCAGAGTTTACAGGTCAGGGACACGGCTGGGAAAAGCTGCATGTCCCGTCCGGCTGTGAACGCCTCTGGGATCAGACCTCGCAGCACAAGTATCGACACCTCGTGCTGCGTGTGCGCCATTAAGTCGTGTGCTTGTGGTGTGAGATCATCCTCAGTAGATAACTGGGTCATAACAACAGGGGGAAGTGCACAGCATACGGCATTAAGAGACGCATATAAATAATAAGAAATATGAATATCAAAAAGGGTGGCAGGCAAAAGATGCAAATAACTGTGACATTAGAGCGCATTGGGACACACGGGGACGGACGATGTAAATGTGTGAAAGAAAAGGCGGTCCTCGTGTTTCTGTCCGTTTGCGATGTTTTATATGTTGTATATGTTATTCTGGCACTGAGGTTCTGTCCCTGTGTTTGCCCACCTGGCCTGTAGGGGGCAACACCTCGGCCGATAACAACCCCAAACACGACGGCGACGACGGCACCTCCTTCCTCGGGCCGGAGGGGCAGCCCTTCGTCGACCCTCTGAAAGGTAAAGCGAGACGACAGAAGCTTCTGATAAACGTCTGATGAGAACACGACGTTCCTCTGTGAGACTCGACGGGCTCGTTGGAGAAGAGCCAGTTCTGATCAGAATCGAACGCCGGCGATCGGCGCGCAATGCATGCTGGGTAGATTTGTGTCCGACTTGCTCTGACGTCATGCACACGTGGTCAACGATAATCTCACGAGAGCAAGGCGGTCATCAATTTTAGAGCCAGGCGTCGCAGTAGCTCTCCACGGACTGCGTGGCCCAGTGCATGATGGGAAACGCCTGGCTGTCCCACATCAGAGAGCTGATTGGCTCTTAGATCTGACAGCAAACACCACACGTTGTAGAAAATCCTTATTTTATGTGTAGTTGTAATACTTAACGCTGGATTGTTGACTATTAGTCTCATGTTTAATCTAAAAACATTTCTTGTGTGGTTGTTAATACAAAATTGCATTTATATAACATATCTAAACCAATAGTTTAATGTATTTCACAGGCAGACATAGAAAGACCAAAGGATGCAGCTACACTGTCATTTCTACATAAATATATACATTTCTAAACACATAATAAATCCAAACGTGATCTGTAAACTACAAGTAGACAAAAGTTCGGAACTAACAGGAAGTCGTTTTTTGTGACTTCCTGTGTTTACTTTGAAGGCAGCTGGAAACTGTCCGACTTGATCTCAGTTTTTTGTGAACGCCTCCTGCCGCTCTCTCTGGATCCCAGGTGAGGCCTCTCTCTCTCTCTCTCTCTCTCTCTCTCTCTCTCTCTCTCTCTCTCTTCTCCCCCCCCCCCCCCCCCCCCCCCCCCCCCCCCCCCCCCCCAGGCGAGGCGCCGCTCTAACGCACGAGCCTTCTGTGTTTGGAGAACGTTCCAATTGATATTTAAAATGAGTTTTCGTGGTGGTGGGACGAGCGTCCACAGCACATGACCTCAGGGGTTTTACAGCAAGAGGAGAGTGAGTTGCCTCACCCTGTCAAATCAGAAAGAGGATATTGAAAGAAAGAAATATTGTGTAGCAGCCGATACGGCCAGAGTCAGGAGGGATGAGCGTCAGGAGTTTTCCATTCTGACAGAAGACACGCCCAGATTATTTGATTAAAACGGCTCCAGATAGAGAGCAGGAAGTGCTCAATAAATCCACCAGGTGCAGACCTGTTACACACACACACACACACACACACACACTTGACAGGTACTAGAAACACAATCTGACAGAAAAGTTCAGCTGGAGCGGTGACCGTCCATATATCATGTGAGACTCCCTCTTCACTCATAGTCATAGAACAAAAGTGAAGAAGAAAATGGGAAATATAAATGGAAGTGCTTTGTAGAATCGTCCTCCGTCCATTGGGCTGCAGCAGAGTAGCAGGCGTCTCTCCCATTGAGCTGTAATGGCGGCGCTGCCTCTCCTCACGCTTCATTTCCTCCACAGGAAAAAGACGTCAGACTGAATTCCAGCTGGAAATTAAACGGAAATTGCGATTGTTGGTTTCAAACACAAAATGTTTGTTCTTTTTATTTATTTATGCTAATACACATTACTCTCGCTCCTCTTACTGTGGCTGGTGTTCCTGCTTCACTGGTCCATGCTGTGAATGACAACATGTACAGACAACATCCATCCACACACCTGTAGAAGGCGTTATGACTCATTTAGAGTGTTTTGAGAGTGAATACATTCAGAGGCCAGAATCATTATCATAAGGGCGTAATATCAAGCGGTAAGATCTGTCCTTTGGGGTTAAAGGCATCTGGGGGTTTTGAAGTTGTAATCGCGAGTGGCTCCGTCTGTAATTTCCTCCTCAGCTTGAAGTGCACCGGCAGGTTCTCTGGCTCAAATAACAAAGCAGCAGGGGGTGCCGGGACGACCCCGCTGTGCGCGCCGAGAGGCCGAAAAGAGGATCAGAAATCAGAGCGGCACTGTTTGACACCGGCAACCGGATTGCAACACGGCAACTTAATCCGCTGAACACAGACTGCCTCTGAGGAATACAGATAGGAGGCTGCGCCTGCTGGGAGGCACTGAGCTAAACCTTCATGTCGCTGCAGGCCAGGAGGGATCCAACGAGTCCCACTGCGCCCGGACGGAGGAGAGAGATGGCGTCTACCGCTCTGGAGGAACGGAACGACGTGCCTTTAAAGGAAATCAAAGCTCCGTCTGATTGGAACAAATGGCCCAGTTCACCTCCATCTCCTCCCTCCTTTCATTCCTCTCAGGCGCCTCTTTTACTTTTTAACTAATTATACTTGAGTCACGGTACTAATTCTGGGCTAATGTGTCGGAGCATGTGAACGTATAGCCTCGTATGCATATATTAACCGTGTGTATTTTAGTGGAGAGGCGAGGCCTCTGTTTGTGTAAATATGGTTCAGGGTCTGTATATTCAGTTTATTTGTGTTAAGGACCCCCTTGGAGTCGAGGGGGTTTATCCCTCTAATGCAATACAATTCTTCATGTTCACGGCAATTCAAGCAATTCAACAAGCTTAAGAGGAGGAAAACACTTCATCTGTATACTCGTCGAGCTTTGATAGCTTAGACCGCTTCGCTGTTTCCCATCATATCTTTAAGAAATATATGTAAAATTCATCGGAGAAGAACGCGGAGAATCACACCACGGCATTAGTAGGCTGAAGACATCTGTGCTCGAGACATTTGTATTCTTCCTCGCATCCTTTCAACTGTTTTCTAGGTTAGATTTATGTATTTGCACTTATAAAGCGGGAAGATGAGAGGAAATAGATTCTGCAGATGCGTTTGCTTTGCTTACTAAACAGCACCAGCCTTCACGGGCATCCCATAACTAATTCACGGTGGCCTGAATTTGCACTTGCTGTAGTTTGCAATTAGAAAAGATTGTTTCCTTCTCAACTAAATGAAGTGATGGATGAAAAGTAGACGCTGTGGAGTAGAGCTCTGATGTGATCCAGTGTTGCTTCACAGATTGGAGGCTTTGGATGTTGGAAGACTTCAGCAGACCACGGTTACACCAACTGACTTCTGTTTTCACGACTGAATCACACACACAGCATGTGTTGGGTGTGAGGTCTTGAAAGTGTGTCAGTTGTGATTGAATTGTTATTACTGACACTGTGACCTACTTTGTGTTTTTGATGGTGGCGAGTACAAATTGTGTGTGTGTGTGTGTGTGTGTGTGTGTGTCTGTGTGTAGGCATGGAAGGGGACGGCGAGGTGCTCATCAGCCCGGTGCAGAACTGCAGCCACTGCAACACCGACGAATGCTACGAGACCAAGGACGGCATCGTGTGCTACTGCGACGAAGACCTGATCCTGGCGCCGGACGGGGTGTCCTGCATCAACGCCACAGGTCTGACACACACACACACACACACACACACACACACACACACACGATGGAGGACCCTTCTCTATTTCCCTCTCTTCCACACAAGTGTGTGGAATTAATCCAAACGCAGAAGAAAAAAAAGGACTTCAGCTGAGTGTAATTGTACCTGTAATAGACTGTGACTCAGTGAGCGGTTGATGAATTAATCTGCAGAAGTAATTAAGCCTGGAAGGCTTTGCACTTAATGGCATCTTTATCTGAGGAAAGGCTATTTTTTGGGGGGTAATTGTGCCTTAATCATTCATAATAATAATCAATCCCTAGCATAAGTTCATAAAAACTCTCTGTGAAAGCAGACCAGAGCTCTTCCTCTCATCATCAAAGGGTTCAGACCAAAAGGCCTCACCTGGATGCTGTCGTGGTATTCTACCACGGCTTTTCAACGCATTGCATAACGGGCTTTGTCAAGCTGCGACTGTGCATTAGAACATTTCAACCTCGACTATGAAAACAGTATAAATCTGTATGCACACATGAGTCTTCTTCCTGGTTAAACTGCAACAAAGGAGTGGAGACAACGGCGCTGCCCCTTCAATTATGATTTGTAATCTCCGATGAAACCCGAGTACACGAATGTAGATCTGAAAATGAATTACTGTGGCAGAATGTCACTTTATAATGTGAAGCCAAATCACGGGGCTATTACCATTTCAATGATATCTTTATGACCTAGAGTTTCTCCTTGCCCTATGATTTGTAAATCTGTTCTCAGTAATGACGAGCAATAGATAATGCTGTGATGCTAGGTCACACGAAAGGTCACTATCTCAATGTGGTGTCTCTCGCTCTCGCTCAGTGTGCAGATTTATTTATTTTCCCTCTCGGCTCAGACAAGTGCAAGGAGCCCCCCCCCCCCCCCCCCCCCCCCCCCCGAACAGGGGATTGACATGCACCGGCCGTCGCCGCTCTGTTGCGTCATCGCTTCCACATCATTAATTAAGTGGCGGATCAGAGTGGCGAAGTGAATGTTAATACTCCTCTGGGGGAGATAACTGTTGCTTCCCCTTGTCTTTGCAGAGGTGCACCTGCTGACCCCCCCAGCCGTCGCTCTCCCACCTGGCGCTGGGTCTGTCCGTGGGCACCTCGGCCCTCATCGCCGCCCTGCTGCTGGCCGTGTCCGGAGTCATGATCAGTGAGTCAGGTCCAGATGTGTTTCATCTTATTTATTGAAAAAGAAAAAGTTTGTTGTCCACTTGTTCATCCTTTCTTTTCAGACCTTCTTCACAAGTGTGTGTAACTTTTGGTTCAAGCTAAATGCTCCATGATATGGTGAAATATGTGGATAAACTAAAAGTTGATGGCTGTGATGATGCTGGTGATTTCTGTACTTATTTTAAACCCATAGAAGACCTTTCTTAAACAAAGAAGGGAAAGTTAAAGTAGTCGTACTGAGCCTCAAGCTGAACTGTGGGATTTGAATTTTCTGCTTCCGTCTTCAGCTTGTTCAAGAGACACATATTGTCTCACACACACACACACACACACACACACACACACACACACACACCCCTCTCCAGTGGCTGGTCTCTCAGACGGCCCTCAGCAGGTTGTTGAAGTGAACCTCGCGGCCCACGCAGACACACGTCTGCTTGGCTGCTTTCAGGCTATTACAGCCAGACATGAGCACTCATTGAGCCATCAGCTCTTCCACACACACACACACACACACACACACACACACACACCTTTACAGTGCACATACATTAGCGAAGACGAGGCGGGCGCTGAGGAGGTGTGGGAATACCTCTGTGATGAATGAAATGTGCTAATGATGGATGGCTGCTTAGCCGGCAGCTGACAGCGCTCCTACATTAGAAAGCACTTGGTAAATAAATAACTTCCCCCCCCCCCCCCTCCACACACACACACACACACACACACACACACACACACACACACACACACACACACACACACACACACACACACACACACACACACAGCAACTAATGTGTTTCTAAGCTCAGGTAGCGGCTCCCAGTGTGTGCACACTGCTCTACACGGAGGTGCATTTGTTTACCCGTCTTGGTTTCATCCACACTGCTGCCACACGCATGTGATTGTGTCTTTTTTCTACGTGAACAAATCTACCAGACATGTTTAAACGCTGAGGACCTAATTCAGAAACATTTTGCATGTGAATGATTTAGAAAGACAAATCTGGCATCAGATGGAGGGGAATCAATATTTCACGGACACAAAGGAATTCTATTTCGTAAAGAAAACTGCTCGTGAACAAGCAAAAGGTCTTTAGAGAAATAATAACAGTAGAAGCTTTGTGTGCTTTGGCTGCCAGCGTCGCTTTTCTACAAGACCATGTGTTAAAAGGTTTTATTCGCTTCTTTTTTTTAATGCAGATTTCTCAGTTGTTTCATTTTCCGCTCACCAGTGTACAGGCGTAAACACACCGAGCTGCAGTCCATCCAGCTGGAGCTGCAGAGTCCCGACTGCAAGCTCAGTAAGCTGCGGGCGTCCACCATCATGACCGACTACAACCCCAACTACTGCTTCGGCGGCAAGACGGCGTCCGTCAACGACCTGAAGGAAGTACCGCGGCGCAACATCTCCCTCACCAGGTGAGGAAGACAGATGAAAACGTCCACGCTGCTCGACATGCGCCGCTTCCTGGAACATTATGACCTCATCGCGTTTCCTGGAACATTATGACCTCATCGCGTTTCCTGCAACATTATGACCTCATCGCGTTTCCTGCAACATTATGACCTCATCGCGGGGGAAAAGACGGCGTGAACCACTGAGTTGAATGCACCTCTGACTCGAGCACAGCGGCTTCTGACCAAACCTGACGAGTCGAGCCGCTCACTTTAATTGTAATGGAAATCCACCGGTACAAACTATTTAAATGGGGTGGACTCATGAATGCAGCATGGTGTGTGAAGTCACAGTTCAAATAAAGCCTGAAATATTAAAGCCTTCTAAACTATGGGTCCACTGCAGTCATCCAAGATGCCGGGGAATTATTTTTGCAGGGCTCTTTTTCAATTTTTAATGGATCTTTCATGTGTTTATAGTTCACCAGTTTATCATTCTGGTTCCTAATCTTTGCGATTAATTCATTTTCTTGTCGACCCCATGAATATTTACTAGCACTCGGATTTATTTAGAGCATGAATCAAGTTAAATGGCTGCAAATGTTGAAGTTTAAACGATAATTTGGTGTTAAAGTTCATCGTTTCACCATCAGCTCATCAGCCTGGTTAGAAAAGAGACGAGCTGTTGGTGAATGTATTTATGTATTTTATTTATTTCCCTAGTACTCCACAGGTGACCATTCTTTGGACGTAGGTCTAACAAGGACATGTTTCACTGCTGGCTGCTGCCGATGTCGTCAGCTCAAAGTGAATGAACTGTAAATAATGCATGTGCGTCTCCAGGGGCCTGGGACATGGCGCTTTCGGTGAAGTGTATGAAGGGCTGGCGGTGGGGATACCGGGCGAGCTGAGCCCCCTGCAAGTGGCCGTCAAGGTGAGGACCTTTTGGATCGATTGCATTTTTCTGTTTTTCAAAGTTCAAACTTTGACTGAATCAAATTAGAACCACGGGGACTTGTAACTTAATTATACACCACCATACTTTGGTACCAATAATTACTTTTCTTAGGATAGGAGATCATTAGTTTTTTATTGCAATTGAAGACATTATAGCACAAATAATGAATGGAGACACATAACTGGATATCATATAATATATATATATATATATATAACGATAAAATGCTGCTGGAAATCAGTGGCTTGCCCCCTTTGGATTGGACATGAAGGAGTTCAAGTTTCTCTGGAGCGGTGGAGATACTGTGTATATCAAACTTATCGCCATTCATTGCACTGAGTCCTATCGTTCTGTATTTACAACAGACCCTTCCGGAGGTTTGCTCCGAGCAAGACGAGCTGGACTTCCTCATGGAGGCCCTCATTATCAGGTGAGCCGCTGAGACAATGAGCAGAATTCTGTCTCTCAAGCGGGTCCAACAAAGCCGTTTCTGACGCTGCGTTCATGCCCCCGCAGTAAGTTCAGCCACCAGAACATCGTGCGCTGTGTCGGAGTCAGTCTGCAGGCCATGCCGCGGTTCATTCTGCTGGAGCTGATGGCCGGAGGAGACCTCAAGTCCTTCCTGAGGGAGACCAGACCCCGGCTGGTGAGACACGCCGCTGCGCGTCATCATTGAACATCGTTTGCATGGATTTGTAATAACTGTTCTCGTCATTGAACACACTTGCCTCTGATATAATCACTAACATTGCATTCTGGGTATTTCTCTGTTTCCTATCTGTTTGATCAGGAGCACCCGTCCAGCCTGACCATGGTGGATCTTCTCAATGTGGCCAGAGACATCGCTAAGGGCTGCCAGTATCTGGAGGAGAACCAATTCATACACAGGTGCCGACCTCACATGTTGCACATCAATGTTAAAGCAACATAAACAAGCACAGCACATGAGGATGAGAGGATGTGTTGCATCTCGCCCTACAGTCCTCCTACCTAAACAGATTAGAGAAAAACGAACACTATACGGCACATGTGATTATGCGTACACATATGGGATGCAAAATGTGCGAGGGACAACAAACGCAGTCCGGATTCATTTGCCGACGTCTACTCTGAATTATGAGCTGACTGCATCTGTCCAAGCGTAACATATGGACTCTGCATGCCTTTTGCCTTTGGTGTGATAGCAGAAAGGACAAGTGATGAGTTTAGCATCAGAGCAGCCAGATGGGCAGCCGGCTTGCCTTTTTACGGTCTGTATCCAAGGCACAAGTCTCCTTCTATATCCATATTCACAGCTGTTGGTGAACCGGAGGGGAAAGAATAAAAAAAAAAAAATCCTTCTCTTGAATCCCAAAGACCGCCTTCATGGATTTCTTGTGTGGAAAGTCAGGTACGTGTCGAAAGGGGAGAAAAGGGTCAAAGTTGCTCCCATAATCACATCAAGACCATTCAAGTGCATCCCTCTTCCTTCACGTCTCTTTGACTTCAGAGGAATTGGCCAATGACAAACGAGCCTCTTAAACCGCGTTGGCCCCAACGTGGCACAGCGAAGCCCCATCAATCCATCTAATGGCCGACTCTTCTCAGGAGCTTCTGTGCAGCCCGCCTTTCTGCCTCCGAACATGTATTAAAATTCATCCTAAGACTGTCCTTGAGACTAATTTCAGTTTTTATGGAGGCGTGTTTACCCGGGGTTGAGTAAAGGGCAGGAGAATGAGGAAGTAGCCGCTCCTCAGAAAAGGCAGATTTTTTTTCAAGGCTGGATGAACCGGGGTGTGTGAATGAAGTACAAGTGAACTGACAAGTGAACTGATGAACAAGTGAACTGACATGTCTGAGAATAGCTTGCTTTGGCTTTGGTGTGTTTCTATGCGTTTTCCTGTGGTGACATTTATTCAGCACGCCCTCCTTCCCAACTCGTCGAAGACGGCAGCTTTGTCAGGACCTTGGTGTCACTTCTCAACACACCGGGTTCCCCTCTGGGCCGGAGACCTTCCCTGGTCCACTGCTAACCGTGTGCGGACCAGCTAACTGATAGCATCACTGACATGTTCAACATAGCGCTGTGGCGAGAGAGCGTTCCCATCGAAATGACTCGGCCCCCAATCCGCTGGTGAGAAGAGGTGCCTGCCAAGAGCCGTCTGATGTGTGTTTTAATATTCTTTATAATAAAAGACAACACCTGCCCCGGCCACAGACTGTTCACCGCGTTGCCGTCTGGCGAGATACAAAGTGTGAGACCTGAGCTCCTCCTCCGCCCTGATATCGTTTGTTTGTGTGTGTTTTTATTAGGGCTGCAACTAACGATTATTTTAACAATCGATTAATCGGTTGATTATTTTTTCGATTAATCGATGAATCGGATAAAAAAATGTTTTTATCAAAAAAGCGTTCATTCAGTTTGCAAAACATCTTCAGAAAGCACCAACAGGTTGCTCCTTGAACATCCCTGAGCTGTTCATTAAAACAACAAAATGGACTAACACTAAAAACATACACATGTATGCTTTACATCTGCCAAATGTGAGCCCTTTTTACTGTAATTGATCCCTCCAGAGGCTGCATTTACATACCCTGCTTTATCAATATGTATGAAATACTGGACAGAGGGAAGCTGTACTGCTCCATATAGAGCGTCCTCTTCCTTAAACTCTTTCATTCTGGGTCTCTTATGACCACGACGTCACGTTGTTGGCTAAGCCCAACGACGTGATTTGCTTCATTCTACTTTGAGTCGAAAAAAAAAAAAAACCTGCAGCCAGATCCTCCGGTGAGCCGGTTTAACGTTAACGAGTGACAGCGTGAACTGAACCAGACGGGGGGTGACGGCATGTTTCATCACGTTACGTTTTCTACAAGCAAGACTGAACTGTAACGGAACATAACGGAACTTTAACGACAATACACAACCAAACACGTTAGCTAACGCGATAGCAAGCTGACTAGCTTCCATTAAAAACAAGTTTGAAGAACATGAAGACGCTGATTGGCCAAGACTCGACTTGTCAAAGATCTTCTATTTTTGAGAAGATCACGACCTCAGCTTTTCTCGTGTCTCACTCCAATCTCAGAAACGCTGGCCGGCCAGTTGCTTTGCTCTGCTCTTTTTTTTCTTCTCCGCGACTTATTGCCCGGCGTAATAATCGCGCGACACAACGAATCGATAATGAAATTCGTTGCCAACACTTTTGATAATCGATTTTATCGATTCGTTGTTGCAGCCCTAGTTTTTATACGTTATACGTAGTTTTTATACGTACGTAGCAAAATTGGACAAAATGCATTTCGTAAATGAATTAACCTTGGAGTCTGTAACCTTGTACTTCCTGATCAAAACACGAACAGAGCTAATACTACGTCACCTGACGGTCCTATGGAGGCCAGAGCGCCATCGTCTGACTAAGCTGCCGAGTTAGTGAGAAAGACCCCGAGCCAGATTTTCTGTTGCTACTCTCCTGATACTTCATTTTTACAACAGACTCCGTACTCGCATTGGAAATTGCAGAGGAGAGTCGGGTAGATTCAGGCAACCCGGGGTGTTAAAACAGAGATTGTTCCTCAAAGTGCTGCAGTGAAGCGGCTCTTTAAAGCGCAGTTACAATTAGCTGTAAATAAGGCCTGTGAGCCAGTTAATATTGTTTTAATAGCAGCCTGCTCTCACATCACTGAGCTGCATGTACAATAGCAACGTGTCCTTCCCTGCAGCCCTCAGCCAGTCTGCGATGCTCCGGCTGCATTTCTCGCCGACAAGCAAAAACAAATCATTTGCATGATTTCTTCCGAGTCATTAAACAAACTGCTTGGATTCAGCTGCAGCTCCTCGTGAGAAAGGAACTTGTCTTTGTGTGTACGCCTGCTGATTTCTATGCTATGATATATTTTATTCCATTTCCTGAGACCTAATGGATTGATTCATACACTACTTGTTCCCCGAACAGCAAATGTTGCTTTGCGATACCACAATTTAGTAAACACTCGTTTAACTGCTTCAATCTGGGGGAAGCAAATGGACGCCCGACTCACAAGGTTGTTTTTGTTGTTTTATTGCATCATAAATCATTTCACATCAAAGTGGAAGTAGTGCTATAATATTATACGTGGAACGTTCCAAACACTTCTGGCACACTGAAGTGGGCCAACCATGCATAGTGTAGTCCCCTTTCTTAAAAAGCCCTCAGTGTAGATCAGTCTGAACTATTACTTTATCCTCATTGTGTCATTTCACATCCACGTTCATCAGAGTTGCTGTTTCACAGCGTCCTCTTCCCCAGCCACATGACGTTATTTAGATGTTTAGGAGCCGTGTGCGACGTCACTTCTTAGGATGTTAAGTCCTCACACACACACCCTCACACAGCAGAACCCGCCTCAAACACTCCCCACACCAGCACAGTGCAAACAGGAGACTTCTGCATGTTTTCCTCTGAGCGACTCTGCCTCGTATTCTGTGGAACAGCTCCATCTTCTCCCTGGACGCGCCGCGCGTGCAGAGCTATAAAGGCTCCGGAGGAGACGGTACACTTTGCCAGCTTGCCCGGGGCAACGCTGTCGTCACACTGAGCCCCAGACCCAACGGGGTGGGGGGGTTTCACACATGGAGCTCTCTTATAGACGCACATCTATAAAGCTGGTGCAGGCGAGACCAGGCATGAGCAGAGCTGTGTGAATGTGAGCGTTACGGCTGTATATTAACCTACGGACCTGTATGTTGTTTTTGCTCATCTTTCAGGGACATTGCAGCTCGGAATTGCCTACTGACCTGCAAAGGGCCGGGCCGCGTCGCCAAGATTGGAGACTTTGGGATGGCTCGAGACATTTACAGGTACAAATGAATGACTGATGGAGGACAGCAGGCGAGTTCGCCTGAGTCTAAATAAGGTCTGAAGACGGGGTTCGGCCCAGTGAGCTCACATCAAACTGAGAAATACGGAAGAAAAATGGATCTTTGGAAAACAAATAGGAGTGAGCATGCGGTAGACGCCGGTTCCACGCAGCAATCCTCAGGCTGGGCCGAACGATGGCGGTTGTATACGAACAAAACATGTAAATCAAATCACTTTCATTTTTACATTTCCTCTGAGGAAATACCCAGGATTGATTTTCTTGACTGTTGTTGCAGCTAATGGGCCTCATCGCGCACTAAGGAAGATCTCACTGCCGTTACAGAGAGAACTCTTCTACACGTGCTAATCACTGCAAACAAGAAACATAAAAAAAACACCCATATGAATATATTTAACAAGCATTATCTAATCTAGAAATCTTATGGTTAAAGTGCAACTTGACCGCAAGCTTTCACTTCACTGCCCTCTCTTGGTACGTGCCAAGCCAATGGAAACCACCCGGCATCACGACTGGGTGTGTGTGTGTGAGGTCAGGGTGTGTGTGTGTGTGTGAGGTCAGGGTGTGTGTGTGTGTGTGAGGTCAGGGTGTGTGTGTGTGTGTGAGGTCAGGGTGTGTGTGAGGTCAGGGTGTGTGTGAGGGGTCAGGGTGTGTGTGTGAGGTCAGGGTGTGTGTGAGGTCAGGGTGTGTGTGTGTGTGTGTGAGGTCAGGGTGTGTGTGTGGGAGGTCAGGGTGTGTGTGTGTGAGGTCAGGGTGTGTGTGTGGGGTCAGGGTGTGTGTGTGGGGTCAGGGTGTGTGTGTGGGGTCAGGGTGTGTGTGTGAGGTCAGGGTGTGTGTGTGGGGTCAGGGTGTGTGTGTGTGGTCAGGGTGTGTGTGAGGTCAGGGTGTGTGTGTGGGGTCAGGGTGTGTGTGGGGTCAGGGTGTGTGTGTGGGGTCAGGGTGTGTGTGTGGGGTCAGGGTGTGTGTGTGGGGTCAGGGTGTGTGTGGGGTCAGGGTGTGTGTGTGGGGTCAGGGTGTGTGTGGGGTCAGGGTGTGTGTGTGAGGTCAGGGTGTGTGTGTGAGGTCAGGGTGTGTGTGAGGTCAGGGTGTGTGTGTGGGGTCAGGGTGTGTGTGAGGTCAGGGTGTGTGTGTGGGGTCAGGGTGTGTGTGGGGTCAGGGTGTGTGTGTGGGGTCAGGGTGTGTGTGGGGTCAGGGTGTGTGTGTGGGGTCAGGGTGTGTGTGTGGGGTCAGGGTGTGTGTGTGGGGTCAGGGTGTGTGTGTGGTCAGGGTGTGTGTGGGGTCAGGGTGTGTGTGTGGGGTCAGGGTGTGTGTGTGGGGTCAGGGTGTGTGTGTGGGGTCAGGGTGTGTGTGAGGTCAGGGTGTGTGTGTGGGGTCAGGGTGTGTGTGGGGTCAGGGTGTGTGTGTGGGGTCAGGGTGTGTGTGTGGGGTCAGGGTGTGTGTGTGGGGTCAGGGTGTGCGTGTGGGGTCAGGGTGTGTGTGTGGGGTCAGGGTGTGTGTGTGGGGTCAGGGTGTGTGTGTGGGGTCAGGGTGTGCGTGTGGGGTCAGGGTGTGTGTGTGGGGTCAGGGTGTGTGTGTGGGGTCAGGGTGTGTGTGTGGGGTCAGGGTGTGTGTGTGAGGGGTCAGGGTGTGTGTGTGTGGGGTCAGGGTGTGTGTGTGGGGTCAGGGTGTGTGTGTGGGGTCAGGGTGTGTGTGTGGGGTCAGGGTGTGTGTGAGGGGTCAGGGTGTGTGTGGGGTCAGGGTGTGTGTGTGGTCAGGGTGTGTGTGTGGGGTCAGGGTGTGTGTGTGGGGTCAGGGTGTGATGGTTATGATGAGGTCTCCTGCATGAGCACAAAACACCAACATCGTCTTATTGTCACCAGTCACACGCCTCAACTGAGACAAACAGTTTTGAGTGAATTTCTAGGGTGTGGATAATTCTTCAACCGCAGGACGTGACAAATCAAAATAAATCAAAATGCAAGAGCCAAACCACCGGTTCCCCTAAACAGCCGTGAGAGGACACAGTGAGGAGAGATCTCCTTATGCACATATAACCGACAATATATAAGAACAATAATCAGATTCACACCATTTCTGTGAAGTGAACTAACAGCATCAGCTCGTCGTGTAGCCCCGCCCCTCCGACGGGCAACTCCTTTCTCTCAAACTTTTTAATAGAGCCACCACAATGTTCACGTGACACCGTTTCAATGGCGGCACAATCCGGCGGGGAAATGTCCCTCACCCTTTCATCTGGTGAGAGATGAGAGCAGGGGAGATGTGTCACAACATCCAGCTGCATCAGCGCAGCTCTTTCAAATCATCCAACGGAGGGAGAGAGAGAGAGAGAGAGAGAGAGAGAGAGAGACAGTCACTCTCAAAGCATCCGGAAACGGCTGTTGCGCAACACCCCCGGGGAGCCGCATCAGGACCGCTTGATTTAATTGCTGATGTCAGTTTCCCAGGTGCCTGGATGTGAATTTTCTTTTCATCTCTCAGCCCGGAGCCGGGGACCTTTTTCTTTTATCATCGTCGTTACTGCGAGGGGGGGGGGGGGGGGGGGGGGGGGGGGGTTGGTGCGCCCCGCCGCCGGTGTGTGTGTGTGTGTGTGTGTGTGTGTGTTGTTGCCGGTTCATGATGTGGCCCTGCTGCGACGTGACGTGGGACACGGGGAGTTGATTTGAGGCGAGGGACCAGGACGAGGCTTAATGTCATGTTTTTATATTCTGGCATTCGAGCCACAGGCAGAGCAGCACAGGCAGACTCGCTCTCAGACTCGCTCTCAGACTCGCTCTCAGACGCCATCATGAAGCCGTGCACGCATGCCTGCGCACCGGTGATGCGGCGGTAAATAAAAAAAAAAAGCTGGGTAAACAAAAGCTGCCGGTGAGTAATCATCCCGAGGTAAACAGCCGCCATGAAGAGGAATTCACTAAGCTTTGAGAAAGGAGTTGCATCCAATGACCCTATATCCTCTTCATGGTTCATAGTTCACAGGAACTATGTACCACGATGCAGGACTTTAATATTAATGCTTATCTAATAATGCCGGCCTGGTGCGCATGTTAAAGGTGGAAGAAAAACATCCGACCCAATGAACAGACACACATTAGGCTGCACATCGCGTCCTCTCCATCTTCCTCTCCGTTCAAACAAAGCCTGCTCTGTCTCTTGCTGTTAGTTTAGCCTCTCATGCGTCTGCCTTCCTGCTTTCCTTCTGCAGGCGCACAAACGGCACTATGAGCTACAGATTTTAGGGACTGTATTTAAACTTTCCTAATCTGTTCCTACACTGAAAACATGTTTCAGTTGCCATTTACTTAAAAAAAAAAAAAAAGGTAACAATTTCCACACAGAAATTTTAAGTAATTTTTACTCAGACAATTTTTAAGTTAAGTTTACTTACTAATAACAATGTTTTTTTATCCAAAATGGTCAAGTGAATTTTACTTGAAAATTACTTCATGTGAGACATAACATTTACTCAGCCTTTGATAGTAATCTTTATATATAAAGATTTCATATATACCGTCATATAGCCGTAACAACAGTTTATTTTTTATTTTAGACGTTTATTGAGTGCAGCACATGGTAACAACAGTTTTTTATTTTTTATTTTAGACGTTTATTGAGTGCAGCACATGGTAACAACAGTTCTTCAGCAGGCAGCAACATGTCAGAGCTACATGTATTGAAACTGAGTCATGGTTTCTAACTTTTTAACAATTAATAACCCGCAACTAACACTAATAATTGTACATTTATAAAATTACACTGCCGAACTGCATGCTGGGTAGAGTCGCCCACTTTCACATGGCAGGAAGAGACAGACTCTTCCGGTATGTCCCTTCCTGCGGCGGAGTTTCCTGGGTCCTAAGTTCCTCCAGGTTTATCTTCCGAATGAATGAATGTTTTTATTTTTTTTAAATACCGTGAAACCGCCAGAATCTTACAAAATACCGTGATATGAATGTGTGGCCATACCGCCCAGCCCTAGTTGCCAGGTTTACTTGTATCCCCCAAGTACATTTGACTTTGTTGTGTCAGGTGGTACAGTCACTCCAGTCGTGTAGTTAATGTTACTGGGTGTGAATGATCACATTTACTTAAAATAAGGATTCATAATTACTAACAAACACAAAGTAACACATTAAATACAAAGTGACCTTTTAAAGTAAAAGGAATGAAATAATAATTTATTGTAGAATTTACACATATAATATATAATCAGGTAATAATTACATGGCCAAAAGTCTTTTTTTTTCAGTGTAGTCTGTGTTGGTGCTGTTAGCAGTAGTAATACATATGTCCATAAACCCCATGCTTTTATGTAAAAAAACATTTTTAAAAGAGGCCAATCCACCGATAGTCTTATCCTCTACATTTTACTATCCCTCAATCTTTTCAAAAGGTTCCATCACTTGATAAAGAGGCAGATAACTGACTACATAGCGAGGTATCGCAGTGTTTCATACCATCTGGTTATCTCAGGGGACATATCATGAGAAACTGGATGCTTAGCAACCTGCAAACTGAAATAAGAAAATCCAGTCTATATCAGAAAACATGTGATTCAATAAAACAGATTACGGATCCCCTTCCTGCAGGCTCATTAGGAGATAAAGTCCAATGTGCCATGTTGGAAGGAAGTAGTATGTTAACAGTGCTTTCAGTGGAAGCTGCAGTATGTCATAATTTGGAAAGCAGCTTGGAGAACTACCTTTGCAAAGGTGCGCCATGTTTTACTCACGCCATTAGGAGCAGACTGGGCTTCTTCAGGAGAGACGGGCGCTAAGACGGAGCGCTAGGACAGAGAGCTAATACTAGAGACATGTTGTGTTTTTGAACATTCAAATGTAGAAACCTGAAGTTCAAACCCACTGAATTGATCGCGTCATTCTAAGTGATAGATGACGGCGTTGGGTCGCGGCTAATCCGCCAAGCAAACCAGCCCAACTAGTGAGTGTCTCTCTGCGCCACTGCATGTGTGTAATTCTTTCTTCAAGGCCAGCTCGTTATGCCGATACTTTGCTCAGTAAACACGCCTCCCTTTCAGCTACTCTGGCTTGACAGCATGTCATCTGTAATCATCTCTGCTTACTGCTCCCCTGAAGCCACACAGCTGCAGCTACCAGTGAGCAGTCAGCGCTGGCTCTGGTTACTGGCCTCCAGGCGCAAAAATGCAGTTGGTTTCTAATCCGTTTGACCTTTAAACCTGAAGTCCCATCACGGGGAACACCGCGCCTCATCGATGGGTCGGGCGAGCGACGCCGTAGATCGGCAGGACGGATCAGTCGTCGGGTGAATCATCCGCGGCTCGGTCTGCTCGGTCTCAGCTGCGTGACTTACTTATGGTTTCACTTCCACAGATCACGTTTAGGTCATGCTTTTTAAAAACGGCCGGCCAGACACTTTGCCCCTGGTGAGCAGCTGGAGCACAGCTTGAAAATCCTCCTCAAGCAAAAAAAAATTAAAACTCATGACAAAATGTGATGGGTCATGCAGCCCAGAGGCCTTGATGCCATATCTGAGGAGCTCAAGCAAAAAAAACTATTTTACCCAAGCTGTTCTATTCTTTGCCGCCCTGTTTTTATTTGATGCATTGGCAATTCTTTTACTTTTCTGTAGGTTTTTTTTGCTTTAGTTTTTAGCTTTTATTCACCCAGGGAACGCCGACTGAGCATAATGCCCTCTCCTCATCCTGCTTCACGCTCACCTGGGAGCTGCCCACTGTAATTACAGTCCTTATTCCTGTGCAGCCATGTGCAGCAGTCGGTGCTTCTAGTTGAGTTTTTGAAGGCGGAGAGGAAGAGACTGTTACTGCTGCTTCTTTACTTCCCCCTAAAGGCCCACGGATTTGGACTAAGCAACCTTCCAGTCACAAACCTGCGTCTGTCGGCTATCGTAGAGTCTATTCATCAGGAAGCACTTGCCATGTTTGCAAACAACTGCTTAGGGAGTAAAAAAGTGCCACTTTTATGACAAAATCACTTGGGGCCGAACAGATTTACTCCTCTGCAGCAGCAGCAAGCGATGCCAAATGGGGCTTCTTCTTCTTCTTCTTTTTTCTTTTTCCCCGGCCAAACACAGCTGACGCCGCTTAACTGGAAGCTTGATGTCCATTTGTATTGATGGGCCGGGGAGCCGCGCAGCGCCCGGCTCATGTCGGTCCTCGCTGGGCGCCAGGTGACCTCCATCACCATCACCGATCAGATAGAGCGCGTCAGATTATTTCTTTTGACATCGCGAAAGCGCCAGGCGGCATTGAAGGCGGCTCAGCCGAGGATCGACCGGAGGAAAGAAATCTCCCTCTTCCCTCTCGGTCCAGATAAGAAGTCCTTAAAGGGTCTCTCACGCCGACGCGGCGGGAAGCTGGAAACGCGATCGGATCACGGCGCCGATACGGCCGCTGACAGTCCCGTGATTTAATTGCTGGATGTTAGTTTTTTTTAATTTATTTTGTACTCTTTGCTATTGAGGCCAGTGGTGTTGCCATGGTGACGGTGCTGCAAACTGCAGATGCCGGCTTTCATTTTGCAAATATCTTCCTTTCTTTTTTTTATTATTATTAGTGGACAACAAAAATAGTCACATAGTCATCAAGCGTCGCACTCTTCAAAGTGTGCGTCTGTTGCAGGGCGAGCTACTACAGGAAGGGGGGGCGCGCCATGCTGCCGGTGAAGTGGATGCCACCCGAGGCCTTCATGGAGGGCATCTTCACGTCCAAAACAGACACGTGGTGAGCATCCTACCCAACAGCCTCAGTGGAGGCGACGCTCACCCTCACTGTGATGTGTCCTCTTTTCCTTCCTCACCTTCCTCTGTCCTTTAACCCCCTGAGCCTTATGTTTTTTTATTTTTTCTCCCGAATTCCTCGTCTAGCCTCTATCTCATTCTCGTCCTCTGCTCTCATCCTTTACAGCTTCGGCTCCGACGATGCTTTCGGATTTATGGCCCGGTCGTCCTTCGTCTCGCTCCTTCGTCTTCCTCTCCCTGCAGCTCATCTCTCCTCTCTCGTCCTCTGCAGGTCATTCGGGGTGCTGCTGTGGGAGATCTTCTCCTTGGGCTACATGCCGTATCCGAGTCGCAGTAACCAGGAAGTGTTGGAGTTCGTAACCAACGGCGGAAGGATGGACCCACCAAAAAACTGCCCCGGTCCGGTGTAAGTGCAGATCTGCACGCGGATGCCGAAACGTCTTTGCATGTGCCGCACGACCACAAGCGTGATCCCACGAGGTCTAATTAAGCTTCTGGTAGCATGTGACGCATGCACAGCGTGGGCTCTGAGAAGAAACACAAAAGGCAAAGATGAAAGCAGCGATGGCTGGCTGGTCCTCACACGTAAGAGGAGTTGTGACCCAGAAGGTGCCGGGCGATGGACGGCCCTTCAGTCTGGAAAACACATCAACAGTTTCCTTTCATGTCCGCCTCCCAAGTGGTGGGAGGCCGATGGAGAGCTTAGAAACCATTTCCACATAACACTGTAGTTCTCACTCACTGCCGCTCATGCCAACTCTATTATAAAAACATACATGTGCACACGCCTGTTGGCCGCGGCTCGGCAGCTTACTCCTCTCATTTAGCATCTCCTGCGTACTTCTCACTCTGGAAAAAAATACAAATAAAATAAGCATGGCCCTGTGGTTCAATTGGTTGCGAAACAGTCTCACAACATGACTCTCTCTCTCTCTCACACTCACACACACACACACACACACACAAACACACACACCTAAAAGCGGTAGCCGCGGTTGGAATCAGCCGATCAATTAAAAATGCGTTATCTAAGGATGTCCCTCCACTGGTAGCTCGTCCTCCTCTCTGCGTCTCCCATTTAACACAAATCACTCAAACTGGTGGGAGACAATTATTAGGAGTATTTTGACACGAGAGGTCATTTGTTAAAGCGAGGGTGATGAGCTGGTTAGCCTTTGTTTTGGGAGCGGGAAAAGAAACCAGTTCTCATTAAACGTGTTGTGTCGTGCGTCTCCAGGTACCGCATCATGACCCAGAGCTGGCAGCATCAGCCGGAGGACAGGCCCAACTTCTCCACCATCCTGGAGAGAATCGACTACTGCTTACAGGTAACACTGCGACTCCAGCAGGGAACGAGGGAACGAGGGCCGGGCGGTTTGAAGGACACGAATGGGCAATATTGCTAATTTTAATTGGGATTGTTTTCTAGATAAAGCTCTAAGTTTGTACCGGTTGTCTATAAAGGATAACACAAGTTTGTGTTCGGTGTAATCGCAACTGATTTCTGCAGGAAACATTATGCTTGTTATCGTTCCAGACGAGCGAGCGAGCGATAGATAGATATACACAGCGCCACATGTGTCAGTTCTACCTTTTGGGGGAAACAACAGGGTGGTAAATCATTAGCATAAGACTTACACTGCATTGCCAGAGACATTTATACAAAAGAATACTGGGGAATGTCTGAAAAAGATGCAATCAGCTAATGCCAGAGGTCTCAATCATAATAAATAACATAGTTCAGATGTTTGATCGAGCATGTTTACTCCAGATAGACATAAAGAATCATATTATTCAGTTTCATGTTTTCTAGTTTGAATAAATCTAATTAGCTTCAGCTGACTACATTTGTTCTCCTCACTTGCAGCTTAGTTATTGATTATGTTCTGAGTGAAATGGTGGCGCCTAAAACATGATTACCCTTTTTTCAAATTACGGATTTGATACAATTTCTAAAATGTATGACAATACTGGAACCACAAAGAATAGCACTCTGATCTCTTGATGGTCTCCATCATTTCAGGACCCTGACGTGGTGACCATGCCGCTGCCGATAGAGTACGGGCCCGTCCCCGAAGAGGAGGAGCGAGTCCCTGTGCGCCCCGATGACCCCTCAGCGCCAACCGTGCAGGTGAACGCCCAGGTGCCTGATGGGGAGGTTCTGCAGCCGCCCCCGTCCTACCCCACTGAGGACAGCCGGAGGGGCGGGGAGCACGCGGTCGAGACCGGCACAGCGTCCGAGGCCAAAGCGGCGGCCCAGTCGTACCTCCACCAGCACCCTCACACGCAGACCTCCATCACCATGACGACCACCAACACAGTCACCTCCACAGCCAACTCCACGCTCACTGCCAAGGGACCTCACGTCGCCACCCAGCCCAGCCCTGAGGGGGGCCACGTCAACCTGGCCTTCACCCAGGGCCACGCGCCAGACAAGGAGGGACACAACGGGAAGAACACCAGCCTCTGGAACCCGACATACGGCTCGTGGTTCCTGCAGCAGAGGAAGCAGCAGCAGCTACAGCAGCAGCAGCAGCAGAGGCAGGGAGGGGTGGGGGGAGCAGGCGGGAGCGGTGGCAGGGTGCCTGGCGAGGGGCAGGAGCATGTGGGCCGGACTGTGGCCGAGGTGGCGGGGGCGCTGGGCCTCCAGCACCAGCACAAGCAGTTCCAGCAGCAGCTCCAGCAGCAGCAGCTCCAGCAGCAGCAGCAGCAGCATCAGCACCAGCTCCAGCAGCAGCACCAGCTGCAGCTGCTGCACCATCAGCAGCAGCAGCAGCAGCAGGGTCTCTGCAGACCTCTGTTGCCCCCACCGCCGCCTCCCGCTGCCCAGTCGCCTCTGCTTTTAGATTCCGCCGCCTTGCCCCCGGTTCCCCTCTACAGACTGAGACGGTTCCCCTGTGGGAACATCGGCTACGGCTACCAAGACCAGGGCCCGCCCCTGGAGGCCGCTCACGGTAACGCCGCTCCTCCGCCTCCTCCGCCCCAGCAGGGCATCTCCTTGCCCTCCTCAGCAGCCCACCAGAGGGGGGTCTCCATCCCCACCTCTGTGTCCCTGGGTCGGTCGGTTCTGTCCGAGGACAGCCGTCCCCTTCTAGTCACCATGGGGACCGTACAGGACCCCAGGCTGCCCAGGATGGAGGGCCACAACGCCACCGTGCTTTAGCCCGAATGCCTGAACCGCCCCCGTCTTTGGCGACCGCGTGTTCGGGACACATGGGAGGAAACACTTCGTCAGGACCGAGTCGGTTTTCCCATCACCCCGACCGGCCAGCCATTTGGGTTTCTTCCTCCAGTTCTCACTGAAACTGAGCTGAATGAGTCCATGAGAACCCTGGAGGTGTGTTAAGCATCTGCAATGGATGCTAAAACACATCGGAAAAACTAGAAGAACAAAAAAATATATAAAAACAAAGCTTTGGGAGGAAAAGGCTGGTTTAAAGAGTTTAAAAATATGTATTTTTTCAATGCTGGAGGGATCACGTGAGTGAGAACCAATCAGACGGAGAGTTTATGGCACAGGAGGACAGCTTTCCATCTGTCGTGCCCGGAGGCGAGGACGCTCGCCATGTGCTCACTGACAGCGGAGGACGTCTCCGGACCAATAGGAGGCGTCGGATCCGTATATTTTGCCAAACTTAAGTCACATACTTTGGTGACCAGTTTGACTGAAGCAGCTGGGAAGTTGCGTCCAGCTCCAGACCCGGAGCCTCCCACTGTTCCTGGTCCTCCGCCTTTTGGGAAACAACTTGTATCAGACTGATTTTACACTGAATTGCCAGAGACATTTATACAACATCAAAAAAAATACTGGGAAAAATGTGTTTGTTGATGTTTGCTTGCCTGCTTATTTATTTATTCATGTGTTTATTTATTATTTGGACGTGGCTCTATAAATTATTCATGAACATGCTTCTTCAAACTTAAACAAATTCATTTTGACATTGACTGGTTTTCACAATTTCTTTGCTGTTTTAAAAAGGTGAAGAAATTAGTTTTTTGTCATAAGAAAGACGGGAGAGATGAAAGGATGCTGAAGGTTTGCAGAAGACGAGTCGTGTCCTTTACAGCGGAGAGTTGGATGAGTAGAGCAGGTTGGGGAGGTTAGCGAACAGAAGGAACAGCATCATCGGACTGATGTAATGAGTCGTTGCTCCTGGTTCTATGGGCTCCTTTTGTTCACGTCCCCATCCTGATGAAACACTGCTTTGTGGAAGTTGAGGATTTTTCTTTTCTTATGGCTTTTTCAGTAACCTTTTATCAATTAATGTATTGTTAAAGAAACCGTTTCCTTGCTCTCTTTGTCTGGATATAGAAACAGTGCATATTGCTGAATCAATCTTAACCTTCAAATTGCCATCTCAAAGCACTCTACATTCCTAAATTTGCATATTTTCTATTTTCTATTATAGGATGAATGTTGTGGAATACAGATGAGTCTGAATGCTTTTACTCCACATGAGTGAAAGCCGGTTTCTCTTTGGGGCGTTGATATCTAGGTTGACTGAATGTTTATTTTTGCGTGTTGTTTTAATGCTTTTGCGTGTTGTTTTTATGCTTTTGCGTGTCCGTATCCTGTCCGTGTTCTGCCGTGACGTGACGAGCCGCCGCGCCGCTCGGTGACGGACGACCACCACTCAATGAGCGACTTCAAAACTGTCAACATGAAAAGTATTTTTGCTTCGTCAAACGCATCCATTGTGTCTCCTCCCCCTCCATTGTTTGATGTGAAAAGACAACCTGAACTGCACCTGTAAATGTTGTAATTATAAAGTATTGTACTATGGCTCTGGTAAAAGCTGTAAATTGCCCTTCAGAAGACATTCGCCAAAATTAATAAATTACTATATAATAACCGCTTTGCATTCATCTGTCTGCTGCACTTGTTGGGATCGGGGCCAAGTTAATTAGATTAATTGAAATAGGACATTATAATTCGGTGATTACATTTTCTTTTAAACGCTCATCAAACACAGACATGGAGCGGCTCGTCTAGTATAACATCTCTTAACCGCACACATTAGTCCTGTTCTTCTTCAGATGGAACATTATAACATAATAGCGCAGAGATAAGGCCGGATCACGTCTTTATTTCTTTGGGACCCTGAGAAGTTACTGCTGACCCAAAGCAGCGCTGGTAGGAGCTGCTCATGGATCCAGATTTAAACGGTGATTCTTCCGTGCACCTGTTTAAGCTCCAGGTCCACGAACCCAATGAGATATTAAACCATCAGCGAGATCCATCCAGTTCAGCTCAAGACAAAGACGTCAGGAGGACGTCCCTTTCTCCCCTGAAGTCATCAAAGTGCCTCATTCACATCACTAAAGTATATTATTTGGCCTTGTGCAACAACAAAAACAGATATGTGTTACAAATGAGAGAATGGGACTCCACTAATCAGGGTGATTAGTTTTGCACATTTTGCTTGAGAGATGACCAACAGCTCGTCTCTCCTCTTGACGTCATAAGGACCGACATGTCTCCGGCCCCTGGTGTTTTTAAACGTCTTCTCTCTGCATGCCTCGTCTCTGTGTAGCGTAGTGGCAGATGAAATGCTTTTTGACATTTATGTAAACTACCCCGCTGTGCTCCACTGCAGATTTCATCCATTATAGCCTTAGTTTTCCTTTTTAATGAGCGTGTGTTTTACTACCTTGACTCTTCCCCTCAGAAATAAGGTAAGAACTAACAATCTGTGATAGAATAGACATGGATCCAACAGAGACAACATGACATTACAAAAGATGTATATGCATGAATTATTCTACAAATACAAACGCAGAGCCGTGGCTCAACGAGACCCCGGGTTGCAGAGAGAGAGAGAGAAAAAGAGAGGAGAGAGAGGAGAGAGAGAGAGGAGAGAGAGAGAGAGGAAAAAGAGAGAGAGAGAGAGAGAGAGAGAGAGAGAGAGAAAAAGAGAGAGAGAGAGAGA